>NW_006779491.1:1964591-1981608 GCF_000442215.2 Lipotes vexillifer | reverse complement strand
AGAAAGAAAGCAATTCCAGGGAATTCCCTGGTGGTCCAGTGGTTAGGACTCCACACTCTCACTGCCGAGGGCCTGGGTTCAATCCCTGGTCAGGGAACTAAGATCCCACAAGCTGCACAGCAAAAAAAGAAAAAAGAAAAAGAAAGAAAGAAAGCAATTCCATAAATGACTTTGTGCTAGTAAATTCAACCACATAGATGAAATGGAAACATTCCTTAAAAATATTAAACTACCGGGCTTCCCTGGTGGCGCAGTGGTTGAGAGTCCGCCTGCCGATGCAGGGGACACAGGTTCGTGCCCCAGTCCGGGAAGATCCCACATGCTGCGGAGCGGCTGGGCCCATGAGCCATGGCCGCTGAGCCTGTGCGTCCGGAGCCTATGCTCTGCAATGGGAGAGGCCACAAGAGTGAGAGGCCCACGTACCACACACACACACACACACACACAAAAATAATAATAATAATAAACTACCAAAGCTCGCTCAAGAATAGAAAACTTGGGGATTTCCCTGGTGATCCAGTGGGTAAGATTCTGTGCTCCCATTGCAGGGGGCCCGGGTTCGATCCCTCATCAGGGAACTAGATCCCACATGCATGCCACAACTAAGAGTTTGCATGCCGCAACTAAGGTCCGGTGCAGCCTAAATAAATAAATACATATTAAAAAAAAAAAAGAAAACTTGAATTAGCCTTACATAATTAATGAAACAATTTGTAGTTAAACCTTCCTATGAAATCAATTTGAGCACTGTGCCTAAAATAAAAGCTTTATCTTCAAAACTTCACAGACCGGGCTTCCCTGGTGGCGTGGTGGTTGAGAGTCCGCCTGCCAATGCAGGGGACTCGGGTTCGTGCCCTGGTCCGGGAAGATTCCACATGCCACGGAGCGGCTAGGTCCATGAGCCATGGCCACTGAGCCTGCACATCTGGAGCTTGTGCCCCGCAACGGGAGAGGCCACAACAGTGAGAGGCCTGTGTACCGCAAAACAACAACAACAACAAAAACTAGCACAGACCTCTAGGCATTGAGAGGCAAAGTTTTTTCTTTTTCATTCCCAGAAATACTCTTTCATCATACAAAATTTATTGGTTTGGAGGGTTTGGGGGTGTGGTTTTGCTGTTGTTGTTGTTTTTGTTTTTGTCTCTACATGAGCCAACTTTCAAAATGTTTGTAAGCATAAAGGATTCACCCTCAGGTTTCCAGCATTTCTTTCCTGGTGACGTTGTAAAGTCAGTTGAATTCCTCCACATTCCCCATAAACTGGAGGTAATAAATGGAAATATTCAGGAAAGGAAAAAAACTTTCCTACAAAGAAAACTCCAGGCACAGATGGCTCCACTGGTAAATTCTACCAAATATTTAAGGAAGAACTCAATAATATCAATAAATATTATTAGGAAGAAATAGATATCAATTCTACATGACTTAACATTATCCCAGTCAAATCCCAACAAGGTTTTTGAGAAACCGACAAGCGGATTCTAAAAGTTATATACAAAACCAAAGACATAGACTAGCCAAAACAATTTTTAAAAAGAAAAAAGAGGAAGTACATTACATGATGTCGAGACTCACTATACAGCTACAGTTATCAAGACATGGTTTTGGGTAGAGATAAACATATAAATTAATGAAATTAAATAAATAATTCAGAAAAAGATGAACATATATGTACGTGGTCAATTGATGTTTAGCAAAGGTGGCAGGGCAATACGATGGGGGAAAGGAGAATATTCTCAACAAATGGTGCTGAAACAATCGGATAGCCATATGCAAAAAAAAAGAAATGAATCATATACAAAAGCTAAGTCGAATGTATCATAAACCCAAATGTTAAAGCTAAAACTATAAAGCTTCTAGAAGAAAACATAGAAAATCTTAGCTACCCCGGGTTTGATGAAGATTTCTTAAATAGGACACAAAAAGCACAAACTATAAAAGAAAAAAAATTACCAAATTGAACTCATCGAAATTAAAAATTTTTTGTTCTTCAAAAGATACTGATTTTTAAAAATGAAATGAAAAGCTATGGACTGAGAGAAAATATTTGCAAAATATGTATCTGACAAAGCCCTTGTATCTGAGATATATTAAGGTCTCACAACTCAAGAAGAAGACCCAATTTAAAAATAGCCCATAAATTGGAACAGACAGCTCACCAAAAATTCTGTCTGGACTTTAGGATCACACAGGCCTGGGTTCAAATCCTGGCTCTACCATTTTCAGACTTTGCCATATTGGGCAGGTCAGTTTACTTCATCTCTCTAAGCCTCATTTTTCGCATCAGCAAGATGGGGAAAATATGTAACTAAATAGTAGGTAGTCGGGAAGATTAAACATAATATTCCTAACTTATTTAGATACTTAAGGAATGTCAGGAATTCCCTGGCGGTGCAGTGGTTAGGACACCACAGTCTCACTGCCGAGGGCCTGGATTCAATCCCTGGTTGGGGAAGTAAGATCCTACAAGCCTCGCAGCATGGCCAAAAAAAAATAGAATAAGAGGATCTGAGTACCAGCCTGTCACTTTATTTTTTTAATTGGGGTATAGTTGATTTACAATATGATATTAGTTTCAGGCGTAACTTATAGTGATTCAAAACTTTTATAAATTTACTCCATTTAAAGTTATTATAAAATATTGGCTATATTCCCTGTGCTGTACAATACATCCTGCAGCTTACTTATTTTTTAAAATTTATTTATTATTTATGTATTTATTTTTGACTGCATTGGGTCTTTGCTGCTGCGCGCGGCTTTCTCTAGTTGCAGTCAGCGGGGTCTACTCTTCGTTGTGGTGCGTGGGCTTCTCATTGTGGTGGCTTCTCTTGTTGCAGAGCACAGGCTCTAGGCGCGCAGGCTTCAGTACTTGTGGCACGCGGGCTTCAGTAGTTGTGGCGCATGGGCTTAGTTGCTCCGCGGCATGTGGGATCTTTCCGGACCAGGGCTCAAACCTGTGTTGCCTGCATTGGCAGGCAGGTTCTTAACCACTAGCTTACTTATTTTATACATAGTAGTTTGTACCTCTTAATCCTCTACCCCTATCTCACCCCACACAACCGTAAAAAAAAAAAGAAATGTCAAACACCCTCCTCTTCTCTTATCAAGTAGAGATGGGTTTAGCCTCAGAAGTCTGGGTCAGATAAGAGGCAGCAGCGCCCTTAGGCCAGAGGGCAAAAGCCCACATTGTGTCCAAGTGAGTGTGAAGAGGCTGAGACAGAGAAATGTGTCCAAAATAGGGCATGGGAGCTGCAGGGCCTGATGCCACTGAGAGCTTCAGAGATACTCCGGGTAGAGATACGTGGGGTAGTAGGTGGAGAACAGGAAAGTAAGAACAAGGATGATAGCATCAGAACAGGAAAACCAGAGGCTGCCCAAGCAAATCTCAGCATCAGCGTCTGCAGCTAGGTTTTACACACTTGTCACATGCAGTATTTACACAGGGAGGTGGGGTCTTACCTACAGGGCAGGCTGAGCCAGACAAGCCTCCTAGAGAACAGGGCAGCAGCAGCCCCCAGCCAGCCAGCTGGAGATGTGTGCTGGAAAGCTCCGCCGGGAGGAGGTTGAAGCTGGTCTGGGAAGTGGTGAACCCACCACAATGAAAGTGTATCATTGAACTTGGGGAATGGCCAAAAAGGACGAGGGGCAGCCCAGCCTCCACAGGGAGTTCAGAAATGGCTACTGACTTGAAGGAACATTATCCACCCTGGAATCCTGCGTAAAACATCTGCTACTAAATCCACCCTTGAGGGAATTCCCTGGTGGTCCAGTGGTTAGGACTCCACGTTTTCACTGATGAGGACATGGGTTCAGTTCCTCGTCAGGGAACTAAGATCCTGCAAGCCACGGGGTATGTATGTATGTATGTATAAATCAATCAATCCACCCTTGAGAGGAATTCCTCTCGGGTCTCAGCACCAGAAAGAGCTTGGCATCTCCAGGGCTCCAGCTTGGTTCTGGCTGGGAGCAGAGTGGAAGGCAAGCTGCCAGGTTCAGGTCTCCCCACTGCCTGGGAGCTTGGGGTTCAGTGACTGTGCAATGAGACTTCCAGCCAGCCAGGCGGGTCTGGAAGGGGTGGCAGGTGTGTCAAAGGTGTGAAGGTGCCCAAACTCCTCAGGCTTTGTGGATGCTGATTCTTCATTTATCTTAACCCCTTTTGGGCTCTTTCCCAGTCCTTGTCTCCCCCAGGGCCCCACCAGATGCCCAGGGCAGGGTGATACCCCAGCCCTCCACCAGGAGTGTCTAGACTCACCCTCCCCCACTCTCGCTACTCTTCTGGAAAATGGCCTGCCAAAGGCAAGAGGCTGCATTTCAGAGGGTCTGGTGTCCCAGATGCAGTGATGACACCTGCAGGTGTCAAGGGTTTGACCTTGAACCCCTCCTATAAATTTGCCCATGGCTCAGTGACACCCCCAGGAGTTAGAATGACCCTAAAGACCCCTCCATCCTGCCCCTCTGGGGGACGCTTAGGTCTAGACACCTGTACACTGCCCATCCTGGTCACACCTCACCCCCTCTGGGGCAACAAAGACAAACAGCCCCACAGGTTCCCACTTCCCAGTCTGGCTCAGGAAGGCGCTGTCCCCCTGACACACAGGAGGGGGAAAGAAATGGCTCATCCCCTATTCATTCATCAGCACTGATTCCCTGTCTCAGGCTAACTGGTGAAGACAGGCCAGGAAAAACCACTCTGGGTGCTGCGTCAGATGTCTGTGCTACTGGGCGCTGTGGAAGAAATGTTGACCAACCTGGGAAGTGGGAGTGGGAGTCAGGAAGCCTTTAGGAAAAGGAGGCCTAGAGCTAAGGCACGACAGACATAGTCACTGGTCTCCCTGGAGAGTCTGAAAAGAGAGAAGGGCATCACTGGCCAGGCCTGGAGAAGTGAGTTATTTGTCCTGTTCTGGGAGCAGGCTGGAGCCTAGAGCCTGGTGTCGGGGGAGGCCGGGAGGAAGGAAAGCAAAGGCAGCTGTGGAGGCGGAGGGGCTGGCTTAGGCCAGGCCACGGGAAACCTTCTATCAGCTTCAAGCCTTCGAACTTTGAGGGCAATGTGGAGCCTTTAAAAGTTTCAGTGAGGGTCTTCCCTGGTGGCGCCATGGTTAAGGACCCACCTGCCAATGCAGGGAACACAGGTTCGAGCCCCGGTCCGGGAAGATCCCACATGCCGCGGAGCAACTAAGCCCGTGCGCCACAACTACTGAACCTGCGCTCTAGAGCCTGCGAGCCACAACTACTGAAGCCCATGTGCCTAGAGCCCGTGCTCCACAACAAGGGAAGCCGCCGCAATGAGAAGCCCGCGTACAACCAAGAGGAGCCCCCGCTCGCCGCATCTAGAGAAAGCCCGCGCGCAGCAACGAAGACCCAACACAGCCAAAGATAAATTTTTTTTTAAAAAGTGATGCCTATAAAAAAAAAAAAAGTTTCAGTGAAAGGCAAGGGACTTCACTTCTGTGGTCTTCCTCCCCAAACCCATAACCCAAATCTAATCATGGGGGTAATACCAGACAAGCCCAAACTTTAGGAATTTGACAAAATACCTAACCAGCACTCCTCAAACCGGTCAAGGTCAGTGAAAACAAGTCTGAGGACCAGAGAGAACAGAGAAAGCTAAGGAGACATGACAGCTAAATGTCCTGCAGTGTCCCAGATCGGGACACTGAAACAGAAGAGAGGCATTAGGGAAAAGCTTGTAAAATATAAATAAAGTGTGAGGTTTAGTGAACGGTAATCCATCCATACAATGGAATGTTAGTCAACAATAAAAAAGAATAAAGTACTGTTACACATTACATAGATGAATCTTGAAAACATGCTAAGTAGAAGCAGCAGACACAGAAAACACAGCCCACATATGGTATGATTCCATTTGTAGGAAATGTCCAGAATAGGCAAATCTACCGGGACAGGAGGTAGATTAGAGGTTGGCAGGGACTGGAGGGTGAGGGGGGATGGAGAATAGGGAGGAACTGCTGACAGGTGGGGTTTCTTTTAGAGAAAAATGTTCTAAAATGAGATTGTAGCGATGGTTGCACAACCCTGTGAACGTACTAAAAACAACGGTACTTTAAATGGGTGGATTCTATCTCAATAAAGCTGTTTAAAAATAGCAAGGTCATTGGTACATTGGCTGTAACAAACGTACCTACTGAAAGATGTTAACAATAGGGGAAGCTGGGTGAACCCTGTACTATTTTTGTAAATTTTCTGTTAATCTACAAAACTATTGTAAGATATACAAAGCTTATATAAAAATTATATATGTACACACACATAAACATATACACAGTTTGTTTTTTTAAAGGCAAGGAAGTTAAGTGTTGGTAGGGGCTTGAAATAGGGACATGGCGAAGGGAGAGAATTTACTGATGCTCATGAAGGAGAGGCATCCAGCTGGATGGAGTGTTAGTTTCCTACTGAGGCTATAACAAGTGACCCCAAATTTAACAACTTAAATCAACACGATTTTATTAGTTCTAGAAGAGGTCAAAAGTCCAAAATGGTTTTCACTGGGCTAAAACCCACAGTGGGGCTGCATTTCTTCGTGGAGACTCTGGGAAGAACCCATTTTCTTGCCTTTTCCAGCTTCTACAGGCTGCTGCATTCCTCGGTACGTGGCCCCTTCTTCCATCTTCAAACCCAGCCGTGGGTATAACACCTTCATCTCCCTCTCACTTTGACCCGCCTCAGTCCCTTTCATGTAATAGGACCCTTGTGGTTATACTGGACCCACCTCAATAATCCAGAATAATCCCCCCATCTCAGTCATTAACATAATCACATTTCAAGGTCCCTTTTGCCATATAGTCATATATTCACAAGTGGCCACCTCTGGGAGCCATTATTCTGCCTACACATGATGTCTTCAGGGAGGTGAACACAGGAGGCTGTACGGGTGGGGATGGTGAGATGAGCTTTGGATTGTGGAGCCCGGGGTGCCTTTGGGACATCCAGGGGAACTGCCCCCCATGGCTTCCATCTATTCACCAAACACTAAGTACCTCCCATGAGTCGGTCACTGGGGATATAAACGTGAACACTGTATTTCACTGGTCCTAAGACATCTGTTTTTCACTTTGGAACATTTCTGAAATCAGGAGGCAGCTCTGAATCAATGACATCTTACAACTGCAATGCGCAGGCTTTTCTTTCTAACTGACACATAGAGTAAGACATCTTACAACTGAAGGTATCTTGAAATCAATGAAATCCAGGTCTGGGCTGGCACTAGAATGGGCCTAATTATTATAGTAGTTAATTATTATATAAGTTGGGTGCCTCACTAGAGCATCAAGTATCCCCACGCCGCCCCTCCAGCCTTTCCTGTTTCCAAGCCTGACTCCTTCCACCCTCCCAACTGCCCCCATGGCTCTGGTGCTAGACTCTCCCATAGGTAACAGACTCCACCAGAGCCCCGGCCACACCCATGCTCAGCTCCACCACAGCAGGGTCCAGGAAACGGCCACTTTCCCCAGGTGTAACCTCAGTCCTGGTATCAGGCCCAGTGGTTTTCTACCTGGCTGCACATGGGAAACACCTGGGAGCTTTTTAAAGCCCCAAACACCAGGCCATTACCTAGATCAATTCATTCAGAATCTCTGCGGAGTGATGTTACAGCTCCCCGTAAAACTCCAACAGAGAGCCAAGGTAGAGAACTAACTGGTGTGAGCAAGGAGAGGCATAAGGCAGCACCGGTGGGAGATGGAAGGTGTTTGGTTCAGACTATACAATTATGCATATCAGTCTTCCTCCCAATCCCTCCCCCTGACTCTGAATTCCTGGGAGGGGACCAGCCCAGTTCTCTCAGTTCCCTCAAGGCACTAACCAGTGTCAGACACATTGTGGGAGCCCAGGAAACGTAAGCCACAGGGCTTCCAAGGCCAGACAGAAAAGCCCTGGTGCCAAGAAAGGTCTTCGAAGGGAGCCCACTAGGTCTGGCCCGCCCTCTAACATGCTGTGTAACCTCCAGTGAGACACTGCCCATCTCTGTGCCTGTACAAAGCATGACTGGCCCAGGCGGCCTTGAAAGGTCCTTCAAGTGCCAACACTGAGTCTAGACTTTACCTAAGAGGCCGTTTCTATGCACTTCTAAGAAGTCTGAGGCAGTGGGCAGCCAGTGAGTATCAGCTTTCCTGCTCACTCCCAACAGATGTCCCAGCCTTTCCAGGCCTAAAGTCTCCACTTCTGGGGCTCTGTCCTGCACTGGCTGAACAGCAGAGCATCTTAGGTCCTAAAAGCCAAAGACCTAAAAACAACAAAACAAGAACCGCCAGAGGATTCTGGAGAATGGCATGTGAGTGGAGAGACTTTTAGATGGTGAACAAAGTGCAGGTTGGGAGGCACAGGACACCTGACAGGCCCAGCTCTGCCCCGAGGACTGGTAAACAAAGGTGAAGTGGTTCAAGGGACCAGAGACAAACTCCCAAAGGAGGAACTTCATGAGAGGAAACACTCAAGGGCCAAAGCAAGTCCAAAGGGGTCTGGAAAACATTCCTGACTTCTGGCCATCAGCCCAGCCAAGGCCCTAATATACAACTAAAGGCTTTTATTGGGAAAAGGAAGTTGACTGAAAAGTGGCCCCCAATATCCTCACTGCCTAAGGCAGCTGGGGCCTCCTCCGCAGAATCCAGGAAAGAAGGGGCCACCAAACGCGGCCCTCAGTAGGCTCAGGTGTAGAGGTCAAAATCAATCCGTTTGGAATTGTAGAACTGTCCGCCGGGGGCGTCCAGCTTCCGGCAATACACACCGTCTGGGAAATAGCCTTCATTCACCCAGGTCTGCAAGAAGAGAGGGCAGAGCTGGGGGAGGACTAATGGGGTGGGGGGAGGGAGAGAAGAGGCAAAGTGAAGAAGAAAGGATTTTACCTGCATCTGGGTGCTGGAGAAGGGTCCATACAGCTCAGCATCCCCTGTGTTCTCCCACTTATATTCCCACATCACATCGGCCAGACCATCTCCGGGCGACTCTGCGTCTAAAATAACAGGCAGAGCCATCTGGACCTCAAGGGGCCTGCCCCTGCCCACAACACCCCTCCTCTGCCCTTCAATCTTACCTCCTCTCTGGGCAGGGGTTGGGGTCTCCAGCTCCCCCTCCGCCACTTCCTCAGCAAACATGTCCAGGGAGGGTGGGGCTGTGGGGTCACGGGGTCCCTGGGTCTGGCACCCCAACCCCTTCAGCCGCATGGCCAATCGTTCCCTTGTCTCCTGATACACTCCGAGGTTGCCCCGAGCCACCATCTGGTCAGCCAATCCGGAGAGCCGGTCCAGGCGCTGGGGGGAACTGGGCCGCCCAGGCCCCTTGCTGCCCCCTTTGCCTCCTCCTCGGGCTCCCAGGCGCCTCAGTGCCCCAGCCACTGTCTCTCTTGGCAACATCAGCTCCAGAAGGCCCTCCAGGAGGGCTTGGGCGCTCATTGGTGTCTGGCCCAAGCTGTCCTCCTCCTCTGAGTCTGATGGCGGCCGCTGATTAGGCGGCCGCTCCCTGATCTTTACCTGTAACGTGAAAATGGGAGGGTTTTATTTCTGACAAACTGCCAGCAAGGCCCAGGCCCAGCCATGCCAGCCTCTGGACCTCACCCAATCAATGTTGTCCAGCCAGCTGTCTCGGATCTGAGCTTCCCGGTTCAGGAAATAGTTGCCATCAGCATCAAAGTGGCCTTCCTCCATCTCTTCCTGCAGGTTGAAGGGTGTGATCCGCACACCTCCCTCACTGGGCAGTGTGGCTGCTTCCTGACCTGCACCAAAGACACAGACGTCCCATGCTAGGAATGCAAAAAAGAGACAGGAGCCTCCTGTGCTCTGTGACCTCAGAAGCCCCTATTTGGTCCTCCAGCAGAAAGTCAATTCTTGGCTATAGCTCACCTTCTACATCTTCTGAGGCCAAGATGTCATATTTGCTGGACCCTTCATCATCATCCTCCTCATCGCTGTCCAAAGAGTGTTTGCCTTTGAAGCGGCTCCCAGGACCTCCTGCCCCAGCCACAGGGTCCACCAACTGTGGGCAGGAGTCAGAAATCGAGAGAGATGCAGGTTACTGGCTATTACTCAAAATACTCTAGGATCTAGACTCAAACTGAAAATCCTGCAAACCCATTTCTCAGAGCACATAGAAAAGCTAGCCCTTTCCACCTTTTCTTTGTCCCTCCAGATTTCTCTCCTGGCTTCTAGCTTTTCTTCCTCCCATCACTCCTCCCCAGAATGCAGGAATCTGGCCTCCTCACCTTTTTCTTGGGGGGACTGATTTCATCCTCATCATCCTCATCTCCCACGCCTTGGAAGGTCACTTTCCTCTTTGGCATGACTGGACAGAGGAGCCTTTCTCAAGCTGAGCCGAGGAAAAGGGTGCACATTAAAGGAACTGGGTGAGGAGAATACTCACCGCGAGAGGGTCTCCCGCACAACATATCTTTCCCTTAGTCGGTACTGGATCCAGTGTGGGAGGGGAGGGAGCACAGAATCAGGGGCCGAAAGGGGGAGCTGGCAGCCAAGAGGCCTCCAGGACTTGGTCTGGCATCCGAAAGAGCTGCTGGAGCGGGGATGGAGAGGTGGACGCGCGGAGGAGCTCCCCACGGGCCCCCCCCCCCCGCCTTGAGACGGGCTCCCCCGCGTGACCACCACCATTCCCGGCCCCCGCAGTCCTGGGCGCGACGTTGCTCCGCGAGCAGACACCCGCTCAACCACCTCCAGCTTCCTCGCAGCCCGCGGGGCCCCGGCGAACCCAGGACCTGGCACCCTGGCAGCCCCGCTCCTCCCTGCGCCGAACTCCCGACTCCGTGGGGTGACCCCCAACTATCCTGGGCTGTGTACAAATCAGAGAGGCGGCAGAGCCATGAGGACTCCAGCAATCCCGCCGGCGCGCGCTCACCTAAAGACCCAGGAAAGGCTTGGGAATCCAGGGAGAATGGTTTTCGCCAGGGCTACATCCGGGTCACCCGCCCGCCACCACCCGGAAGAGAACTGCGGAAGGCGCCAGGGAAGGCCGGAAGTGGCTTCACTCGTGTTAGAGGACTAACTGAAGGAGAGGGCGGAAGTACGCGCTGAGCGGGGAAAGACACCCCCTCCCAGAAGTGACGTGAGACGTGTGGGGCGACGATGGCGAGCAGAGGGGACGTATGAACGCCTAGACCCTGATCGGACTAGAGGGATGGCCGGAAGTAGTCTCGATTCCCTCCTACAGCAGTAGAGGCTCCGGGGAGAAAGCGGAGCGCGCTTTACCTAAAGGGGCGCCCAGAGTCACGATGGAGGGGCAAAGTCCCAGCAGGGCCGCTGGGTCCCTGCCCTTGTTTCCCTTTCCCCGGTTGAGTCTCGATTTCTCCAGGGCTGGCTCTGCGCCTTTCATCACTTCATTAGAGATTCTGCCTTCCTACTCTCAGCGTCCCGTTGTTCGCCCTCTCCTAGTTCGAGGTGCGGCCTTGCTCTTGTCCCAGAAGGGTTGCTCGGTTCTCCTGGGGCACTTTCCCAGCCCAGCCCCTTTTAGGACCCAGGGGAAGTCATTTACCCCACGCCTACCACCTGGGCAATTTCCTGGTTTCTGAGATGGGAAGAGCCAAAATAGGAGAGGTGGCAGTGGCAGCTGTGCCCAGTACCGAGGCCAGAGGTCCCTTGTGCCCTCATCTCAGGTAGGCCTGGAAAAGGGCAGTAGTGGATACCCGTGCCCCATCCCCGCCAAAACAGGACCCCAGCCCAGCAGCCCCTGCCCAGGTTTTGCAATCTGTCCCAAGGGGTTGGGAAGTGGGAGTAGGTCCCAGTGCTCAGGGTATAAGACCTCTACCTCTTGAGGGTACTCAGAGTCTGAATCCCAGTAGGCCAAGGGTGGGCCTAGAAAGAACGTACTGGAGCCAGAGGAGGGCACTGTGGGCAGCTGGGGTCCCTAGGATACCAGATGGCCCACCCCTCCTTTCTCCTGCCCCTAGGGTTTCTTCCCAGATTGGACTACCATGAAACTGCACCACAAGTCCGTGCTCAGTTTCTTCCGTGGCTACAGAACACAGGTTCTGGACCGGGAGGGCATCCTGCTAAGGAAGGGGGCCAGAAATACCAGCTACCAGCACCGCTGGTTCATCCTCCGGGGAAACCTCTTCTTGGAACTGGTACCAGGCTGACCCACACACCCCTGAGCCTCATCCTGTTAGAGAACTGCCAGTGAAGCCACACCTTGGGGCCACAGAACCCTACGCCTTTTCCTGACCCCAGGGGTAGAAGGTGGGCAGGCCTACAAGCCAGCAGCAGAAAATCAGAAGCTGGGAGCCTGGCTGTGCTGCTACGCTCTCTGGAGGCCCAGCACCAGGAGCTGTGCCAGGCAGCTGGACAAGAGACCAGCTCACCCCCAGAGGACTGTGGCTCCCCAGTACAGAGAGGGCAGTACCCTCTCCAGCTTGCAGGAGTTGCACGAGCACTCTGGGAAGGAGATCCGGGTGCTGCAGGCGGCGCACAGACAGCTCCAGGAGGCCAGTGACAATGGAGGCAGCGGATCCCAGGCAGAGGTGGAGTGGAAGCTCAACCGCTATCTGTTGATGAGTGACTAATACACCAAAGGCCAAAAGGTACCTACCTGCCGAGACCAGGAGACCAGCCGATTGCTTCAGGAGACACCCAGATCCTGACTAGCTCCGTCACTCCCTCCCTCCTCGTCCTTATTCTAACCCCCTTCATCAAATAACAATGCAGGAGACAGGCCCAGGTACAACAGAAGGTTCTTTTCCGGTTCCCTCAAAGCGCCGCACAAGGTGAGGGCAGAGACAGAAGAAAATGTAAACATTGGGTTTCACCCCCTGGAGCTCAAGGGAAGACCCCTTACCCAGGTAGGGGCTGGAGGGTTGGAAGGGAACAAGGTGAAAGGTGGGAGCCCTAGTGAGACAAAGCAGGGGAGGCCTGAGAATACAGAGAAAGGTAGGTGAAGAGGAAGGAGAGCAAGGAGGGTGGTGGTGGGGAAGTGGGGGACATTTCCTGCTCCAGTGCATGTCCCCTTAAATAAACCAGCGTGCAAGAACATGGTGAAGGAAAACCAAAGGACAGAAGAGAGTGAACACCCCCACCCTGGGCCAACCGGGTCCTCCGTACATAATTACAACACAGAGATGTCCAGAAGAACACGAAGAGCCTGGGCCCCCCGCCAGGAAGTGGTGGGAGACAGGCAGGACTGAAGAAGGGAAAAGGAACCCAGCTCCACTTCATGGGTAAGGGGAGTGACTGGAGTGTAAGAATCTGAAAACCGCTGACTCCCATCGCCAGAAGTCACCCCTGTGGTGACAAAAGGCCAATCAGGACAGCACCTGGGAAGGGATCCCAGAGGGAATCGGGGCAGGAGTGACAGAGACCCCAGCTGGGCCTAACTGGAGGTGAGGGCTCCAGACTTGTTCGCTGCTGCCCCAGGGAAATGCAGCTGCCCCACGTACTCTGACTGTCCTGGCTGTGTAGGGATCAGCAGCTGGCAAGGAGACGGGGAATCAAGCCACTTTCCTCAGAAGGAGGGACAGCCTGCCAAGGGGGCCAGGAGCAGCACCCCAGGCCAAGGCCTGCTCTTGGCTGAGGGAAGAAGAGGGGGCCCTGCAGTCCAGCCCCAGGGCAGAGGTCAGAAGTAAGCATCCTGCCGGGCCTCTGATGCTGAGGACCTGTCCCCGCCATCCTGGGGGGCGGGGGGTCCATCTGCCTTCCGACGCAGCGAGAGCTTCCTGCCCTGAGCCTTCTTCTCCTGCTTCTGCCGCTCCTTCTCCTGCTTCTGCCGCTCCTTCTCCTGCCTCCGGGCCTCCTTGCTGGGAGCCAGTGGGGTGCTGTTGCCAGTAGGCGAAGGAAGGGATGGATGCAGTCCCTCAGCGGTGACCAGAGGCCCTGGGGCAGGCCCAGCACTGGCCCTGCGGACAGGAGGGGGTGGAGAGGGGGCCCCTCCAGCTGCCCGGGAGCCTCGGCTCTTGAGGCCAGGGAGGCTGAGGAGGCTGGAGGAGGGGCCTAGGGGTGGCTGCTGCCGCCGACGCTCCTCATGGATTGCCCGGGAACCGTGTAGTCTCCGTGAGGGCCGATACTGCAGCTCGCCCCGGGTTTCCCGCCACTTCTTGAGCTGGGCTGAGTTCTCTCGCTCAATCAGTGCTTCTGTCACTGGGAGGTTGGTCACCTAGATGGAGAAGAAACAGGTACTGGAATAAGATTGGGGATGGGGATGGGCCAAAGCAGGTGTGAGGTATGCTAAGGCTAGGACCTACCTCATGCACCAGAAAGTCCTCCTGCATGCACTGTTGGGGCAGATTGCGCAGCTGCTCCATGGTTTCATACATGCCTTGGCAGGAGCGCAGCTTCTCCACAGAGCCCAGCGTGTGCCGCAGCAGCACCAGGGCCACCCGGAAGATGATCTTGACGCCTGCAGGGTCCAAGGAAGAGAGGCTGGATGATCAGCCCGGGATCTCAGCCTGTCCCATTCAGGAGGAACTCACAGCCCCCATCCCTGTCTACTGGCAACCTTACAAATGAGGAAACTGAGGCCCCAAGAAGGGAAACAAGCTGCCATGGGTTTTAGGTTCCTGGGAGGTAAAGCAAGCTGTGGGCTGGTGGCAGAGCCAACAAGATCAGGCCTCAGTTTCTCCAGCCCCAAGACAGCTTCCAGTGAAGCCTTCTGTCAGCAGGCCACCCTCTGGCAGCCACCATGGAAACTGCAGCCCCGTCATGGCCTGAAATGGCTACAGAAGTACCTTCACAGAAGAACATATCCCAGACACGTAGCACTGAAGCCCAGGGAAGGGTGCGGGCAAAGATGCACATGAACCATTCTGTCATGTACAGCACGGGGTCAATGCGCTGCCGTCGCAGGTGCCGATGTGCCAGTGGGGAGGCCCGGCGCAACAGCGCAAAAAAGATTTCTCCATCCAGTTGAATGGCCTCCTGGAAGTGGGACAAACCATGAGAAGAGGCCTGCTGTGGACCCTTGGGGTAGAACCGGCCCTGGTAGTCAGTACCCAACCACAAAGTGGGATCCTCACCTCAGTGGGAGAGGCCCAGAACAGAGGGACAGAATGGTACAGTGTGGGGCAGGACAAGGACCACCCTGCAGTCTTGGGGAAGAGTCACAGCCCCAGTTGCACCCAGCCTCCAGACACTCACCAGCCCTGCACTATAGTAACCGGGGAGGTACTTGTCGCAGATCTGCACCAGGCACCAAAAGGCTTGCTGAGAAGGGCAAGAACAAGGAGGGAGGGATGGGGCCTGAGAAACAGGGAGGAGGGAGCTCCCCCATCACCACTGTAGGCCAAGACCCTCCCAGGCCCTCCCCAACCAGGCCCAGCGTCTGCTCACCTCAGCAGGCATGTGCATGAGCAGCACTGCGGCCACAGGGGCCTGGGCCTGGCAGTAGCCCTCGTCAGGCCGGTAGATAGTGTAGGCCTTCAGGATTCGATACAGGTCCTGTTGCCTGTAGGTATGGGGAAAGACCATGAGGAAAGTCACAGGAGTTGGGAGCTCTCGCCCCCAAACTAACCTGCACCCCCCCAGAGCCCCCCTATGTCCCGTGGCAGATCAACCCCAGAGCTTTACCACCACACACCTCTATCCACCTTCCTAATCCTGCCTATCAAGCTTAAGCCAAAGACTCAGACCATAACCTAAGCTTTGTTCCAGGCTCTAGGCTTCCGCCCTTGCCTGCACACCCACGTGCTCCCCACCCATGTCCCCACACAGGCTGTGCTGTCTGTCTGTCTGCCCCCATCCCGTAAACCTTCAAGGTCATCTTCTTCAGGAAGCTTTTCAACAGCATCAGCCCTCCTCTGGCACTGTCTGAATGCCTTTACTGCCCCAGAGCAGGCGCTCTCCCAGGGCAGGCCCTGCCTTATCTGTCTGGATTTCATCAGTCCCCCCCGGGCAGAGCCCTGGTTCTCGGTGTAGGCTTGGGAAGCCAGCTGTGCCTCAGACCTTTCTCTTGTCTCTGCATCCAAAAGAATAAACTCTCTGCCCTAGATCTGTTCCTCTTCCCTGAGGGTGCCCCATAGCTGTGTGTGGGAATCCCATCCCCTCAGCCCCACATCAGAAAACAGCGATCCCATCACTTCCATCACTCCCCACAGCTAATTATCAAGTCGTATCAACACTACCTTCTGAATTTTATTCACGTCTACTCCCTCTCTCCGCTGCCACAGCCACTGAGCAGCTAAGACCTTCATCTCTTAACCAGGACGATGTAATAACCTCCCAGATCCTCTCCCTGCCTCCAGTCACACACTCCTGACCACTGCTTACAGTAGTGTTTCTCAAAATTCAGTCACTGAAGTGTGATCTTCATTTGTGCTTTATCTGCACACCACCTCACTATTATTTATTTTTTCTCCACTTTGTAATAACGTCCATGAAATGACAGGTTTGATATACTAGTTATTTCATCTAATATATATTAAAATAAACATGTAACTTCCCTAAGCTCCCATGCTATATTAACCCACCTGCCTGCTTCTGTGCCCCTGCCTTCTCCCCTGTTGCTATGGGTGAACTATCTGTGATCCTGGCCAACCACAGCCTTTCCACTTGGACACTGGGTCCCATCCCCTCTCACCTACACAGGCCATCCCTCCAGCAACCTTCCCATTGTCTGTGCGTCATCCATTTTTCTCTAACTACAGAGGCTGGCATACCAACGTCATTTCTTCTAGCTTAAAAATAAAAACACCTCTTGTGACTTCCCTGGCGGCCCAATGGTTAAGACTCCATGCTTCCACTGCAGGGGGTGCAGGTTCGAGCCCTGGTCGGGAAAATAAGACCCCGCATGCCACAGGGCATGGCCAAAAAACAAACAAAAACCTCTCTCTACCCAGCCTTCCCCTCTGAATACCACACCGTTTCTTTCCTACCTATTCAGCCAAACCCACCTAGAGTACAGACTTGCTATCTTCAATTTCTTTCCTCCCATCCTCCAGTCAGGCTTTAGCCCACTGCTCCACACAAAACTGCTTTTATCAAGGTCACCAATGACCTCCACATTGCTAAATCCAGAGGTCGATTTGCAGACTTCACTTTACTTGACCCGTCAGCAGCATTTCATACAGCTGATCCCGAAA
>NW_006779491.1:1960746-1964581 GCF_000442215.2 Lipotes vexillifer | reverse complement strand
CCGCTCTTCACTCCGCTTCCAGGAATCACTCTCTCCTGGTTTTCGTTATACCTCACCAGCTTCTTCCAGGCTCCTTTACAGGTTCTTTCTCATCTTCCCATTCTTGAAATGTTGGAGCTGCAGGGCTCAATCTTTGAACAGCTTCCTTTCGTATCTACACATGCTGCCTTGATGACCTCATCTAGTCCCATGGGTGAGATCTGGTCCCATGTAGAGCCTGACAACTCTCAATTTCCAATCTGTCTCCAGTTTAAACCTCTCCCTGGATATTGTGTCCATTGTACATCCAGCTTACTTGGCATCTCCATCTGGATATCCAGTGAGTATTTCAAACTTCACATTCCAAAAATGAGCTCCTGATATACCCTTCAAGCCTACTTTCCCCCCAGTTTTCCCATTCATATCAGTATATTGCAACTCCATTCATTCTAGTTTCTAAGACCAAAAACCTTAAGAGTCTTCCTTAACTACTATCTCTCTCCCTCTCTCTCTCCCTCTCTCTCTCCCTCCCTCTCCCTCTCCCTCCTCCTCCCCCTCTCCCTCTCCCCCCCGCCCCCCCCTCTCTCCACATCTAATCCACTGGCAAATTCTTTTGGCTTTACCTTCAAAATATATCCAGTTTTACGGCTACCATCCTGGTCTATCTATCATCATCTCTTTCCTGGATTATGGAAATAGTCTACCTGGTCTCTCTGCTTCTGCCCTTATCTCCTATAGTCTATTGTCAGCACAGCAGCCAGAAATGATCCTTTTTTTTTTTTCCCAGCCGTGCTGGGCAGCATGTGGGATCTTAGTTCCCCGACCAGGGATCAAACCCATGCCCCCCGCAGTGGAAGCACAGAGTCTTAACCACTAGACGGCCAGGGAAGTCCCAGAATGATCTTTTTAAAACACAAGTCAGATCAGGTCACTTGCAAGCCCATCTCACATTCTCTTTGCCCCTTTCTTGCTTTAAACTCTTCTATTTACCACCATTGTACATACAACATACTCTCATTCTTTTATTTATTGTCTATCCTTACTAAAATATAAGCCCTGAGGGGGCAGCTGTCATCTGTAGCTAAAACAGTACCTGGCAGATAGCAGACGCTTGACTAATATTTGCTGAAAGGATGAACTTACTGTTAAAAAAAAGTCCATCCACATGCTCCCACAAGGAGCTGAGAACCACCTAAAAACACTGCACACTACTAGGAAGCGATATATAGCCTTCGTGAGGAAGCCGGGCAAACAGAACAAAGATCGAAGGGCCTGGGCACAGCATTTAAGGGCCCTTAATTGCTTTTCCAGCCTCAGCTCTACCCAACCCCACTGCCCAGACACAGCTTACATAACCCCCAAGCCAGGAAAAACCTGCCCCTTGCTCTGCTCCCATCTATCCTTTAAAACCTAGTTCAAATGCAGCCTCTTCAATGAGCCCTTGATGTGCCTCCCCTTCCCCTCACCAGCACCCCACCGCACCCCCATCACCCTGAATCACAGTCTCCCTCCCAGTAGACTTCCTTCAACATGGCTAGGCACTCAATCCATTAAGGACCACTCCTGTAGAAGTTCTGGAAGGCAAGAACTGCTTTCAACCCAGCCCTGTATCCACCACTGACTCACATAGTCAGGTTGCCTTACCCATGCCCGCCTCGAGCAGCAAACATCTCATGGAAAGGGAACTGACGGTGCAGGTCCTTCTCAATCACATCCAGCCACTTAGGGTCCCCAGGAGCCCGTTCCAGCTCCTGCAGTGGGACAGCTGAGATTATCTCAGGATCTGGGGGAACTGATGATACCCTTCACAGAGACACTGTCACACGTCCCCACACCCCGGAGCTGTGCGCACCTCAAACTTGCCCGGGTTCTGCTCCAGGAGTTCCTTGCTATTGGACAAGTACTGCCAGGCCTTGGCTCTGAGGGAGGATGGGATCCCCTTCCGGCAGCGCAGCTTCACCTAAGGCAGAGTGGCAGGCAGGGGAACAGCTTCAGTGGCAGGCACAGCCTCCAAGCTTTCCCCAGCAGTCCTTGGGCTCCCTGGGACACTCGTCCCACATCCCATAGGCTTCACTCCACTGGACCCCGCCTGGCCTTCTATCTTTAAAGTTACTCCTCCCCCCAGGCCCAAGTACCGCCTACCCTCAACATGGTCCGGAGAGCAGATACTATCAGGTTCCTGGGCTTCCCCAGAGCACAGGGGCCCACCCTGTCCTCCCCACCCCCACCATGTCCATTGCCCTGCCCACCACAGCCTTCTCAAACCTTCTGGAAACGCCGTGACAGCCACTTATCCCAGTGACTGAACATCTCCAGCCATTTGAGCTCCCGCTGCCGAGCCACATCCACAGGAATGGAGCTCTCTCTGAGGATATGGGGAGTATGGAAGAGGTCAGTAGCAGTAGTATAAAATCTAGATTGCTGGGGGAACTGAGGCAAGCCACTTCCCCAAGCTCAAAACTGAGAGATCAGACCATAAAAGCATTTTGTGAGCTACCAATACCAAACATTAGGATGTTTGGTCATTCTGGCCATCCAAGGTCCTAGTTCACCACACTAAATGGAATTTCCTTGGAATCTCTGAACAGAGATCACATTCTCATGTTGGATCGCTATACAGAGGCTGTGTTCAAATCCCACTTCAGATACATACAAGTTTGGGGAGAGAGCACGGAATACTGAAAAGCTACACTTTGCATTAGACCTGGATCCAAGTTCTAGGTTTGCCACCTATTCACTGTGTGGCCTTGGGCAAGTCACTCTCTAAGCCTCAATTTCCTCATGTGTAAGATGGAGAGAAAAACAATATCTACCTAAGAGGTTACATGAGATAACGCATAGCAGCGACTCAGTAAGTAACAGCAATTATTATCCATAAAATAAAATACATAACAAACATACTTCCCTGTCCCCTTAGAAGCAACTGTCTGAGTTTCCTTCTACGAGACTCAAGATCCCTTGCACCATCAGCAATTTCCGCTACCTCCTCCTCCCTGAGATCACCCCACATTCCCAAGCAAATGAAGCTCTCCTTGCACTGTTTGCTCACTGTTCTGTCAGAGCTTCACACTCAAGATACCCCATCAGTCTTGAAACAGTTAGTTGTAGGAGCCAGTACCAGGTGAGTGGAATGGAAGAAAGAACTTGGGTTTCCAGACAGACCTGAGCTCAAAGCCCAGTTGTCCCTTAGAAGTTGGGGAGTCTTGGCAAGTGATAACCTAAGTCTCTTCCTTATAAATGTAAAAAGGAATGCCACCACCTACATCACAAAGTTATGAGAGGACTATTGAGAAACTGTATATAAAGGACTGTTAAATGGGAGGCTTCAAGTTAGTTTCTTTTGTTCCAGAAACTCCTTAAACTAAAAGGTGATTTCTCAGGCTTCCCTGGTGGTGCAGTGGTTAAGAGTCCGCCTGCCGATGCAGGGGACACGGGTTCGTGCCCCGGTCTGGGAGGATCCCACATGCCGCGGAGTGGCTGGGCCCGTGAGCCACGGCCACTGAGCCTGCGCGTCTGGAGCCTGTGCTCCGCAACGGGAGAGGCCACAACAGTGAGAGGCCCGCGTATCACAAAAAAAAAAAAAAAAAAAAAAAAAGGTGACTTTTCATTCACCTCTATCATAAGGCAATTCCAAACTCTACTAAAGGCCAGGAAGAGTAAGATACCTTTCCTGCCCTCAAAAGGTCACAAGCTAGCAGGGGAGATAACTGCAATATGTGAGGGAAATGCAATGACAAAGATGCACAGAAGAGGCACCTAATCGGAGTAGGGGCAATGGATATCAGGGAAGGTTTCCTGGAGGAAGGAACATCTGAGGTAAGCCATGAAGGACTGAGTAGAACATGGCAGGGAAACA
>NW_006779491.1:1953075-1960736 GCF_000442215.2 Lipotes vexillifer | reverse complement strand
ATTCCTGGCTGATGGTACAGCCTGAGTATGAAGGGAGAAAGACTACAATCACTTCAACAGGACCACAGCACACAGTGCATGGTGAGAAGGCGGTGGAAAAGAAGACCAGAGAGTCTGGCAGAGCCAGAACATAAGGAGCCTGTGCGCAGGCTAAAGCGCTTGGACTTTATCCTGTGGACAGTGCAGAGCTGCTAACAGCTTTTAAGGTAACGTGTGCCACAGTCCGCCTTGCCTCAGAAGTTGATTCTGCCAGCATGGAAGATGGATTTTAGAGGGACAAAATTAAAAGCAGAGAATTAGGGCTTCCCTGGTGGCGCAGTGGTTGAGAGTCCACCTGCCGATGCAGGGGACAGGGGTTCGTGCCCCGGTCTGGGAAGATCCCACATGCCGCGGAGCGGCTGGGCCCATGAGCCATGGCCGCTGGGCCTGCGCGTCCGGAGCCTGTGCTCCACAACGGGAGAGGCCACAACAGTGAGAGGCCCGCGTACCACCAAAAAAAAAAAAAAAAAAAAAAGGCAGAGAATTAGCACCCCGCACCGTGCCTGGTACACAAGAGGGGCTCACTAAAACCCAATTCAATCCAAGTTCCTCAGGGCAGCAGGGTATTGAGGAGAGTGCCATTGGTCACACAGATCCAAATTATTTGAGTGGGGCAATTCACTCAACCGCTCTAATCCTGTTTCTTCATCTATAAATTAGATACAGCAATGCATCCCTCATGCATGGGAAAGCACCAGGGTCAAACTTAAGTTCCCCTCCCCACACAGGATCGAGAATGTTGGTACTCAAAGATTTTCTGATTTTTTTGTTGGATTATAATCCCTCCCACAGGGCTTCCCCCCAACACCGGGCAGGTCCCCCTCACCCCAACACGCACAGCCATGACTAAATCCTACTCATTCTTCACAATTCAGATCAGTCCAGCTGAATTCCCAGACCGGGCAAAAGATCCCTTCCCTAGCTGCTCACAAAACCCTGTGATGATCTCCAGGCTAAACCTAACATATTATATTGAAACCAACTGTTTAAGTATTTGTTTCTCCTCTAGATGATGAGCACCTTGAAATGATTATTTTATCCTTAGTACCCAGCACAGGGCCTGGCACTGGGGGTTCTCAGGCAGTGCTGTAAACTGAACTGACCAGCAGGTTAAAGGGGTACAGGAACAATGATCCAAAGAGAGGGAAGGAAGAAGTCAGAAGCAATCACACCCTCACCTCAGAAGTGACTCAGGTCCCTGGAGGGAACTAGGAAAGAGTAAGCCCGGCTGGGGAGATGAGGAAATGGGGAAGAGGCCCCCTCCACCCCCTTTCCTTCAGTGAAAACACAAGACTGCTCTTCTGTTTCACAGACGGGCCCTAACTTCAGAGTCTCTCCTCCATCAAACAGACTTCCCCACCTCACCACATCAGACCTAAGGCTATGGGGGAAGGGAGCTGCCTGCATCCCTCCAGACTTTCTCCCTAAGCAACCAAAGATCTCTACCAGAACCCCTGTCCAGCCAACCCTCCAGAATATCTGACCTGTAGCTGGAGTTTCCCATCAAGGAGCTGGGACAACCTGAGGTACAATCTCATTCAAACTTTCACTTCACAGAGGAGGAAAGTGAGGCACTAACTCAAATGTGGAAGGCACTAACTCAAGGGCACACACACACCAAAGGCAAGGCTTAGGCTCAAACCCAGAACTCCCGACACCTGGTCTCAAACCCTAACGCGCTGGTGCCACAGAAACCTCAGGAAACTCTAGGCATAAGGATTGTTAAGCATTCCCATTCCCACTAATAACCCCGTGGATCCTCAGAGGAGGATGGGCGGCGAGAGTGTGGGCAAGGTGTACCATCCCCCCACCCTGCAACCTCTACTTCCATGAAGCAGGCCCGCTGGGTGCCCACTGGGTACTCACAGGCTGCCCGAATACTGGCTGCCCCCAAGGAAGCCGTATTTGTCCGTCTTGCGCAGGGCCAGCCCATTTATCTCCGAGTCTGAGCCCATGGAGCTCACATCATCCGCCAAGGACTCTAAGGTCCCAGACATGAGGCTCACGGAGTCCAAGTAGCTCAGAGTGTCTGGAGCCTGCCCTCGAGGCCCAGAGATTCCAGGTCCCAGGCTAGACGTGGAGCCTAGGTCCTGAGAGTTTTCAGCAGGCTCCAGAGCTGGGGTTACCGTCACGACAGCTACCAGGGCCTCACATGTCCCTGAAGGGCCTGTGCCAGGCCCTGAGGGGTCCTCTGGAGCCTGTCCTGTTGATGCTGATGCTGCAGCTCCATGTCCACTTGTCACCTGTCCTGCTGTCACTGCTGCAACCCGTGCAGTCACTCCTGAGGCCACAGTGGTTCCCGGCTTGGGGGCAAGCGGGGGTTTGGCGGTCAGGGCCCCAGGAGCCGTTCTTGAAGGGGTCCTGGTGCAGGTCCCGGTGAGGGTACCTGGCCCAGGATCGGGTGAGGTTCTGGCCTCCTCCGTCTTCGGAGAGTCTGCCCCTGGGGCCAGAGCCATGGACCTCTCGGCTCCTGCCACAGCCTCAGGCACCAAGGGCTCTGGGTCGGAGACCTGCGCCCTCAGGGCTTCGGGTGAGGCCTCCAGCGTCAGCCCCACCTCCGAGCTGCCGGTGACTGTCGGGGCGGGGGCCAGGGCCGAGTCCGAGGTCTGGGCTGGACCCGGTACCCATGCGGGCCGCACCTCCCCGGGGGCCACCAGGGTGACCGGGGCCGAAGTGGCCGTGGTCACTGGCGGCCCCGGAGCTACCACCACGACGGGCCCGGCCCGGGAGCCGCGGGGCGGCGGCGACGGGGCCGCGGGGGCGCCATGACGGCGCGGCGGGGCCACCAGGGACGCCGGGCCCGTCTCCATGACCGCGGGCCGCCCCTCACATCCCCCCGCCGCGGCGGCCGCAAAAGGCGCCGCCCCTCAGGCCGCTCCCCACCGCCCGCCGAGGAAGGGGAAAGGGCGAAGGGCGCGGCCCGGCGCGCGCCGGGGTCGTTGCTGGCGCGCGGGCGGCCACCCGGCGCGCGGAGCCGGGACACGGGTCCCGGGGCGCCAGGCGCCGGGGTCTCGCTCGCGCCCTCTCCCCCCTTTCGCACTCTCGCCGCCACCCCCTCCCTCCCGCTTCGGGCGAGCGGCCCACCTCGCGCCTGCGCACAAGCCCCGGTGCCGGCCAAGAGGCCAGCGTTTCGGCGCTTCACGCCTGCGCGCGGGCGGCCCCATCGCGCTCCTTTTTTCTCCCGCCTCGTCAGAGGGCTTGGACGAATAATAGGAGAGGGAGAACTGGGTTTCTGCCAATCGTTGGAAGTGTGGGTGGGGCTGGAGGTGGGAAGGGGGTGGGTAATTTGGGAAGAAGAAACAGACAAGGCGGAGGTTATAAAACCAATGAGAGGGCGAGTGAAGGCAGGAGGAGGCGGGACGAAGGGAGTAACTAATAGAAAAGCAGGAAGGTGAACCTCCTGGCCAATAAAGATGGCTGAAGAGTGAAAGACTGTGGAAGGAGGCGACTGCTGTGCGAGAAGAGGCGGGCCTGCCTAATAGGAATGGTTAAAAGGGAGCCAATGAAAAGGGGAGTAGGCGGAGATCAAATTGACAGACAGCGATGTCTATTTGGGCGGTGACAGACAGCATCCGCAGTCGATAGGAGCTGAGGGATTCTTTGGGTCTCCCAAGAAGGTCAGGAAGAAATGACAGCTGGGAGGGGAGGGTCAAATTTGCGATTAATTTGCCTCGTCAGCCAATGAATGCATTCTCTCGCTTTAGCAAAAGGAGGACGATAGACAGCTGTCTCAGCCAATGCAGCATCCAAAGGGAAGGGGTGCTGCCAGCAGGCAGTGCCAAGCCAGGGATGTCGGTGACAACCGGAGACAAGCGCGGGAGGTGGGGGTGACAGTTGGGGACAGCGCGGAGAGGGGGCGGGGACCGGGGGCATGGGTGCAACCGTTAGCCAATAAGAGCGCCACGCTGCCCTGCCTGAGTCCTCTCGCAGGCCCCATTCTCTATTCAGCTCCCAAGCCAACCACAGGGCACTTGATCCAGTGCTCTGATCAGGTACTCTTGCCCTTCATTCAGCCTCTAATTCTCATTCCAGCCCGCAACAAATCCCAGGCGACTATAACCAGAGCCCCAAAATCCTATAAGTGACTCATCTCTCTGGATCCACCATTTCCTGTGGGTATCCCAATCCCCAAGTCCCTCTCCTCAGCCCCTTCTATCTGAGCTCTTCCCCAGGATCTGGGCTCCAGTTCCTTGGAACTCATCCTCTGAGTGCCCCCTCCATTCCAGTGGGGATCCCAGACCCCAAATCATGAATTCCCAACACCATGAATTCCCATATCTGTGTTCTTTTGGGGATCCAGGACCCATTCCATCAACTCCTCTCTCCTCATTGATACACCCCCTATGTGCTCCTCATTCTCTGCTAAGAAATCAGACCCCAATCTCATGAGCCCTCCAGGCTACCCTAGACCACAAACACAAATCCCTGACTTTACCAGCCCCTTCTCTCTCTGGCTCTCATTCCCCTGAGGTCCAGGATTCAGGATTCAGCACCAGGAGGGCTCCAATTTCCATACAAAGTCCACCATCCTGAAATTTCAGTCAGGCCTAGCTCCCAGCTTCCCAGTTAA
Organism: Lipotes vexillifer; assembly: GCF_000442215.2. Lineage (NCBI taxonomy): Eukaryota > Metazoa > Chordata > Mammalia > Artiodactyla > Lipotidae > Lipotes > Lipotes vexillifer. The sequence continues at coordinate 1,956,127 of NW_006779491.1, read as the reverse complement.
TTGGTTGCTGAGTTCTCTGAGGCTCCTTACTCCCAGCTCAGACTCAGATCCTGTGAACTCCAGTGTCTGAGATACGCCACTCCTGATCTCCTCCTCCTCAACTTCTCCACTTTCCATTTGGCCCAAGCTTCCTAAGCACTTCCCCCATCCCCCTCTTTGGAGTTCTCCTCCCCTCCCAGAACCCAGTAATAAGTGGGCTCCTCCCTGGGCCTGGACCCCCATGGTAACCGTATAAGGTGAGGCAGCTGTCGACTGAGGCAGGGAGGGGCCAGTGCAGGAGGCCAAGGGCAGCTGCTAAGTTTAGGGTGGCTCTGTCTCTCTTCTTAGAGACAACAGGTGCCTGGACCCCAGGGACCAGAAAAGCAAATGTCTTAGAGGCATTGGTATGAGGCTGGAGGAGGGGGAGGGGAGGAGGAGACTTCCTCAGGACATCAGGTCCTAGAGGGAACAGGAGGAGGAGGAGCCACGGGTGTCCTTGCCAACCTTGGGCCTGCTGGGGCTTCCTCACCCACAGTTTCCGCAGACCTCCACTGTATGGAATGGACTGGGGCGCCAAGGCCCAGAGGGGTGGGAGAGCGTACCTCAAAGTCACACGGTCAGCCTCGCTGGTTCTAGCCCAGATTGGAGAGAGAAGCCATTGGCCATCCCAGCCACCGAGGCGGAGGTGACCAATTAGCTTCCCTCTTGGTGTCCTTGACTCCCCTCCTCTGAGTTCCAGCTTTCACACCAGTATCCAAAAAAGTGATTATAGACTCACACTAGACCATGTCCTTCTCCTGTTTCAAACCTTTCCAAGGCTCCCAAGGTCTCAGCCCTCAGCATGGCATTTGAAGACCCTCCAGTGTCTGATGTCCAGCCCCTTGTATCCTCTGCTCGAGCCCCATCCCAATTCTGGCGAACTGAACACTTCTGATCTTTCACTTTGCCAGGCCTTTGCCCATCTGTGCCCACCACTTAGCATGGCTGTTCCTCCACTTAACGTCATTCCCATACTCCTAGATAGGGCTGCTATGCCCTCTACTTCTGTACTCCTGACCAGCTGGTTTGTCATTTTCTGCATTTACCCTGTCTCCACAGCTAGACTGTAAGTTCTACCAAGGCAGGGCCTGAATATTAATTATAATGATTATGGGAATTCCCTGGCAGTCCAGTGGTTAGGACTCCAGGTTTTCACTGCCAAGGGCCCGGATTCGATCCTTGGTCGGGGAACTAAGATCCCACAAGCCATGTGGTGCAGCCAAAAAATAAAAATACAAATAAAAATAATGATTATACTTCACTAACTGTTTCCAAATAGTGTTCACATCCAGAAGTTCTGTGGGATGGGAATTACGTCCCCATTTTATAGGGGCGGAAACCAAGGCCCAGGGAGTTGGAGCGCAAAGCCCAAGGTCACAGAGCAGGCTCTCTGCTCCAGGCTGTCTAGTCTCTTCATACCTAGTGATTCCATGCCCCACATCTTTCCTCACAAAAGCCCCCCTCTTCTTGAAGGGGATGTAGAAGACTTCCTGATCTTTCAGCTTCCCCAGGCAGCTCTCTCCCACCCGTAACCTCTGTCACTACCCCCACATACACATACCCTTGCCTGTGAACTCCACAGTGGGGGTGAATGTGTTTGTCAAAGTGCACCTGCAAAGCATGGACCAGTGCCTGGCACACTGTAGGTACTCAGTAAATTTACTGGGTTTAAATCTGGGCCCACCCCATACAGGGGTACAGGAGCCTGGTGCATCTCTTTCCTAGTCCTGTGTCTCAGCCTGGGCCCTCTCTGAACTCTGGCACATTCCAGCCTCCTTTGGGGAAAAAGAACATCCCTTCCTGCCCAGGTCCTAGTGATACCTGCATCCCAAGACTCACTCCCTACTCCCTCCTCCCTCCATCCCTGGGCTCCAGCTGTTGCCAGCCCAAGAAAGGAGAGGCCCTGAGCTGGGCTATTTTGGTATCTGGGGTGGGTACCCACAGGGCTAAGGTTACCCTGGTATGTTAACGACTCCCTGGGGCAGGACTATATAACTCCAGAGGGACCGCCCCAGGCTGACTCTCTGCTCCTTTCCAGCCAGAGCCACTGCCTGGCCCCCAGGAGACCTAAGATATGGTGAGTGAGAATCCCCCAGCCCCTGCCCAGATCCCTCAGACCTCACAGCAGCCTCATCCTTTGAAAGAAAGTAGCTGGTTCCCAGTCTGGCAAGAGGAAAAACGATGAATCTTCCCTTTCTTGATATCACTAATGGGGAATGTACAGAATGATGCCCTAGAGGATCCAACCAAGGATAATCTGCCTAGACACTCCACTCGCAGGAGCCCAGTCCCTCTCAAAGCATGCTCCATGCCATCCTGCACTCCATCTTCCTAAAACCCCCGGGACCAGCCAGACAAGTGTTCCCACTCCCATTTTATAAATGAGAAAGTGGAGGCTCAGGTGAGTGAGTGATCAGGGTCACGCAGCAATTCTGGGACTCAGAGGAGGCAGGGTCAGGGCACTGAGAAGGGGAGGTACACTCCACTTGTTGGGTAGGATGGAAGGATGGGGACTTGAGGGCTACCCAGAGGAATTCGGGGGTACAACTGCAGCAGGTTTCCTCAGCATAAGGAAGGGGAAGCCTAGAGCCAGAAGAGTTGCTTTAGAAGAATGGACTCAAAGAAGCCTGAATCTAATTCATCACCTCTAGAGAGGAGTAGGGATTGGTCCATGAACCCCTCTGCCCAACCCTCATCCCTCAGGCACCCAAGAAGGCCAGGAGAAAGGCAGTGGCAGAGGGCGGAAGCTCCAATGTCTTCTCCATGTTCGATCAGACCCAGATCCAGGAGTTCAAGGAGGTAAGTGCGGGGAGAAGGGAGACTGAAGGCTGACCAAAGACTCCCCTTGCTGCCCCTCCCCCCACCCCTCCCTGGAATGTGCACCTGTTGGCGGGAGGGGAAGGGTTTAGAATTCCTTGTTCTCCTCCCTGCTTGGAGAGGAAGTGGACGGCTGGCTGGGGGCCAGAATCTCAGAATCTGATCTGCCTAGAGTAAGGATGCTGAAGCCTGGCCATGGGGGACCTAACCTTTCCCT
>NW_006779491.1:1939737-1952806 GCF_000442215.2 Lipotes vexillifer | reverse complement strand
TTTCCCTACCCCGGCCCTCCACAGGCCTTCACAGTAATTGACCAGAATCGTGATGGCATTATCGACAAGGAGGACTTGCGGGACACCTTCGCAGCCATGGGTGAGCCTACTCCACCTGTAAAGATTCAAGGCTGCAGAGTTCTGGGAATTCAGCAGCCTCAGGTTCCAGCCCTGCCAGGTCCACCCTGGGCCTCAGTCTACTCAGATAAAAAATGGATGGGATGATGTGTATTTATGGGAAGCATTATTCCCTGGCCCCTAGAGCCCACTTCACTCCATGCTTCCCCCATCCTATTCCAGGGCGTCTCAATGTGAAGAATGAGGAGATAGATGACATGATGAAGGAAGCCAGTGGGCCCATCAACTTCACTGTCTTCCTGACCATGTTTGGGGAGAAGCTCAAAGGTGAATGAAGTGTCCTGGGTCCAAACCCCCAGATGCCAGGGACCCCCTCTCCCCAGACCTTTCAGGGACTGACCCTTTAGCAACCCTTCAACTTCATGTGCTCTCTGACCCCCCCAGGTGCCGACCCTGAGGATGTGATCACTGGAGCCTTCAAGGTCCTGGACCCTGAGGGGAAGGGCACCATCAAGAAGCAGTTGTAAGTGACACCCTCCAGCTGCTCCCACACAGAAAGCCTCCTTAAATTCCTACCAAGAGTTAGGCACTGCCAGAGATAAGGGAAAAATTAGGACTGTGGCGATGGGATTAAATTTTCACAGCACACAGGGGGAAGGGCAAAAGGGGGAGGCCAGAGTGTTTGGGAGACCAAAGAGGAATCCAGAGTAACCCTGGTTTTCAAGGCAAGACTGGGAATGGCAACGGGGATGAGGTGGGAGGGAGTGGAAAGGAATCACGAAGCCCAATCTCTGTCACCTCTCTCCAGCCTGGAGGAGCTGCTTACCACGCAGTGTGACCGCTTCTCCCGCGAAGAGGTGAGTGGGGAAAGGGCCTAGGAGAAGCGGAGGGATGGGGGAAGGGGAACGTAAGGAACCGGTTGGAGATACCCCTGCGTTTTTTCCCCAGATCACGAATATGTGGGCGGCCTTCCCCCCCGACGTGGGCGGCAACGTAGACTACAAGAACATATGCTACGTCATCACGCATGGCGACGCCAAGGACCAGGAGTAGCGGACCCTCTTAGGCCTCTGCTGGGCAACGCCTTCCTGCCAGTGCGACCACCCCACCTCGACTCCTAATAAATTAAACTGGTCTCGTTTCTTATCCGCGACGGCTTCAGTGCGTTTGTGTGAGCAGGGCTCAGGTGGGAGGCTGCGCTGAAACACCGGCTGGCACGAAACGAGTGCCCAGCAAATGAATGAATAAATAGTGGCCCAGAGGCCTGGGTGGAACGGTTCCACCCGCCACGCCCGCCGCTTATTCCCGCTGGGAAAGAGAAGACTTGCGTGGCCTCAGGGAAATTCAGTTTTTATTGAAGTCGCAGTTTGGGTGAAGTGGGGCGGGGGTGGGAGAGTTAGGGGCTGGGAGAGTTAGGGGATGGGAAGGAAGCTCTGGCTCGCTTGGTGGGCCGAGGCGGATTGGGGCGGAGCCAAGGCGGGGTCGGGGCGGAGCCAAAGGCGGGGCTACACCCTCCAGGATTGGGAGAACTTGCTAGCCCGCTAACCCCTTGCAAGGGCCGGCCTTACAGGCTGGGGCTCCGGGATTAAGCGCCGGGCAGCCTGGGGCTCGAGGATTGGACAAGAGACGAACTGCAGGCGGAGGCGAGGTAAAGTAGGGTCCGGGCGGGGGTCTCAGAGAGCGTCCGACTGCTCGCCCTGAGCCTGGCTCTGCTGCATCTGGGCCTGCATCTTCTCCAGCATCTCTTGCATGCGGCGCAGCTGTGCGGGGCAAGATTGCAGGCAGTGGGACTGGGCGGGTAAGGCCAGAAAGGGACTTCGAAGAGGATTTGGGGCCTTGATCTGGGGGAAAGAGAGGTGCTTGCTCACCTCTTCGTCTTTCTCGCGGATCAACTTCTCCGTGTCAGCCAGAGGCAGCATGGGCAGCGGGATCTCTGTGGCGCTCTGGCGGGAGAGCTTGCTAGGGGGTGGAGGAAAGGGACAGGAATCAAAGTCGAGAACCCTGGTTGTGAGTCACTGCCGCGAGGCAGGGCCTGGGGTTTGGCGGGACCATGTCCTTCAGGTTAGGGCCATAAGCAAAGTGGGTGGGGAAAGAAAGGCTCCGGGAGAGAGGTCTAGAAGGTGAAGGCAGGGGTCATGGATGGTGAGCGCGGCGCCTTGGAAGCCCCTAGGAGTCACCTCTGGCTCTCACCTACGGCTGGCTCGATCACGTGCCCCAGGCCGGGCCAGGCTTTGTAGGCAGCGCGCCCGGTAGCCCTCGTAGAGCAGATCATGCGTCACCTCCTTCAGGTCCTGCAGGTGTGTCTGCACTAGCATCCGTCGCAGGTTCAGGAAATCGCAGTGATGTGGGTTCTCCACTGGGGGGCAGACCAAGAGTCGGGGAGCTTGGGTCGGGTCTGCTGCCCAAGGACCCCTCTTTTGACTTTTAGGACCCCCGGGACCAGAACTCTCCCCAACTTCACCTGTTGGGTGCAGTTGACTCGGAGGCGTCCTGGGCTCCCTGCTGGCCTCAGAATGCGTTCCTGGCCTTACTCACCCTCCACGGTGCCCCAGGAGTAGCAGCGTCCCCTCACCGGTCGGGTCCCGCCGTCCCTCACTACTTCGCAGGAACCGACGACGGCAAAAGGGATGCTTTCCTAGAGGGCAGGGGTCAGCGATCACCGTTGGCCCCCTTTGGGCAGAAACCTCTTTCTCAGCTCCCACCTCCACATCCGCCTCCCCTGGCTGCTCTGCCCCTTCCTCCTTTGCCTCTGCACCTTCATCTCCGCATCCTGCCTCTTGAAGTCTTCATCCTCATCAGAGTCACAATCGGGGAACTGGTAGATATTGATCTCCTCCTCCTGCAACTGTTCCCGGATCTTGGAGGAGACAGATGCAGAGACGGTGAGAAACACAGAGACTGTGAACCGCAGACATTGCATGACCAGAGACAGTGAGATATAGATGCAGACACGGGGTGGAAGAGACAGAGAGGAAGACATGAAAGACAGAGATGGTGAAAGATGGACATACGGGATGACTGAAAACAAAATCTCAAACAACGAGAGACAGAGACGTAGATGGTGAAAAACTGAGACAGTTACCCTAATGGGAAGACCGATGCCTGGGAAGTTTTGAAGATGAGCAGACACCAAAAGGCCAGGAGAGAGAGGCATAAGTGGAAACAGTGGGAAAGGGCTCTGAAGACACAGGGGGGTGGGAAGGTGGGGGGAGCAGTCAGCATCCTGGGGCCAGAAGGATAATATTGGTCATTATGTCTACACCCCTGGCCTCAGACAGGCCTTAGCCAAGCATCCAGCCCAGGGGTTCTATCCTGAACCTCCAGAGACATGGCTTCCTTAGGCAGCTTATGACCCACCTTCCTCAGAAACTTTCTTCCACAGTCTAGCCTGACACATCACGCTCCAAAAGGGCTACCCCAAGATCAAAGAAGTCAAAGTTGAGTTCGATTTTGATCATGACTTTTGGCTTCATGTGAGGCCAAATGTCAGAGGCCACCGCACACACCTTCTGCTTGAGGGCCTGTGTTTCCTTAGGCATCAGGGCATCTGCTTTGCCAATGACTGGGATGATGTTGACCTTCTCATGCACCGCCCGGAGGAAGGCCACATCTAGGGGCCGGAGCCTGCACCCAGGGATTGGTCAGCGCTCAGTTTCAGGGCACAGAGACACTCCCCCTCCAGCCCTCCCCAAATGTCCCAACTCCCCAGGGTGCCCCTCGGACCCCCGGCCAAAGGGTGAGATGAAGTAGAGGCAGCAGTGGACACGGGAATCCTGGATGTTCTTCCTGTTCAGGCCACTCTCATCCCGAAGATACTGCTCAAATTGCTGCTCAATGAAGCGCACCACGGGCAGCCAGCTGGGGTGTGGGGAGAGAGCAGAAAGTCAGAGAACAGGGACCGCAGCACAGGGAAGGGGACAAGGCTAGCCAGGACTGTGGGTGTGGGGAGTGGTTTCTTTGGCTCCAACCAAAGACATAAGAGGAAACTGGCAGGTGAGATGTCGGGAAGCACAGGGCACTTTGGGCCACAAGGCCACCAGAAACAGGCCCCACCTTTGGCGGGGGCGAGGGGGGTAGGGCAGGGCAGACCAGCCCAGAATCTGACCCCTCAGTCTCCACAGAGTAGCCACATTGGGAAGCTGAGCCCCAGGTCCTCCCCCATTCCTCACCAGTCTGAACAGTCCACTGAGTCCCCGAAGCCAGGTGTGTCCACCAGGGTCAGCTTCACCTTAATACCCCCTTCCTCGATCTCCACGCCCCGGCACTCGATGGTCAGTGTTTGTGTCAAGCGAGCTATGAGGATGGAGAGAGGTCAGGGAGCTGGGTAGGGGCCCGAGGCAGGACTAATTTCCTTTCTCAGACTCACAGTTGCCTCCACGCATTTCTCAGGGGAGGAGAGTGAGTCTCGGAGAAAAGCAGAGTGAGCTGCCTGAGTCCCCCAGAATCATGGGAAATCCAGATGGAAAGGAAGAGAGTGCAGTCTAGGGACATGGGAGGAGGGGGTAAGAGTGCCTGGAGAGCACAGTGGGGAGGCGGTCTTACCCCTGGCCTCTGGGACTTGCCGATCCTCATAGAGGTTGGTGAGAAATAGGCTGTTGATGAGGGTAGATTTTCCCAGGCCTGACTCCCCTGTGGACAAGACAGGCCCAACTGGTCAGGTGAGGGGACAGCCAAGGTCTCTTGAGGACCCCTTGCCAGGCCCCTCTCCAAAACCCCCAGACCTGCCACCATGAGTGTGAAGTCAAACCCCTTCTTGACGGACTTGCGATGCAGCTGGTTGGGGAGGGTGGCGAAACCCACATACTCCTTGTCCTGTTGGCAGGGGGTGGACAATATGAGGCTGCTGCGGGCAGCAGGCAGGGCCCCCAGGATAACCTGATCTCAGAGGCTAGGAGAAGTCAGCCTATTGTGGGCTGACCTGGCTAACCTGGGGGTTGGGGACTGGGGGCAGAGATGCCTGGATTCCTGGGCATAAAGACTCACCATGGCCCCGATAGCTGTCGCTGCACCTGCTGTCTCTCCCCACTTCCTCTGGTGGGGCAGGAAGTTGAGGGCGGCAAACAAGGCGGCAGGCAATGTAGGAAGCTGAGATGCTCAAACTGGCCCAGAGAGGTGGGAAAAGCTGAGACCAAGAACAGCTGTGGTCCTCAACTCCTGGATACCTTTGCGCATAACCCCAATAGGAAGCTTCAACCCCTCTGTTCTCTGTACACCTTTATTCCAAGCCCCATTGTAACCCCATCACCCTGGTGGGAGGTAGGGTGTAAGCAGAGAGGAAGGAAGTGGGTTGGTCTCTCTAGCAAGTGAGATGAAGGCTTTGACAGAGGTGGTTAAACAAAAAAAGTTCCAAGGGTCTGAGTGGACCAAAAGCCATAACAAAATTGAGGGTGGGAGGGGCAATCAATTTTCCTCGCCAGCTCTTGCACTGGATTCTTAAAAGGACTTCAGGTCTTTGGACACCTCTTCCAGAGAGACTGTCCTTCAGAATCCTGGCCAAGGAACTTCCCTGCTTGAAACTCTTCATGGGCTTCCCAGTGATCTCAGATTCAATTCTGAGTCCTGACTTGGCAGCCAAAGCCTCCCCCATCTGACCTCATCACCCCGTCTTTCACTCACCTTTAGTGAGTGCCCATATCCTAGGCTCTGTGTATATTGAACTTTATCTTCTTCTGCACCAGGTGAACTCCTCTTTATCCTTCTAGGGTTTGATTCAAAGGGCTCTTCTTCCTCCTCTATGAAACCTTCCCCATCCACCCCAGGCAGAGTCATTTTCCATCCTCTGGACTCCCCGGCACCTTTCACAGCCCCCTCCAATGCCCACCTTTGCTTATCTGGATGTCTCTTCTGCTCCCGGCTGAGTTTTCTGAGGACAGGGACCATGTCTTCTAATTTCTATATCCCTGGTGTCTTGCACAGGGCCTGGCACAAAGAAGGTGCCAATAGGGCTTCCCTGGTGGCGCAGTGGTTGAGAGTCCGCCTGCTGATGCAGGGGACACGGGTTCGTGCCCCGGTCCACGAAGATCCCACATGCCGCGGAGCGGCTGGGCCCGTGAGCCATGGCCGCTGCGCCTGCGCGTCCGGAGCCTGTGCTCCGCAACAGGAGAGGCCACAACAGTGAGAGGCCCGAGTACTGCAAAAAAAAAAGAAAGAAAGAAAAAATAAAGAAGGTGCCAATAAATAATATACTAGATAAATGAATGCATGAAAGAGTGAGTGATTGAAGTTAGTCCGGGACAAAGGCTGGCAGGCTGCAGAACTTGTAAAAGGAGCTTGGCTTTGGAGTCAGAAAGAAATTCCCAAACCTCAGCTCTCCCACTTACTGTGTGACCTTGGGCAAGTGATTTGCCCTCTCTGAACTCCATTTTTTTCATAGTAAGATGAAATACACACATTTATATTTTGTTATCAGGACTCAGAGTGGTTTCGGATGACATGGGCTTTGGAGTTAATCAGTTATGTATACCATATATATATATATATATATATATATATACACACACACACACACATACCCTAGCTTTAGCATTTATGAACTGAGTGACCTCTCTGAACCTTTAAAGCGAGTCCCCTTAGTATGACCTATAAGGCCTTGCTCAATCTGGATCCTTCCTATTGCTCCAACCCCATTTTCTTTCTCTATTCTTCATGGTTCTATTATTTCCCATTTAGCCCCTGTTATAGACTGAATTGTGTCCCCCTACCCCCCACTTCATGTGTTGGAGCCCTAACCCCCAATGTGACTATATTTGGAGGTAAGACCTTTAAGGAGGAAATAAGGTTAAGTGAGGTCAGAAGGGTGGGGCCCTGATTCTATAGGTCTGGTGTCCTTATAAGAAGCGACACCAGCAATCTCTCTCTGCGCATGCACAAAGGAAAGGCCATGTGAGGACACAGTGAGAAGGTGGCTGTCTGCAACCCAAGAAAAGAGGCCACACCAGAAACCAACCCTGCTGGCATTTTGATCTTGGACTTCCAGTCTCCAGAACTATGAGAAAATAAACATCTGTTGATTAAGACTCCTAGTCTGTGGTGCTCTGTTATACCACCTCATAGCTCACTCATTTCCTCTCCTCAGCCTAAGGCAACCACTCTAATGTGCTTAATGTGTAATTTTTTAGTTTGTACACATTTTGAAAAATGTGCAGTGCATAGTACATGTTTACACAAATAGCTATATATGTATATACTAATATGTATTTCTGTTTGTTAATTTTTTTCAATCAGCACTATCTTTTAAGATCCATCCATGCTACCACCTTTTCCTTACTTCAACCTCGTTTCTAGTACTGTTCCTTTCATGTAACCTTGGAAAAATCACCTCTCTGGGCCTTACTTTCCTCATCTACCATATGGGATTGGACGCTCCCACCACACTGAATTCACAGAAGTTGTTCAAGTTTCATGATTATAAAGACATATAGTAATTAAGAGCTGTGTGACCTTGGGCATCTTTAACCTTTCAGTGACTTCGTTTCTGTATCTGTTAAATAATGCCATTAATAATTTCACTTCATAGGGGCATGATGAGGATTATATACCTAACACATATAAAGTTCTTAGCAGTGCCTGGCATAAAAGATGAGCTCACACATAACACTAGTTATTGCTATTACATGAGCTGAGGGGTGCAACGGTGCCACTAGCTCCAATCTAGCGACTGCTCTTCTGGATTAGTTGCTGAGAATCCAGAAAGGGTGAATCAGCCAGGGTTGCCGCCCTCTGGGGAGACAGAGACAGCCACAAGCAAGAGTGACACACAGCACTGGTGCTAAAAATGTAGTGTAATAATGAGATAAACAGAGTACTTGGAGAAGCCAAGGGAAGGGATAATTACACCCTTCCCCCTGCACCACAACCCTTCCCCCTGCATTTCTCACCAGGCTGAGCAGCCCTACCATCCTAGTTAAAACTCTGAACTCCTCCCTCCTTTGCTCTCCACAAGTATATCCACTTGGTTTCCAAGTTCTTTCTATCCATGAGAAAAATTGGCCCCTCCTCTCTACACCCTTCACCATCTTGCCCCTGCCCTGGGCTCAGACTCTAATCAGCTCTTCCCTGAATTATTCAATAATATTTAAGAAAATAACATGTACACACCTGTCAGAATGGCTATCATTCAAAAAGACCACAAATAACAAATGTTGGCAAGATGTGGAGAAAAGGGAACCCTTGTACACTGTTGGTGGGAATGTAAGTTGGTGTAGCCAATGTGGAAAACAGTATGGAGGTTCTGCAAACAACTAAAAATAGAACTACCATATGATCCAGCAATAGGACTCCTGGGTATATATCCGAAGAAAACAAAAACACTAATTCAAAAAGATACGTGCACCCCAATGTTCATAGCAGCAGTGTTTACAATAGCCAAGATATGGAAGCAACCTAAGTGTCCATCAACAGATGAATGGATAAAGAAGATATGGTATTATATATACATATATAAAATATATATACATATGTATATACATACACAAACACACACACACATAATGAAATACTACCTACTCAGCCATAAAAATGAATGAAATTTTGCCATTTGCAACAATATGGATGAACTTGGAGGGTATTATGTTTAGTGAAATAAGTCAGACAAAGAAATACTATATATTATCGCTTATATATGGAATATAAAAAACAAAAAAAACCTATCGAATACAACAAAACAGAAACAGACTCACACATCTAGAGAATAAACTAGTGGGGAGAGGGAAAGGAGAAGGGCAAGATAGGGCTGAGAGATTAAGAGGTACAAACTAAAATAAGGTACAAGGATATATTGTACAGCACAGGAAATACAGCCAATTTATAATAACTATAAATGCAGTATAATCTTTAAAAATTGTGAATCACTGGGACTTCCCTGGTGGTCCATTGGTAAAGAATCCGCCTTCCAATGCAAGGGACGTGGGTTTGATCCCTGGTCGGGGAGCTAAGATCCCACATGCCTCGGGGGAACTAAGCCTGCGCGCCACAACTATTGAGCCCTCGTGCCTCAACGAGAGAGCCCGCGTGCCGCAAACTACAGAGCCCATGCGCTCTGGAGCCTGCGCGCCATAACTAGAGAGAGAAAACCCGCATGCCACAACTAGAGAGAAGCCTAAGGGCCACAAAGAGGAGACAGCACGCCGCAATGAAAGATCCCACGTGTCTCAACGAAGATCCCGTGTGCCGCAACTAAGACCCGACACAGCCAAAAAGATAAGGAAAATAAATAAAATAAATAAATATTTACAAAAAAAATTGTGAATCACTATGTTGTACACCTGAAACTTACATAATATTGTAAATCAACTATACCTCAATAAAAAAAAGAAAAAAAGAGAAAAAATGGCATTTATATTCATTTATTTACTGTATTACCAATACATATTCTCATGGAAAAATTAGCAAATGCAAATGGTTAGAAAAATTTACATCTAATATCATTCCATGATATATCCTCATTTTGATTTTCATCCTTCTAGATTTTCTCATATGCCTATACATATGAATAAATATATATTCACAAAACTAGGATCATAACTTTGGAAACCTGTTTTCATCACTTTATATGTTATGTCTATGATCATAAATACACATCTACATTATCATTTTTCTAGATGCTTAGTATTCAGGCTGATTCCCATTCTTCCCTGTGATAAACAACGCTGAGCTGGGATGACTGTGTTTGTGGTGCTATCATTGTGCACTTGTCCAACCATTTCCTCGGGCCTCATTTCTATAAGGGGAATTACTGAGTCAAAGGAAGTCACATATTTAAGGCATTTGTGCATACTAATAAATGCCCTCAGAAAAGTCTCTTGGCTTGGTTAAGTGCAGAGATGATATGAATTAGCAGTGACACAATATTCCATTTACATGCTTATTAACTCCAACAAATTATGCCCAATCATTCCTGTGATAAGGTTTGGGGCCTGTTTGTAGAAAAGAAGATCCCCCCCTTGAGTTTCCTATGGGGCAGTGAATGGTAGACAGCAGTCTTCCCATTTAATAATCATCTGGATTAGTTCTTTTTCATCTCTCCATCATATCTTCATAGCTACCTATGGCCCTGCCAGACATCCCTGGAAGGGTTTCTATGTCTTTAGACCTGAGTTCAGGTTCAGACCCAATAACTCCAGGCTTTGTCTTCTCAAAGTCAGAGCTACCTCTCCAAGTGAGTATGGCATGCAGGCTGGCCAGCCTTTGGGGGTTTCCTCCAAGAGGGGCTGGCTCTTTGCCATTTTGGTACCCTCTTACCTCTGTTTCCCAGCACATGTGCCTGGCACATATTGGACCCCCGGGAAATGTTTGTGGAACAGATGATTAACTTACCATCTCATCTGCAGCTTCCATTACTTTCCTATTATGTAAACTTTTGACACATTAAAACAGAACTATTATCTATCTTCCTCTTTGAGGATAGATCTTAATCATCTTTGGATCCCAAGCTTCTAGCACATAGTAGGTTTGCAATTAGTATGTGGGCCATTGTTCATTTCAATCCCTCTGCCTGGAGTTCTTCATTTTAGGTCCACTTCAGCCAGGCTCTGGACTTGGCTGAAATCTTACCTGTCCTGAAAGGATCAGCTCAAAAATGCCAACTTCTTCCTTGGTTACTTCAGCCCAAAGAGTAATAACTGATATTTTTTACTAAGTACTTTACACATCAACCATTCAAATTAGGTATTATCCCCATTTTACAGTTCAGGAAACAGAAGTAACTTCCCCACCCAAGGTTAAATGGGAGCAAATGACAAGGTCAGGAATCAAACTCTGCATGAATGAACTTAAGGACAGTGTCTACAGCCACGAATCTATAGGTCAAACAGAAGTAACTTCCCCACCCAAGGTTAAATGGGAGCAAATGACAAGGTCAGGAATCAAACTCTGCATGAATGAACTTAAGGACAGTGTCTACAGCCACGAAACTCTATAGGTCTCTCTCTCTCTCTCTCTGTACTACATTCCTATCATATCTTTGTTTATTAGGTCGGTATACAATCTGTCATATCATCTGTATGTCTCCATGTTCTACTGAGCAGAGAGAGCTCCCTGAGGGATGTCTTTGTATTTCCAGGGTCTAGACTTATGGTTGATGATCCATAAGTATGTGTTGATTGATTTGTGCTCCATGTTTATCCATGTCTAACATTCATGCATACCAGGTACACAAAACCACAATTCATTCCCACAAATGAGAACTCTTCCTACTATCTCGAATCGGTGAACGTAACTCTCTCACGCCCTTAGAGTTCTTATTTATCATGATTTGTTTGCTTGCCCCTTTAAACTGGTAGCACCCCAAGGACAACTCTTACACGTGTTTCATCTCTTTATCAAACTCTTGACATAGCACTGAGGTGCTAATAAATGTTAATTAATATACAAACCTTGGTTACCCCTCTGCATCATTAGATGGGCTGCAGACACTTACAGGCACCCCACCCCCTCCCCAAAGGCAACCTTGCCCAGAGTACAGATACTGGGGATCACACCCCTGGGACCACTGGAACACAGCCCCTGCCAGGGTCCCACCAAGCTGGGAAACAGGGTTTAATGTTTTAGCCTCTCCCTGGGCTCCCTTTGTAGGGCTGTAGACCTGTCCCTAGTCTCCCCATGGCCTCTTTCTTTGTGTCCCTGTCTCTCTTTGTCTCTGCCTGTTTCACTTTCGTTCCTCTGCCTCTGTTTCTCTCCAGGTTCCCTGCCTTTTCTTGTAGTTCTTCTGACTCTGCTTCATCGACTTTATGTCTATCTTATCTGTTTCTACATGTGTTTGTTTCTGGCGGCCAATCTTTTGCTCTTGTGTTTTTGGTCTGCTGCAGTCTCTGTCTCTCTGCCTTTGCATCCTCTCTGATTCAGGGCTCTTAGGTTACGACTCCGGATCCAGGTCTGTGTCCATCGGCCTGCCTCTCCTCAGCATTTATCTGGCGTCTGCCACTAGCTCCCGCTACTGCCTGTCTCCCCCAGCCCAGCCCCCACGCGCGGCCCTCTGCCTCGCCGACCGGTCCCGCTTTGTTTCCCGTGTCTCGGCGCCACGCCCCCGCCCCATCTGGGGTCTCCGCCGCCCTCTGCGGCCCTTTGTCCGCCTTGGTCTTTGCCCCACCCCTTTCCATGGGTCTGCCTTTGGATCTCTCTTTGTCTCTCCGGGCCGGGGTGGCTGGCGCTGTCGGCCAGCTCCGGAGTTAGGCGCGGGTGGCCCGACACAGCGACAATTAGGAAGTCTTCGGCCCACCGCATCCAACTCCAGACCAGGAGGCACACGGTTAATACCACCGAGTTCGGGCAACTGTCCTCGGCTCAGAGTAGCCCTCTCCGCGGCACGCGGCTGCCCGCCGGCCACAGAGCTCTGGAGGACGAGGGCTGCCCCCACAAGCGTGCAGCTCCTCCAAGGTCCTAGAGCGGCCGGGTGCCGCCCGGCGCTTCCGCTTCCCGTCCCCGCCCCCGGCGGCCGCCCCTTGGGAACGCCTGGAACGGAGCCCCCTCCCCATTTGGCGCCGAGCCCACATCCCCGAGTCGTTGGCGGCGCGGGCACCGGAGCCCCGCCGAGGAGCTCCGGAGGGCGCCGGGGTGGCGGAGGCGGCTGCTGCAGCGGCGGCGGCGGGAGGAGAAGGGGAGCGGCTGCGCTCCGGAAGGAGCAGCAGGTGCAGGGGCGGCTGGCGGCGCGGGCGGGGATCACCGGGAGCCGCGCCCCGCGCCTCGGACCCGAACGCTGCCCGGTCCCCGTGCCGGCCAGCAGAGGGCAGGGCGCCGCCGTCCGCACATGGCTGTGTGACCGTGAAATTGTGTCTGTCCCCTTGCTCAGGGCGGCGTGCCGGCGATGGAGCGCTCGGTGGGGCCCTGGGGCGCGGATCTCCATGGCTCAGAGGACAGGGAGCAGCTGAGAGGCACCCGCACAGGTGAGGGCCAAAGCGGTGCACCGCCGTGGGCAGGTAATGGCCGGGTGAGGCCCCCGGTGCTGGGCTCTGCCTGGCCCAGACCCAGAAAATCGGACATGAACTGTGCTTCGGGG
>NW_006779491.1:1936597-1939727 GCF_000442215.2 Lipotes vexillifer | reverse complement strand
GGCGGGCGGGTAGGAGGGGAGCAAAAGCCAAAGGATGGAGCCAGTGTTTCTGAGCACCTACTATGCGCCAGGCCTTGAGGGGCATCATTTCAAGGACTCCCTCCCCGTCCCCGACAGTGATTAGCAGGCTTGCTGCCTCTGCCCTACTTCAGGCCTCATTCTGTCTCATTCCGGCAATTGCAGCAGCCTCCCCTCAGCCCTTTTCTCTCCAGTGATGCACTGTGCAGCCACATTGATCTAAGTCCAGATCTAATCCTGTCTCCCTTCACAAAAACCTTCCCTAGCTCCCTTCTGCTACTAATTAAAAGCCTTAGCCTAGTGTTCAATCCAGATCTTACATGCTTAATCTAGTCTCAGCATCCCTTTCCATGGTTTACTCTTTTCTCTGCTGTGAAAGCCCAGCCCTGTCTCTTTATTTCCTCTGTCTCGTGACAGCACAGTTATTCTGAGCCTGCAATTATAATTTTTTGTGCCTATCTCTCTTACCCATCCTGAGGGACAGGTGTGTGTCTGGGTCCTCTCAGGTACACACAAGATGATTGAAGTAATAAGTTACAGACTGGGCTAATATAAAAAAGATATAATGTAATTAGCAAATAGAAGGCAATATAATGTAGGGCTTAACACAGGCTTGAGAATCAGACAGACCTGAGTTAGAAACCTGGTTTTGCTACTTTATAACTCACTTTGAGCAAGTGACTTAAATTCTCGGAGTCTCCATGTTGGGTAAAATGGGGGTAGTTAACAGTATTACCTTATAGGATTGTTTGCAGGGATTCAGTAATGCTTGGTTAAGTTATTGGCACATATGAAGGGCACGGTAAAAGGAAGTTACTGTTACTGAGAGGCACAGACAGTAATAAGTGCTTCAGAAATTCAGAGGAGAGAGAGCAAGAGAGATCCTCGCAACCACAGATGGTCAAGGACGCCTTTCTGGGGAGGTTGCTATCAAAGATAGGGGCTGAGCCAACGGGCAGGGTCTACAACTCCTTTTTCTTTCCTCAGGTCTAGGGAGTGAGAACGTGGAGATTTCTCAGCCAGATGAGTTTGAACATGCCCCACAGGAGGATGACTTGGGGTTCAAGGAAGAGGAAGATTTGGCCCCAGGTCATGAAGTAGGAAATGCCTCTCTCAAACCCGAAGGCATTCAGACCTGGGATGACTTGTGGGTCCAGAGAGTGGGACCTGGGAAACCACAGGCCCGGGACAGAGGCCCTCGGCTCCTGGGAGAACCACGCTGGGGCCAGGCTAGTGATCGGGCTGCCGTGTGTGGCGAGTGTGGCAAGAGCTTTCGGCAGATGTCAGATCTGGTGAAACACCAGCGAACCCACACAGGGGAGAAGCCCTACAAGTGCGGGGTCTGTGGCAAGGGCTTTGGGGATAGTTCTGCCCGTATCAAACACCAGCGAACTCATAGTGGTGAAAAGCCCTACAGAGCCCGGCCACCAGCCCAGGGCCCCCCAAAGATTCCTCGATCCAGGATCCCTGCTGGTGAGCGCCCCACCATCTGCGGTGAGTGCGGCAAGAGCTTCCGGCAGAGCTCTGACCTGGTGAAACACCAGCGGACACACACGGGCGAGAAGCCCTACAAGTGCGGGGTCTGTGGCAAGGGCTTTGGCGACAGTTCTGCCCGCATAAAGCACCAGCGGACACACCGGGGGGAGCAGCCCCCCCGGCCCGTGGTGCCCCGACGGCTGCCATCTCGAGCAGCCACAGCAGCCGCACAGGGACCTAAGGCCCAGGATAAGCCATACATCTGCACTGACTGTGGCAAAAGATTTGTACTCAGCTGCAGCCTCCTGAGCCACCAGCGCAGTCACCTGGGGCCCAAGCCTTTTGGCTGTGATGTGTGTGGAAAGGAGTTTGCCCGGGGCTCAGATCTGGTGAAGCACCTGCGGGTGCACACGGGAGAGAAGCCTTACCTCTGCCCTGAGTGTGGCAAGGGCTTCGCTGACAGCTCCGCCCGGGTCAAGCACCTCCGCACCCACAGTGGCGAGAGGCCTCATGCCTGTCCGGAGTGTGCCCGCACCTTCAGCCTCAGCTCCACCCTTTTCCGCCACCGCCTCACTCATGTGGAGCCCCAGGACTTCAGCTTCCCAGGCTACCCCCTCGCCCCCCTGATCCCCAGCCCACCCCCCAGCTCAAGCCCACCACCACCTCCCCTCGGCACCAGTCCCCCGCTGACGCCTCGAAGCCCTTCGCACTCGGGTGATGGCCCTTTCGGCCTGCCTGGCTTGGAGCCGGAGCCTGGGGGCCCACAGGCTGGGGAGCCGCCTCCACCGCTGGCGGGTGACAAGCCCCACAAGTGCCCTGAGTGTGGCAAGGGTTTCCGCCGAAGCTCGGACCTGGTGAAACACCATCGTGTACACACGGGGGAAAAACCCTACCTCTGCCCTGAATGCGGCAAGGGTTTTGCCGACAGCTCTGCCCGAGTTAAGCACCTCCGCACCCACCGTGGTGAACGGGCTCGGCCACCACCACCATCCACTCTCCTGAGGCCACACAACCCCCCTGGCTCAGCACCCACGGCCCCTCGATCCCGAGTCCGGGCTCAGCCTTCTGGGCCCAGCCAGCCCCACGTGTGTGGCTTCTGTGGGAAGGAGTTTCCCCGGAGCTCAGATCTAGTCAAACATAGGCGCACACACACCGGGGAGAAGCCATACAAGTGTGCAGAGTGTGGCAAGGGTTTTGGTGATAGTTCTGCCCGCATCAAGCACCAGCGTGGGCACCTGGTCTTGAGGCCCTTTGGGACAGGGGATGGTCAGGCAAGGCCCCTCAAAGAGGAGCCACCAACGGGACTGGAATGATGGAGTCCAGGGTGGGTGGAGGCCCAGGAGACCAAAGGGGGGGTATCTGCCGCTTAAGCAGAGAAGAAAGGGCCTGGGAGGCAGTGGGAGGGAGAAGGAGGGGAAGAAACAAATGGGAGAAAGGAGTGGATAGATAGCAATAGAGATTTGGAGAATATGACCTTGAAGCTCAGGAAACTCCTGGCTGGGCTCAGTCAGGACCTTGCCAGTGTGGTTTATACCCCCAGCTTCTAGAATACTGCCTAGTATACAGTAGGCAATAAATATTTGTTGATGAACAAACTGACCTTAGCCTGAGGGCCCTTAAAGAACTCTAAATTCCT
>NW_006779491.1:1916152-1936581 GCF_000442215.2 Lipotes vexillifer | reverse complement strand
TCCTGCTGCCTCTTAACCTGTAAATTGACCCCTCCCAACCTTGCCCCTGGGAGGCCAGCACCCTGAACCAGGGTTTGTTAGACCTGTGAGCTGCAACAATGAGACTTCTGAGGTTTAGGGTGACAGAGTGAGGCAAGGCCATCTTGACCACCCTACTGATGGTGAGAGTATCGTTGTGAGGCAGGCAGTACCCAGCCTCAGGCCGCTGGACGTGGTCTTAGCCAGGAAGAGGACACTTGGAGAGGCCAGACCTATCTGCCCTGGAGAAGCCCAAACTGCCCTGACACCTGGACATGGCAGAATAGGTCAGAGACAGCAAAAAGAGCAGTCATCTGCCCTGGGTGCTAAGCCCAGGTCCTGGTGGACGGCAGCAGAGATACACTGGGAGAAGGGCAGTACAGGGGTGAGGAGAAGCCAGGGAAGCACCAAGGCCTGACAGCCACATCTCCATGTGTCTCGCCAATAAACTGCTTCTTGTCTGAGGCTTGGACTCTTGTGTGCGTGTGTGCGTGGTGAGGGGTGAAAAAGGTGCCGAAGGGTCGCCTCAGGCAAAACCCATAAGCCATGTTGTAAACTTGCTCTCTTTGAGCCCTGTCAAATAAAAAAGTTGGGTTGTCATAGCTGCTTTTTAGCTCTGACAACGGGTTAAGAAAACGGCCACCAGGCCTGTCAGCTGATGCCTCAGACCTGAGTTCTGGATGCCCACAAGAGCCACCTACGCCACAGGCTCGAGCGCGACCCTTAAAAGGAAAAACACTCGGTGGGAGCGTTGGGGGTGGGAGGTGGGCGGGTGTTCTGCGAGCGCTGTTGCTATGGCGACAGGTACCGGGAGAAAAGTGGCCGGCAGGAATTGGTACCACCTCAGAAGACCCCGACACTGATGTTCTGCTTTCTGGGAAACCCCACCTCCCTGCGACCCTTTTTTTATTTGTCGAGAAACAGGTCATTTGGCTGCATAGCCCAAAGGCAGGGCCAAGGGGATGTCTCTAGCCCCCAGAAAAGGCAACCGTATTTCCCAGCCATCCATGCGTCATTAGGTGCAGGACTCCAACTCCTAGCTCTTTCCGAGGAGGGCGCCAATAGGGAAGAAGGGGAAAAAGGAACTGACCTGATTGGCCAGGGACAAAAAAGACTAGGGCGGTTCACCCATCTAAGAAATAAAGTACAAGACTCCCTACAACTTCGCAGGCTTGGCGTCTCTGCTAATTTGCGTGCGGGAACGGTCACCAGGTAGAAGCTCTCGCGACATCTTAACCGTCGGCCGGGCTTCCTTAGAAACCAATGAAAGCTTGCTGCAGCGCGGCTCCTCCCAGTCCTCCCACCCCTGCCAAGTTGTTAAACAGATTCGAAATCCCAGAATTTTGAGTTCAGGCCTGGAGTTCTCAGCGGCTTCTGTCCTAAGTGCACACAAACACCCATAGGCATAGCACTGAGGTGCTAATAAATGTTAATATACAAACCTTGGTTACCCCTCTGCATCATTAGATGGGCTGCAGACACAGGCACCCCACCCCCTCCCCAAAGGCAACCTTGCCCAGAGTACAGATACTGGGGATCACACCCCTGGAACCACTGGAACACAGCCCCAGCCAGGGTCCCACCAAGCTGGGAAACCTGAATGGAGGCCTTTGGGGCTTTGGGAAGATTCTCCCGGCTGGTTGCCGTGTCTTACCTCCCTACCAGGTTGGCCTCCAACGTAGCCTGCAGTGAAATTTGTAAAATCTGACCACTTCACTCCCCTATTAAAAACCCTGCCGTATATGCGCATGTCCTCTCTATAAAACTTAACTCCTAGATGGCATTCAAGGCCTTCCACTTGTGTGGTTTCAGACCCGTGCCTCTTAAATATTCTGTTTTTGTAACTTGGAATGCCCCCCTTCCCAACGTGTTAACCTATCCAAACACCTCAAGTGTTACTTCCTCCCAGAAGCCTTCCCTAAACCTCCAGCCTGGGTTAGAACCCCCTTCATCTGATGTGTTAAGCTCCCTTAACACATCGAGAGCTTCTTTAGGATAAAGAGACATTCAACAGCATTACCTACTGTGTGCTGGGTACTGGGCATAGAAAGATGAATAAGACAAAGTTTCTGCCCTCAGTTTCTACGCAGAAGCTAGACATTGAACAAATATTTTCAAGCGTGGTAAAGACTATGCAGGAAGCAGGCATGCAGGAGAGACTCCCACATGATTCAATGCCTCTCCAAAGAAGTGGCAATTACGTTAAGACGTAAAGAATGATTTGGAACAAGCCGAGAAAGGAGGAGGTGGGAGATGGGATGGCAGATGGTGTGTTCTATGCACCAAGTCCTTGGGATTCAAGAACTCAAGTAAACTTCTAGTGAGGCTGAAGGCAAATAGTGAAATGCAGAATAGTGAAAAGTAAGATAAAAACTTCCAAATTCAACTTTCTACCTCCCAGTCCTAAAAGGGGCCTGGCACACAATAAGGCTCACTCAATACTTTGGTGAACGATGTCCTTGGAACATGATGTGCTCTTCACGAGAGTTTACAGTCCCACAAACTGCTACCGCTTTGTCCATCTGGCAAACTCCCACTCATCTTTGAAGGTCCTTTACATTTATCTCTTTGGTGAGGCCTGCACCCAATATCCACTCCCTTCCAGGGAGCTGTCAGAACACCTATTGAAATCACCTTCTTTACTAGACTGTGAGATTCTCAAGAACAAGAACTAGCTCTGATTCCAGATGGATACTTGTACATGTTCCCCCTTTTGCAAGCATCTGTTCCAAAGTCCTCCCACAGTAGGAGGACCTTCCAGTAGGGACTTTCGCTGCTCCCAGCTGAGTCTCCTCACTGATTCTCTGAATTACGGGAAGCACGCCTTGCCTTTCGCTAGAGTTCCTGCCATAATCTGGCCCTGCCTGCCTCTTCTCCAGCTCCCACACTACATTTCCATTAACTCACTTGGCTCCAGACATACAAGCCTTCTTTCTTTTCCTCAAACATGCCAAGCTTAACCTCACCTTAAAGTCTCTGTAGTTCTGTCTAGAACATTCTTCATCTAGATTTTCAAATGGCTAAGTTTTTCTCATCATTCAAGTTTCATCTCATATATTATATCCTAAGAGATGCCTTCCCTGCCCACATTAAAGAAGCTCCCAACCATAGCCACTCCTTGTTGCATCATCTGGCCCTATTTCCTTCTTACACCTATCCTTACCTGAAATTATCTTATTTACTTGTTGACATTTTTTACACCTTGAGAAGTGCCATGGTAGCTAAGATTTTTGTCTCTTTTGTTCACTACTGCATCTCCAATATCTAGAATAGTGCCAGGTACATAGTAGGGTTCAATAAATATTTGATGAGAGAATTAACACAATCAAAGTGGCTTTCGGGATCCTGAGGGTTAGTATCACACTCATTTACCCCCTTTTCCCAGCTCTGAGGAAGAGCAAAACTTTGACCAGATGTAATCCCAACATCCAAATTATGTTATGGGCTCTGCAGACTGAGGATCAGGCTTGAGTCCTGGCTCTGCTACCAATTTCCTCATGTAACCTCATTTCTGAGAGAGAATTTGGTGCAACAGGAAGAGCATGCGGTTTGGAATTGGCTACTTACCAGCTATGTGACTTTGAGCAAATTACTTAAGTTTTTAGTTCCGTCATTTGTCAAAGGAAGGTAATATGATTGATCCCCACAGGGTTGTTGTAAAGAGACAACTAGGGATTGTAAGCACTTACTGAATGTAATTTCTCTTTCATCATTTCTGAATCTTCGTTGCCCCATTCATAAATTAGGAGAATTAGGTATCTTTTTCAAGAGAAGTGGGAAAATACAGATCTTTACATGAAATATCTCAATTTTTAAATGTTGGAAATTAAATTTTGTAAAAGACCTCTCGTGCTTCTTTTGAAGTTAACTTTTAAACTTGAGAGCCAAATAAGATACTTCTGTGGACTGGATCTGGTCCGTGTGCTATAATTTTCCACCTAGGCTACTGGGTTGCTGGGGATGCTGTGACAACACTTATTGTGTAACTTAGGCAAGTCAGTTAGCTTCAATTAGCTCATCTGTGAATTTCAATTACCTCATCTGTGAAATGGACCCACCTTTGTGCGGATCGAGATCAGATGTGCAAAAGGCTTAGCATAACGATGGCGCATAAGAGGCACACCACGCAACAAACAGCAGCGGTTGCTTGGGTGGCTGTTGGTAAGTATGTATGCAAGGAGCAAGATATCCCAGAGACCATGAGACCGTGAAGGCGACGCTGCGAAAGGAGAAAAGATGGGAGAAGAAGCAAAAACAGGGAAGGGAAGAGGTGAGGAGGCAACAGGGTCCGCCCTCCAGGCGGGGCGCCAGCGAGAGGCCCAGGCAGGGGCGGGAGCGCACGTGGCCTATTTCGGGCGGAGCAGAAGCGCTTGGCCGCAGCTGAGACCTCCTAGCCGGCCGCAGGAGACGAGCCTTTAAGGTAGGTCACTACCGGACTGTGAGGACCTTGAACACTGAGTAGGGCAGCCCGGGGTCTTTGGGAGTCGGAGTTGAGCGGAAGGCACTGGGTGTGGGCTCGCCACCCTCCCGGGGCAGTTTGGGCCGGACGCCTGGGTCCTCTGGCCCCTCCCCTAGGGGCGGGGTTAGGTATTCTGACCAATGGCCAGTCGTCACCGAGGCCCCGCCTACTCCCCGCCCCCGGAGTCGCGGCGTCGCAGACTGCCCAACCGCCCGGCGCCCTGGCCTGGGGCAGCTCGAGCGCCCGAACCTGTGGCTGGTGAGTGCGCACCCCCTCAGGGTCTCCGTCCCGATCCTGCCTCCAGCCCGTGCCCTAGAGCTCCGGGCCGCGGACTCAGGCACCGAGGAGTGACTCAGCGCGGGGAGGGTGGTGACTCACTGGGGCTAGAGATTCGAAGTGTTCAGGGCCTTGAATGCCGGGATGAGTGGGGTGAACGAGAGTCTTCCGAGCTGGTCCCGGGATAGAGATGGGGCCTAGGGCCGGGCTGGGATAGAGGGAAGAAGGTCAGACACAAAGATCACAGGAGAAGCCACGGCTGCACCGCCATGTGTGGGCCAGAGCCGTGGTGGGGGGGCGGGTCCTGAGCTTCTGACTCAGCTCCCTGCCCCAGGACACCAAGATGCCCGGTGAACAGCAGACAGAGGAGGAGGAGGAGGAAGAGATGCAAGAAGAGATGGTGCTGCTGGTGAAGGGTGAGGAGGATGAGGGTGAAGAGAAGTATGAAGTGGTGAAACTCAAGATCCCCATGGACAACAAGGAGGTACGTGTGCCACACCCTGGGGTCCCTTCGCCCCTAAACCTGGTGCAGGTCCAGCCTCCCTCACACAGAATCCAGGGATCCTGTCCCTACTTTCCCTTGACTCTCAGGGTTGGCCACCCATCCTTCTGTCCCACAGTCCATGCTGCCATCATACAGATGTCACGCCTACTGTGCCAGGCTCTGTGCTGGGTGCTGGAGAGTAGTAAATGCTCTCCTCGGTTCCTCGAGGAGCTTGATGTCTAGCAGGGTTAGACTGACAAGGGTGTTGAAGGTTTAAAGAGAGGAGTTTTAAGATCAAAATATGAGTTAGATTTACCCATTAGAGACCCTAACTGCCACTAGGTATAGCTCTACTTCCCAAAACCCTACAGGACTCCCACCCACAGCCAGAGCAGCCCTGAGTCCAGCAGGAGGACTCCTGGGCCAGATTTGTGGGCCCAGGCTCCCTCTGATTTCTTCCTGCACAGGCACCAGTTCCCAGAAAAAGAAAGTTCTGCTGCCCCCTAGTGGGTGTGGTGGGCCCTAGGGGGAGGGGGCTGGCTGCTGTGGCCTCCTCTTCCAGTCAAAATAACTATTTAGGGAATTCCCAGGCGGTCCAGTGGTTAGGACTCTGCGCTTTCACTGCCGTGGCCCGTTTAGTTCTGTTTTCTCAGGCCTCCTTGGCCCATCCTCCTAGCTCAGCCTGCCTCTTCCGGCCCTGTGAATCCCCCGGTCTCCACCTTTGGCCTATAAGTTAAGAACTCAGACTCCAGAGTTTAGGGTGGACTTCCAACTCTGTCACTTACCAGCTGTGTCACCTTAGGCAAGTTTAACCTCTTTGTGCCTCAGTTTCCTCACTGGTACAAGGGAAATCGTAATAGCACCTACTTCTTGGGGTTGGGAGGATTAAATGAGTTAATACATGTAAAGAGTTAGAACTGTGTCTGGCACATAATAAACACTATGTAAGTATTTGCTGCTATTATTCATTCTTCTCCCTAAAGTTCAGGACCTTGGGCTAGGTCATCCTTCTGGAGATTTTTCTACTCATTTTTATCAAGGCCTTTCTGGGCTGAATCCTGAGGCTGGGAGTGAACAGGGAAACCTAGAACATGGAGGCCTAGACAGAGAATTGAGGGCAAATAACTCAAGGCAGTGGGGAAGGCTTCATGGAAATGACTTTGACGTGGGCCTTGAAAACTTAGTGGGAATTTGGCAAATGGAGGAGGAGGAAGGGCATTCCAGGATGAGGAAACAGCAAAAGCAAATGCTCAGAGAAGATAAGGCCAAAGAAGTAGGCAGGGACAGAGAGTAAAAGGTGTTGAAAGCCAGCTTAGGAATTTGGACATACTCTGTTAGGTTATGCGGTGCCATCAGAAGCCTCAAATCAGAGGAGAGACATGATCAGATTTTCTATTTAGAAGAATCGTGGGCTGCTGTGGGGAGACCAGGTCAGGTATGGCTGGTAGCCTGCTCTAAGGTAGTGGCAGCAGGGGAGAGAAGATGGAAATAGGGGGGTTTGGGGGAACATTGATTGGACTGGATGGAGCTAAGGATGGGAAGGGTGGGTGTAGGCATGGCTAGTCATGAAAAGGCTGTAGAGCTAGACTCTAAATGGTATCATGTAGCGGTTAAAAGCATTGGCTCAAATCCTAACCACTATTTACCAGTTTTGCCTCGACAGCCTTTTCATCTATAAAATGAGATAATGAAAGTAAGATCCTTGAAATCCAGTCTAAGTATCACGTGGGTGACTGGATTTGGAGGAGGGTGGAAATGAGAGTTACACACACACATCCCACAAAGATTTAGCACTGTGCCCACAAGATAGCTCATCAACTTGCTGTGTGGTCTCCCTGAGTCTTGGTTTCTATGAAATAGTGGTCTCCAAAGCTCCTTCTAGTGTCAGCATTCTGTGACTCTCAGCTCTCACCCAGTCCCATGGCCGGTCATTGTCCAGAACAGGCCTTAATTATGCTGCACTCAGTAGCTGGAGTATTCTCTCACTGCCTATTAAAATCCAAACTATCTTTAATGAGTAGAAGGGTTTTGTCAGAGGGCTCTATGTACATCCAGTCCTGTCTCTCCCTGCTTAAAATTGAACCCTTGGAGTGGTATTCTGTTTCCCTCAGCTCCTGCGCCTGGCATTCAAAGGTCTTCATCGTCTGACCTCATGGCTTCATCTCTAGTCACTCAGCACCCATCCCATGCCCCAGCTTCAAACACACCTGACCCTTCTTACCTCGAAGACTTTGCCCATGTGGTCTTCCAGCCTGTAAAACCCTCTTCACCTTTCCCACCTGCTTTCCCTGGGAGTAGTGCATCTCCTAGATCAGGTTTCTTCATTTTTAACATGCGTACATATCACCTGGGGATCTTGTTAAACTGAAGAGTTTGATCCAGTAGGTATGGGGGGGACTTGAGATTCTGTATTTCTAACAAGTTTCCAGTGATGCTGATGCTGCTGGTCTGTGGACCACACTTGCTTTAGCAATGAGCGAGAGGATAGGGATTGTATTTTATACTCTGTACTCGAAAGAAGGGAGATTCTGACAGCTTAAAAAGCCCAGGTGAGGTAGACAAACTGTGTAGGTAACCTTAAGCTTGTCAGTGAGATAGAATTGCATCATTCTATGAGAGAAGAGGTGTTTTAGATAATGACAGACTTCCAGTGTAAACCCTGACCCTGCCGATGGATTAGCTGTAGGACCTTGGTAGTCACTTACTTCTGAGTCTTATATCCTTATTTTAAAATGGTGCTAATATAGCCTAACCCAAAGGGTTGTGAGAATTTAAAATAAGAACATGGGTGGAAAGCACTTACCACACTTCCTGGCATGTAGTGAGTGCTCAGTAAATGGTAATTATTGTTATTAATTAGAAAAGTAATGGCTGAGGAAAAAATTGGAATGTTTGCTCTGGTTTAAAACAAAAACAAAAACACCTTAAGCAGGAAGACAAAATCACTAACTTTATTTTTATTTATTTATTTTTAAAATAAATTTATTTTTTGGCTGCATTGGGTCTTTGTTGCTACACTCAGGCTTTCTTTAGTTGTGGTGAGCGGGGCTTCTCACTGCGGTGGCTTCCTTGTTGTGGAGCACGGGCTCTAGGCACGTGGGCTTCAATAGTTGTGGCACATGGGCTCAGTAGTTGTGGCTTCTGGGCTCTAGAGCGCTGGCTCAGTAGTTGTGGCATATGGGCTTAGTTGCTCCGGGGCATGTGGGAACTTCCCGGACCAGGGCTCAAACCTGTGTCCCCTGCATTGGCAGGCAGATTCTTAACCACTGCGCCACCAGGGAAGTCCCAAAATCACTAACTTTAAATACTTGGATTATCATATTCTTATACTACCTGTATCCCCCTAGTACCCTCATGTTATAGTGCAGATACCCTGTATTCTAATTTTTAAATCTAACAGCTGTAGAACTTAAAAGGCATTTAAGTCTGGTATTTGCCAAGCTTCAGTCACTTACCTGTTTGCTCATTTATTTAATGCTCTTCTTCAGATAGATTCACATTGTTTTGTTAAATAAACTTACCCTCATCTGAGCAATAATACTGATGAAATTGTGGGTTTCATGTGATCTGCTGCTTTTCTAATATCCATGAAAATAAATACATAATGATCATAGTAAGAGTTAGCCTGCGCCAACACTTAGAATCCTCTCGCATTCTGTGATGTGCATACCTCAAGTCGGGAAATATTGATCTCACCTAGCCTACCTTGCCTTCCTTGGTTCACTGAGGCAGGGGAAGGGAAGGACTTGCCTGGGGTCTTAATGAGCTAGACTCAGCCCCTCTTACCAAGATTCTTCCTAGGGCACCCAAGGCCCCTCCTCCTGGAGCTGGAGATACCAAGGGTACTTGTGTGAAGAATTTCTTTTTCACAAGATAGTGAATCCAGCATAAGGAAGTCCTCAGGCTGGTCAAAGTCACCTTAAAGGGTGCCAAAGAAAAACGGGCCAGAAAAATATAGATGTAATGAGAAAAATTCTCTCCACGATGGCTGACGTGATGAAATAAACCCAATAGATGTCAAAACCAGGGCAAGACTGGAAAGTGTGACCTTGAATTCAGACTGCCGAATTTGCTGTGGGGAGTTTCTCGATTTAAAGTATCAAGTTGTATTTTAACCTTGAATCCCTCTTGGAGAGTGCCAGGCACTTGGAGTCCAGCCGCTGTCACATCTTCATGCTGTGTGTGCAGGGAAGCAGTGTAGCCTACTGGTTAAGGGTGAGAACTCTAAGGTCAGACCTGACTCCCACTGGCTATGTGAATTTAATCTCTCTGAGCTCAGTTTTCTCAAAAGATAATGCCTGACTCAAGGGGGAGCGACAGGAAGATTTAATACAATAATGTACATAACAGCACTGTCAAATCTTTACACTGTAATGTTATCATTATTATCATTATCATGATAATAGTATTTAAGCCAGAGTTCCCTTGGCTGGTGACCAGTTTCCCAAACTGCCTTGTTTTCAAATTTCTGAGGTGGTTACCAAAAAGCTACTGTCTTTTTAACAAAGGATCTT
This sequence comes from Lipotes vexillifer, assembly GCF_000442215.2. Taxonomy (NCBI): domain Eukaryota; kingdom Metazoa; phylum Chordata; class Mammalia; order Artiodactyla; family Lipotidae; genus Lipotes; species Lipotes vexillifer. Next base: position 1,926,830 of record NW_006779491.1, on the reverse strand, counting down.
GAAGGCCCTGAAGGTGCCCTCCTTACAACTTCAGAAGGAAGAGGCCTCGCTACTCCCTAGTTGTCATTTACCCTCTCTTAACCTGTTTCCTTATCTATAGAAGAAGAATAATGATAATCACTTGGTGGAGATGGAATATGGGGAGAAAGAAGCTAACACTGTCTTATCCTTAATATGTGCCTGGTTTTTCATTTGGTCATGAATTAATATCCTATTTGCTTAGTCCATAGTAGAGATTCAGCACCACTTTTGCTAGGATGAGCCTTCTCTTTTCTAAGAAGGAAGCAGTGTTCCCTCAGTATATATTCCTCTTTACTGTTAGTACCAACTGTTTTCCCTTCATCTGCCTCTTATAAAGCATTTCTTTTTCTGATTTTATCTCCAGAGGCCCAGACCTCATGAAACTGGCTTATTTTTGAATTTTTTTCATTTCAGGCCTCAGAATAGTATTTGGGTTTCACCCTGGCTGCCTTTTTTGCAGCTTAAAAAAATGATAGGTTGCTTGCTCTTGAAAGTTTATTAGAGAGCCTGGACTTGATGGTGGCCTGGTTTCTAAGACACTGTGCTCTCCTGGGTCTCATACCTCACTGGCTGCTTCTGCTCAGTCTCCTTTGCTGGCTGCTTTTTGTCTTGCCACCCCCATTTCTCTCTGCCTATTCCTTGGGCAAACTCATCCAGTCTCAACGCTTTAAAAACCACCTCCACGCTGATGCCTTCCCAGTTAACATCTCCAGCCTGGGCCTCTCTCCTGAGCTCCAGATGTGTCAAGGAGAACTGCAGATAAGATCAGAAACGGATAGTAGGTACCAACTTGCGCCTCCCTCCACCCTCAGCTCTGTAGATGGCAGCTCCGCCTTTGCAGTTGCTAAGCTCAAAATCCTTGGGGTCATTTTTACTCCTTTCTTTACACCGTATGTCTAATCTACTATCAAATTTGCTGTCTCAAACTGCAGAATATATCCAGAAGCAAGACCACTTCTCACCACCTTCACTTCCCAACTTTGTCACTGGGTCCAAGCCACTGTCTTCTCTGGCTTGCAGTACAGTAGCCTCCTCACTGGGTTCCTGCCCCCTCCCTCCTTCATTTTTTCTTTTAATTAATTATTTTTTTTTTTTTTTTTTTTTTTTTGCTGCGTTGGTTCTTATTGCTACGCACGGACTTTCTCTAGTTGCGGCGAGCAGGGGCTACTCTTTGTTGTGGTTCGTGGGCTTCTCTTGTTGCGGAGCACAGGCTCCAGGCATGTGGGCTCAGTAGCTGTGGCTCACAGGCTTAATTGCTCTGCAGCATGTGGGATCTTCCCCGACCAGGGCTTGAACCCTTGTCCCCTGCATTGGCAGGCGGATTCTTAACCACTGCACCACCAGGGAAGCCCCTGAAGCCTTTTAAAATATGAGTCTAATCTGTTCCCCTCCTTGCTCAAAACCATCTAACATCTCTACTGAGTCCTCACCTCATTCACATGCAAGGCCCTTTGCTAAGATATCCCCTTCAGGACCACTCCATGGATTACTCTTCTCCTCCTGCCCTCAGCCCTAAGCACTGTTTCTGGCCATTCCTAGAACAGGAAAACTCCTGCCTCAGGGCCTTGCTTTTCCCTCTGGAACCTGCTCTCTCACCTCCTTAGGTCTTCGCTCATGTGACATCAGCGAGGTTCCTCAACCCTATTTAAATTTGCAGCACCCCCTCCAATACCAGCACTCCTTATCCATTCTTCCTGAAACTAGGAATTTTTTAAAAAATTTAATGTTGAATCCCCAGTTCCTAGAACAGAGTCTGGCACATTGTACGCATTCAATAAATACTGGATGAATTAATAAAGAATAGCTAGAATTACACTAGGCATTGTGCTATGTGCGTTTATGTTAATCTCATTTAACGCGCACAACCGACCTGAGAGGCGCACCCCGTGGCTTTTCCTACTGTACAAACGGGGGACGGAGAGGCTGCAGCCGGCAGAGCCCCAGGTCTCTGGCTCCCGAGCCTCTCGGTCAGGGATGACCTGTCCCCTGTCCCCTCTCCCCGCAGGTCCCGAACGAGGCGCCAGCGCCGTCGGCGGACCCGGCGCGCCCACACGCGTGCCGGGACTGCGGCCGTGCCTTTGCGCGCCGCTCCACATTGGCCAAGCACGTCCGCATACACACGGGCGAACGGCCCTTTGCGTGCACCGAGTGCGGGCGGCGCTTCTCGCAGAAGTCAGCGCTGACCAAACACAGCCGCACGCATACAGGCGAGCGGCCTTATGAATGCCCAGAATGCGACAAGCGCTTCTCGGCCGCCTCGAACCTGCGGCAGCACCGGCGGCGCCACACGGGCGAGAAGCCGTACGCATGCGCACAATGCGGCCGCCGCTTCGCGCAGAGCTCCAACTACGCACAGCACCTGCGCGTGCACACGGGCGAGAAGCCGTACTCGTGCCCGGACTGCGGACGCGCCTTCGGCGGCAGTTCGTGTCTGGCGCGCCACCGACGCACGCACACGGGCGAGCGGCCGTACGCATGCGCCGACTGCGGCACGCGCTTCGCTCAGAGCTCGGCGCTGGCCAAGCACCGGCGCGTGCACACGGGCGAGAAGCCGCACCGCTGCGCCGTGTGCGGCCGCGGCTTCGGCCACCGCTCCAACCTGGCGGAGCATGCGCGCACGCACACAGGCGAGCGGCCCTACCCCTGTGCCGAGTGCGGCCGGCGCTTCCGCCTCAGCTCTCACTTCATCCGCCACCGTCGCGCGCACATGAGGCGCCGTCTCTACATCTGCGCGGGCTGCGGCCGGGACTTCAAGCTACCCGCCGGAGCCACTGCCACTGAGCGCTGCCCAGATTGTGAGGGCAGTTGAACCGCCATTCTTGTCTCCGCGGGGTGCGAGCTGGGGAGGGGCACGCTAGTATCCCGACCTGGGGCTGCGTTAACCTGGACAACTCCCCGCCCCGCCTCCTGCGTCTCAGATAGGGTGGGACGGCGGGCCTGGCTGCCCTGGAACTGGGAGACAGGGAGGATCCCCTACCGGGGGCCCTGGAAACGCGCCCACCTCCCCCTCATTACATCCCCTCGGCCCGTGTTAGAGTGAATAAAGTATTATATCCTCACCCCACCCGTGCCTGTGAATGAGGTGGGTGGGGTGTGAATTAGGAGGAAAGTTGGGGGTCTCTCCAGGCTTAGGTGATTTAGGTGAATTGTCATGGAGTCAAGTGGGGCTATAAGCCCAAAAGTGTTCCCGGAACTGGTTTTGTGTGTGTGTGGAGTCATTCCACGCTTGGCCGTTGGTTATGTCTTCATGACCTCAGACCTAGAAGGGTCCATAAATTTAGCGCATTTGTGATCAACAGGCACTGCATTCTGCAGAGCTTTGAGTGAGCCGGCATGAACCTCATGGAACTTGGTCTAGTAAAGAGAAGCAATAGTGGAAACGTTAGCACTAGGTTAAAGAACTTCCGTGCTACATTATTATTAGCTCATTTTCATCCTCAAAGCATCCCAAAGTGAGGTAACTCTTTTACCTCCATTTCTGCAGATGAGTAAATAGGTACCGAGAGCCAGTGAATGGCACAGTAGGGACAAGTACACAGGCGAGTGCAGTCCCTTGTCATTGGAACTCTGATGGGGGAGTTGCTGGATAGGAGAGGTCTTCAGTGCAATCTTGGAGTTTAGAGAGGCTCTTCTCAGAGGTGGCATTTAAGCTGGTCTTAAGAGAGTGGGGTTGGGGATGTATGGAGAGAACCCCTGAACCTGCATGCCAGACTTGTTAGAGCTTGCAGATGTCCTCTGGGGTGGAAGGCAGGGACAACAAGCAAGGACGTTGGCAGGAGACAGACCACTAAGGACCCTGGAAGCCAGGTTAAAGTTTCCAAGGCCACAAAGAAGCCTTGAGGGATTACAGGGGAGGGAGGCATATGGCCTATTGAGCTACAATTAATAGGAGTTAAAGTGGACGTGGGGAAGGAGAGATGGGGCTGATTTCATTTCTTAAGCTTGGGTGACCGCAGGCAGTGTCACTGAGATGGGGACACAGGATGAGGAGCAGGACCAGAGTTGAAGTAGCAGCAATTGTTACACCCCAACCTGGACACATTGAGTGTGAAGTAAATGTGGACGGGTCAGGGAGGTGATTGGAAGTACCACCTTGGGGATATCAGGTCTGGAGGGCATGGCACCACATCCAGAAGAGGGTAGTAGAGAACTTGAGTCTGTGACAGAATAGCCAGAGGTAGAAAAGCAGAAGTGTCTTGTCTGGGAAATCTAGAGGAAAGTGTTTTATGGAGGAAACTTAGCTCAGTCAGATGCTGCTGTGGTGTCCACTGTGTGTGAATTCGGGGAAGTTGATAAGAACAGTTTCAGTGGAGGGGTGGGGGGTGAAAGCCAGCGCTGAGTGGGTTAGGGTAGAAATGAGAGAACGAAGAAGCAGAGTGGATCGGCGTAGATCCATTTCAAGAGGTTTGGCTGTGAAAAGCATGAGGGAAGTAGCTGGAGTTTTGTTGGTTTCGCCTTGTCAATAGAAAAGAGACTCAAGTATGCTTTTTTTGTGCTTTTTTTTTTGCGGTACGTGGGCCTCTCACCATTGTGGCCTCTCCCGTTGCGGAGCACAGGCTCCAGACGCGCAGGCTCAGCGGCCATGGCTCACGGGCCCAGCCGCTCCGTGGCATGTGGGATCCTCCCGGACCGGGGCACGAACCCATGTCCCCTTCATCGGCAGGCGAACCCTCAACCACTGCCCTCAAGTATGCTTTATGTACTAATGGGAAGGGCTAATGGAAAGGAAAAGACTTTGATTATATGGAGGAGAGAGGAGATAATTGATCAAGGAGACAGGATGAAATAAGATCAATAAGTTAAGGCTCCTGCTATCACTGGTGGGCAGAGGAAAGGAGGGTTTGGGAAGATAAAGCTAAAGCAGTTCCAATCTGATGGATTCTCTTTTACCTAGGAAATAAGAGAGGTCACTGGCTAAGAGGAAGTGACGTCATTAATAAGAGTGAGGCCAGTAAAGGGAAATGCTTTATTTTACTGATGTGGAATCAGGTTTCACCCTGTGAAGGAGGCAGGCTGCTAGTTCCCTGGGCAGCTCTGAAAAGAAAGTGATGTTCCTGGGGTCACACAACGGGTGAATCATACATACCCAACACTATCTTCAAGTGTAGAAATGGAACAAGCAAATTGGCCTTGGGAGAGAAGGAGGGGGCTAAGGGGTCCAAGCCCCAAAAGAGAGGAAGCCCTGTTCTGCTTCATATCAGACAGACCTGGCCCTGATTTGTGCTGGGGGCCAAGGGAGAGGAGCAGAGAGCTCTCACAGGGCTGGGGTCCTGATGGACAAGGCCCACACCTGCCTTAACTGTTGAAATTTCCTGCTCTGGGCCCCTGAAAGTTTTGAGTTGAAAAAGCAAAGAGATAATGACAACTGCAAACTTACACTGTCTTAAGCACTCTACTTAGAATAACTTAAGATAACATTATTTTCATTTCATTTAATTAATTAATTTATTTATTTTTGGCTGTGCGGCACGTGGGATCTTAGTTCCCCGACCAGGGATGGAACCCATGCCCCCTGCAGTGGAAGCGCAGAGTCTTAACCACTGGACCACCAGGGAAGTCCCTTATTTTCATTTTAGATGAGGAAATGGAGGCACAGAAAGATGCCAATATAATCCAGAACATCATCCAGTATCAAAGATGGCATTTGAACCCATACAGCCTGGCTCCAGAACCTGGGCTCTTATCCAACACTACATAAAGCCTCCAGTCTTGTTTAGAGAAGGGGAAGGGACTTACTTGCATGAGGTCAGACAGAGAACTTACTAGAAATCAGATCTCTCTGCTCTGCAGGTGGGAAGTATAATAGAGAAACATGGGCTTTGGGCTCACAGGTATCCCTGGTACCCCTCTCCAGCATGTGCTGAGACAGAGAGCCTCCCCAGCTGCCCCAGGAAGAATCCAGAAGTTGCTAACCAAAACTTTTATTGAGAGAGAAAAAACCAGAAGGCTACCTACTGGAGGTTCTTGGGCCTCAGACCTCAAGAAGGGTAGCCCCCAGGCCCATGATCTGTTAGGAAAGGACTAGAATGAGGTAGCGTGGCTGGAGCACCCTCTGCTCCTCAGATGCCGCGCTGAGTTGCAGGTTCTGTGCCCATGTTTCTAGGTTGAGGCCTGACCTGTGGACTCACAGGCAAGGTCTGCAGGCCCCACAGCCTGGTTTTCAGAGGTGGCCCCATGGGGCAAGTCTGTGTACTTGCGGGCAGAGCCGCGGGACAGATGCACTGGGTAGCGTCGCCGGTTGGTGTCCATCTTGGAGAGCACTGCTCGGGGCAGATCTACACGGCAGCGGGCTGCCAATGCTACCAGGTAGATGAGGATGTCACTGAGCTCCTCTTGAAGGGCTGCTCGTTCCCTGGGGGGCCAGGCTTGGGGCCCAGGCTCCTCATCCGGCTTCCACTGACTGGGGACAGGACACAAAGACAGGCACACACACATAGATGCTAGCTAGGCCAATGGGTTCCACCTCTCTTAGGGGCACACCCCAGGCCTTGCAGCAATGAACTCCCACCTCCTAGGAAGTTCCTCCAAAGACAAGTCAACCCAGCTAGGCCCTGGAATCTTCATGGTGGGGAAGAGACCCCATCAGATGATTCACCCAGACCTCTGTGTCCCTACCTGAGCCAAGGAGTAGCCAAAAGGACACTTCACTTATCGAGACACAATTCTACTCCTCCCGTGCCGGCCTTAGCCACTGCCACCCCAGACTAAACCTCAGACCTGGACCACTGCAGAAGCCTCTAACTCATCTTCTACTCTTACCCTGCACCATCTTTTAAAAGCACAAATTACATTTTGTCCCTCCCCTGCTTAAAGCTCCCCCAAGTGTGCTTGGAATAACATCCAAACTCCTACCATGCCCTCCAGGTCCTGCATGAACTGACTCTCCTGCTTCTTCCAGTGTCATTATCCACCATGCTCCCTCTCACTCCCCACCTAAAGCCACTCTGGCCTTTTCTGCCTTGCAAATGGGCCAAACTGTCACAGGTACTGCTCCCTCTGGCTTGAATGCTCTTCCCCCCATCCTTCCCATGGCTGGCTGTTACTCAGGTCTCAGCTCAGATGTCACCTCCTCAGAAAAGCCTTCTCCCTTCTGTTACCTTCTTTCTCATCACCTTGTGTTACTTTCCTCATAGAACTTGTGACAATTCCACATCTTTTAAAATTAGTTCACTTATCTATTGTCAGTCTCCTTGCACCGTGATGGTAGGAACTGTGTCTATCTTGTTCAAGGCCTTATCTCGATTCTAGAGGACATAGCACACAGATGGTGGTCTTGAATCTGTAATGAACAAATGGCTTGCCCTCACACACATCAGTGCCCTCATTTGTCCATCCCACAGTGACTGCCCTGACTTAGGTCTCACCACCTTTTGCCTTATCTACACCAGCTTCCTCACTGGTCTCCCCTGACCCAATTCTCTTGGGGATCCAATGCACCCTGCAGACACAGTGACCCTTTCTACCATTCAAATCTGGTCAGGTGTTCTGTCCAAACTCCATTACTTCCCAGCCCTGATTCTATCATTCTGTGTTCCTATCCTACCCCTGTCCTCCACAGCCACAGTATATTGAGCGCCTATTGCATCCCAGCCACTTGGGACACACCAGAGACCAAAACAGACAAAATCCTTGCTCTTCCTCAAGAAGCTTACACTGAAGGAATCTTATATTCTCCCTGAATTTAACTTGCCCTTTCCCACCTCATTACCTTTGCAAATGTAAACTCCCCCTGTCTGGAATGCCATAGGCAGGTCTTCTATAGAATACCTGCCTTCCACCTCAGAGGCAGAGGTAAAGGACAGTTACCACTGTCCCCTCTTAGACCTGGACCTGCCTTGCTGTTTTCATACCTTTCTCTCCCAGGAGACTGGGCACCCCTAGAGGGCAGGGACCCATAAGTCATCTTTGTATGCCCAGCAACCACATACAGAGCTTGGTAGTGAGGAGGGGAAATTGGATCCAGGGATATCTAATGGTCAAACAAATCCTCCCCTCCCCTCCCCAACACACAGACTCTTCCAGAAGCCTGTCATCTACTCACAAGAGCTCTGCCAGCTCCCCTACTTCCCCCACCAAGGCCAGGAGGAGGTTCCGAGGTTGGTGGAACTGGTCCCAGTCTCGTTCAGCAGCAAACTCAGCATGGAGGCAGCGGCTGGAATAGGAGAAAGGGGTGGAAGTCCAGGTCCCAAGGTTAGGGGATGGGGGAGGAGATGCAGGGCCCTGGCAGGTACCTCAATGATATGTAATGGGGGCATGGGTATCAGGGGGGATTCTGCAACTAATTCCTTGGGTGGCCTAAGCAAGTCGTTTCCTCTTTAGGGAACTTGGTTTCCTCATCTATAAAATGGGTGGGACCTTACACAGACCCTAAATTATCGAAATCTAATAATACCTTCTTTTTCATTTTTCCACCTCCTGCTGCTGCTTCTGCAGTTTTCCTCCATCTGGAATATCCCTATCTCTGTATATCTAAATCCTATTGATTTTACAGAATACAGCTCCAGGACACTTCCCCTAAGAAGCCCTCCTTGATTTCCTCCAGCAAGAAATGCCTCCCACCTCTCAACACTACATTTACCACCGTCCTACCTCCCGCTCCTGGAGGGCAGAGATAGGGCAGAAGCAGCATCGTACTCCGGTATATCCCCTGCCTCAGGTGTGCATTAAGCCCATTTTACAGAGGAGGAGGTTAGAAGGCTCGCCTGCGGGGGTCAGCCAGCAGAGCTAGGACCTGAGCACAGCTGCTAGCCTTCTTCCCGACCACGTGGAGGGGCCCTCCCCAAACGGCGGGAGAAAGGGGGAGATCTCCCCAGCCCAGCCTGGGCAAGGACGGCTTACATGTCCTCGAGCGTTGGTTCCGAGCTGAAGCTGAAGGGGGCGGCAGCAGCAGTGCCCTCTCCTCCTGCATCCCCACGCGTCTCCCCACCCGCGGACATACCGCCCACCCCGCCGCAGCCCTGACTTGCTGAAGAACCTGGAGCCAAGCTTGGAGCCCCCGCCTCCAGAGCGCCTGACCAGTCACAGGCGTTCATGATTGCTTCACGGGGGCGGAACCAAAAGAAAGACCAATTTCTTACGTGGAGTTTGCTACAGCCCGCCCCTTACCCGGACAGGACCAACCTAAGAGGACTTCATGCTTGCGTTCTTTGGCGCCGGCCCCCGAATTCTTCAGTCTTGACCAAGCATCTTAAAGGTATAGGTACCAGATTCGACCAAGGGAAGAGACAAAAAGACAGAGAGTGGAGAGCGCAGGCGTATCACTTCCCTTTTGGGCGCCAGATGGCGCCAAAGCAAAATAATGGCGGGGAGCCCCGTGGAGAACCCCAGCAATGAAGGGTTTAAACGAGAAAGGGGAATTTTAAAAGGGTACAGGAATGTCTCCAGGATACAGCTGAGCCTGAGGAGTGAACTAGAAGTAGGGTAGCAGTTTCAAGCATTTTACATATTTATTTATTTACTGGAGGCCCTGCTAAATCTATAGTTTCTTTTTATTTTTTGATTTTTATTTATTTATTTTTTATACAGCAAGTTCTTATTACTTATCTATTTTTTACATATTAGTGTATATGTGTCAATCCCAATCTCCCAATTCATACCCCCCACCCCGCGCCGCTTTCCCCCCTTGGTGTCCATACGTTTGTTCTCTACATCTGTGTCTCTATTTCTGCCTTGCAAACCAGTTCGTCCGTACCATTTTTCTAGATTCCACATATATGCGTTAACATACGATATTTGTTTTTCTCTTTCTGACTTACTTCACTCTGTATGACAGTCTCTAGGTCCATCCAGGTCTTACAAATGACCCAATTTCTTTCCTTTTATGGCTGAGTAATATTCCATTGTGTATATGTACCACATCTTCCTTATCCATATGTCTTGTCAATGGGCATTTAGGTTGCTTAAGCATTTTACATATTTAATCCTCACAGCAACGCATTCAATCCTCAAGTCAGCCCTCTGAGGTAGGTAATACTATAATAATCATCCACATTTTAGAGATACGGAAACTGAGAGATTGAGTAGTTTAACTCAACACCTAGTAAAGTGGTAGCCAGGTTTCAAATTCAGGCAGTTTGGCTTCAGAGTCTGTTAACCCCTATGTCATATTGTCTCAAATGGTGATACGTACGATGAAAAAAGAATCTGGGACTGGTAGGTAGCAAGACAGAAAGGACCTGGATCCTTGATAACATTGCTGAGCCACTTACTTTTACAAGTTACAGAGATGCCCTGATTTAGGACTCTGTTTATATAAGATAATAAATCCCTTTATCAAGGGACTTCCCTGGTGGTCCAGTGGTTAAGACTCCATGCTCCCAGTGCAGGGGGCCCGGCTTCAATCCCTGGTCAGGGAACTAGATCCCGCATGCTGCAACTGAAAATCCTGCATGCCACAACTAAGACCTGGCACAGCCAAATAAATAAATAAAATATGTTTTTAAAGATTGCTTTATTGGTCAAGCCACTTTTAGGGTTTTTTGTTTGTTTGTTTTGTTTTTTGTTGTTGTTGTTACTTGTCTTTGAGAAAGTGATATTTAAGCTGAGTAAAAGTCAAGGGGAAAAATCAAGAGTACTAGGTAGAGAGAACACCAGTGCTTAAAGCAGGAAAGGCTTGGCATGTTCTAAAGGCAAAAAGAATTCCAGCATGGCAGGAATG
>NW_006779491.1:1901798-1915966 GCF_000442215.2 Lipotes vexillifer | reverse complement strand
GGAATGCAGTGAGCAAGGGGGAGAATGGTGGGATATGGTGTTGGAGAAGAAAAAAGAGGCTAGATCAGATCAATCAACCATGGATTTTATTTCATATTTTATTTTATTTTGGATTTTAAGTATTACAGGAACCCTTTGGAGGATTTTAGGCAGGGGAGCAGTATGATCATGTGTTGTATTTCTGAGCCCTCGGACTGCTGTGTTAAGAATGAACTGAAGGGGGGACTTCCCTGGTGGCGTAGTGGATAAGACTCCACGCTCCCAATGCAGGGGGGCCGGGTTCCATCCCACGTGCTGCAACTAAGGAGCCCGCCTGCCACAACTAAGACCCGGTGCAACCAAATAAATAAATAAATTTTTTTTTTTAAAAAAAGAGTAGCATTCTATGTAATTTGACCTTATATTTAAAAAAAAAAAAAAAAAAGAATGAACTGAAGAGGGCAAGAGTAGAAGCAGAGAGATGAGTTACTGCAGTTTTCCAGCAATAGATGTTGGTGCCTTGGGCTGCTGATGGCGGGTGAAGATGAAGAGAGGTGGATGCATATTTTGGAGATAGATCTATAGGCTTTGGTGGTTTTGAACTAGTGAGATGGGAGAAAGGGTAGAATCAAGCATGGCTTATAGGTTTTGAGTGTTGAGCAACTTGGTGGATGGATGGTGACTCATACTGGGATGCAGAAGATGAGGTTCAGGATTGAACACATGAGGCATCAGAAGCGTGTTTTAGGACAAAGCAAGTTGAAGATGCGTATCGAATTGGCAGGTGGATTTATGAGCCTAAGGTTTAGAGGAGAGATCAGGGCTAGAGATTCAGATTTGGTAGTCTCAGTCATTTAAACAGTACCTAAAGTCAGGGAATTGGAGAAGAATAACTAGTACAAGAATCTAGGTAGACACGACCAAGATTTGGGCTCCTCCAACATTTGGCAGTTGAGCAGAAGAGAAAGGTGAGGTAGGAGAAAAATTGACAGAGTGTGAAGTTACGGAGCCTAAGGGAGGAAAGTGTTCCAGAACGAGTGGACACCTGATGCGGCTGAGCTGCTGGGTAAAATGAGAGCACAGAATTTGCTAGATTAGGCAACATGGAAGATGGATATAGGGTGCGGGAGATAAGAGGGAGTCCTGAGTAACTCCTTGGTTTCTGGCTTGAGTAAATGGATGGATAGTTTTGTCATTTGCTGAAATGAGGACACAGAAGACCTGGGAGTTGGGGTAGGAGGGAAGATAACGAATTTTAGTTTGGAACACGTTGAGTCCGAGATGACTCTAGAACATCCAGATGACGTCCAGCAGGCAGGTGGACAGACAGATCTGAAGTTCAGAGCATTGAACTGCCTTATGGATCTGGGTACTGAAAGTTTCAGGAGCCAGGTACCACCCCTAGCACCTTCCCTGGTGTTTGCTAAGCTTCTCCAGACCAGAACCCAAACTCTTACTGGAATGTAAAACACCACTTGGAGAGCAGTTTTCTCAGGAGTCCTCTGCATCTCAGAATTTTGAAGAGTCAGGTTTCCAGGACTTCTAGAGTTCCCAGGTCAGATGGTCCTTGGAGATGGACCTGAAGGAGGAGGCGCTCTCTCTGAGACTGCCTCTGCCCATCTCCCCTAGGAGATTCCCTGGCTGAGTTGTAAAGCTCTTGCAAAGCATCCTGCAGGGACATCCAAGTTCTTTGCTCCAACGGCATCATCCTCTAAAGACCAACCAAACTCAGCATTAGCGCGGCATGGAGTTGGGGGCGGGGGCAGGGGAGACCCTCACGAGGGAGAAGGAACAGACATGAACATATGATTGACCCCATCATCTGGACTTCTCATCCCAGGCTCTTCCTGAACCTTCACCCCACATCCTGTTAGTTTTCTCCATTCTCCTCAGTCACATCTAGGTAACCAGACTTCTTTAGTCAGGGCCTCAGTGTACTTGGTCTTGCTTTTGGGTCCACATTTGTGATTAGCCCTTTAGAAGCCTATCCCCCCCAGAGACTAGGTGCCCTACTCTTTTCAAACCAAAGGTGTTTCCCCAGTGCAGGCTAATAAATGTTTAATGACAGGGTGGATGGGCTGGAACAGGCAAATGTGTAAATGCACACATATGCCCTTCTGGTACTCAAGAGTTTGGCCACCTTCCCCCCTACAGCCAAACAGATGCAACTGGTTCCGGTGAGGCTCTTTGGGAAACCCTGGAGTAGAAGTGTCAACAGCAGCTGGAGAACAAAATAACAGAAGCCCATAAGCTGGGTATGTAGTATCAGGGTGGGGGAACCTGGGCCGGTCGGAGGTCCCAGAGACAGCAGAGTGTGATGGGAAACTAGGAGTCGGGTGATTGGGAACCTATCTACCAATGCTCTTGGGAAGATTGTTTCTCTTCTCTGAGCCTCAATTTCTCTATATAATGAGGGTCTGGCCTAGGTGGCCTCCAAAGACCCTCCACAAGTGTGCTAGGAGGACCAGGACAATATGTATTTTGTTCATGGCTGGATCCCGAGAATCTACTGTAGTGCTGTTCTTATTCGAGGTAGATCCATAGGCCTTGTTGGTTTTGAACTGGGGGACAGGAGAAAGGGTGCTGCTATAATTAAAAATATTTCTTCTTAAATTTTTCAGGAGGAGTCATGACAGAGGCTTTTAGGAACCTCTAGCCTAGCTTAGTCAGGCCAGGGAGTCCCCAACACCGTTAGAAGTCCTTCCCCAACCTACTTATCCAGCTGTATCCCCCTACACACATGCTGAGCAGGTGTTCCCCACTTTCCCTGCCTTTGCTCACACAGTTCCCTCCATCTGCAATGCCCATCCCCCTTCTCTGCATAGCCAAATCCAAATTCCACCCATCCTGTAGAGCCCTGCTTCAAAGCCACCTCCTCTGGGAAGCGTTCCTAAACTTTCTCCAAAAGGACATAATTTGGTTTTATTTTCTTTTATTATTTATTTATTTTTGGCCACGTTAGTTCCCGACCAGGGATTGAACCCGCGCCTTCGTCAGTGAAAGCAGAGTCCTAACCACTGGACCGCCAGGGAATTCCCAGGACATAATTTGGTTTTATAAAGCACTTCATCCGCTCTCACTCTCGTGGCACTTACCACTTCTTGCCTTAATTTGGGGCTGATTGGTGTTCCTGTTCTAGATCTCCCCCTAGACCGGGTCTCCTGGAGAACAAAAGAAGTGTTCAGCTTTTGTTTCCCTGGGACCTGGTACTTGAGTCGATCTAATAAATATTAATTTAGGAGCAGGTCTCATGGGATCCTCTCCATAACTTGCCTGCCATAGGTGGGTATGGCTGCACCTATTTTACAGATGAGGAAACTGAGACCCAGAGAGGTCAGGAGACTTGTCTGAGATCACCCAGAAAGGGGAAGGCTGAAGCTCACCAGCACTCCCCAGTGCTCTTCAGCAACTGAAAGACGTCTCCACACAAAGGAGTAAAGAAGGCAGCTCACATGTGCTTGGGTATCTGCTGAGGTCACCTTGCCACTGCCTTTCCTTCTGCCCTTCTGTCCTTTCTTTTCATCTTCCTCTCTCTCTTTCTCTACCTTCAATTTCCTCTCCTTTTTCTTTTCTTCCTTTGGCTCCCTTTTCCTTTTCTTCCTCTTTCTTTTCCTCCATCACCTTTCTTACTTCTGTTTATACCTGTGATTCTGTTCTGATTTCCACCCGAGGCCTGTCACCTCCACTACCTGCTACCTCCATTTTGCTGCCCAGCCCCTCTCCAAGGAATAGTTGGATGCCTACCTTACTTCCAACCCCTAACCCTTTCTAGGTTAACTAAGAGGACCCAGGCCAGGGAAGCATCCAGTCATTTTCCTGCCCTTTTCTACTGCCCACCCCAAGCAAGAAAATAAACCAGTTAGAGAGCTGTGTAAATTGATAGGCAGAACCAAGGCCCAAATTTCTTCTCCAAAGCCTTGTCTTAAGAGATTGGTGGTACCAACTTCCACCACTAGGAGACACCAAGAGCAAGGAAAGTGTGAAAACAGAGGGTGCTAGGGTCCCCAGTGTATACCTCACTCAATCATTGATTCAGTATATTCTGAACACTAACTGTGGGCCAGACTATTCTGAACACTAACTGGGGGCCAGACACTGTTCCAGTGCTGGGATACAGAACATCCTCTGCCATCCTGGAGCTTACATACAAGCAGAAAGGGACAATTATAAAGTAAACTAAGAAATTTTCAAGATAATTACAGATTAGGATAAAAGCTATGAAGCCAATAAATACGGTGATGAGTCGGGAGAGTAGCTGGGTGTTGGCTGAGGTCAGAGAGGGCTTTTATGAAGAGGTTTTATTTGAGCTGAATTAGGACTAAGAGTGAGCCAGCTGCATAGAGGTGAGGTTCCAGGCGGAGAACAAAGGATCTTGATTTGTTTGAAGCACCATGGAAAGGCTAATGGGCTAGAGTTTCGTGAGAGAGGTAGGGAGAGTGCTGTGAGATGAAGTGTCACAAGATGAAGCAGGGATTTTGTGGAAAGCTTTTTGAGAGCTTTGAGCTCTGAGCAGGAGAAAACCCGATTGAATTTACCTATTTATTATTTATTTGTTGTTGTTGTTAGATTACATTTTATTTTTCAAGGTTTTCTTTTTGGCTGGAGTTGATAACTGCCTCATTCTTTTTTTTGGCTAATTTTCTACGTAATTGGTAATTGTCACTAATTCTATTTACATCTTCTGATAACCTTCCAAAACAATTTATCACACAATTAAACATACCAATCCTCTATCAGTTCCATTTTCCTTTTCCTGGAAGCCTTCCAGGCTTCTGCTCCAGCATGGGCTGGTTCTTCTCTATGCCTGCTGGACCGCTATTACCTTGAGAGCTACCTTCACCTTCCACCTGTACTGGGTTGGGGTTCCTGGACCCCATGTTTTTCTCTTTCTCCGTATGCTCCCTTGTTTTTCTGGAGCACATCTTCCAGTAGTTTCTTGAGAAAGAGTGAATGGGATGAAACCACTTTGATACCTTCCATGTCTAAAAAATATCCTTATACTATTTGTTTGAAAAATGTAGCTAAATATAGAATTACACAGAGAAGATCATTTACCCTCAAAATTTTGAAAGCATTGCTTTGTTGTCTTTTAGCTGCCAATTCACTGTTGAGAAGTCTGATAACAAACCTTTGTGATCTTCCCCTCACCCCAGAAGATTTAGGAGAGCACAATGATTAGAAGCATGGACTTTGGAACCAGGCTGTTTAGGAGACTGTCAGGGCAACCTTGGACACATTTCTCAATCTCCCTGCACCTCAGCTTCCTCATTTGCGAAATGGGGTGGTTGGAAGTTTACAGGAGTTAATACATAAAAGCACTTAGAACAGTGCCTGGCAGAGTATGTACCAGGTAAGAATTTGCTATTGTTATTATTAGGGTCTCTTTATCCCTGGCATTTTAAAATTTAACAGTAAAATGAGTGTAGGCCTTTTTCCACTCACAATGCTGGGAATTCAAAAGGCATGTGACAGTTGCAATTTTAAACTTTAGAAAACTTTCTTGTATTATTTTTTGATCGTTTTCTTTCTTCCATCTGCTTTATTACCTCTTTCTGGGACTCTTCTCAGATGTTGAACCTCCTGGCTCATCTCTGATTTTCCTACTTTTTTTTTCCTTCTATCGCACATCTTTTTGTTTGTCTCCTTTCTGATAAATGTCAACTTTACCACCTAAATCTTCTACTGAACTTTAAGATTTTAGCTATATTTTTATATTCTAAGTGCTTTGCTCTCTTATTATCTTTTAATGGATACTTTATCTTCTTTTATTTCTGCTTTTTTTTCTTTTGCTCCCTGTATTGTCTCTTTCTTGAGTTTGTTTGTTTGCTTTGAATTCTTTCAAGTTGGAGGCTTGCCTCAAATATCTGGTGATCCTTGCCTGAGAATGAGGCATTAAAACGAATGTGCTTGAGTGAACCTTTTCAACTGGGAGGCTTCCCAGTACAGGGATTTTCACCGGGGACTCCCTAAATGTTTGTATTTATAGGTCTTTTTTCTGGGCAGGTTTATATTCTCCAGAGGAGTATATTCCACCTGTGCCAGGCAGGGGCAGTATAAGCTTCCTGGACAGTGTTTCTAATAGCTAAGCTGAGGGAGGGGGCTGGGCAATCTCATTTTTGTCTTTATTCTTGATTTTGGTGAGGCTCCCTGTCCTCTGCTCTGCCTGGTGCCACTGACTTTACAATATTTTTTAAATTCACATTTTCCAGAAAACAAACCTCCATTTTCCTACACAGGTGAGAGGCAGTCACCTGGTTGTATGACACAGGGGAGAAGATTGAGAACTGCAAAGATCTAATTGCCCTGTGCATAAATTTTTAACCAGTATCTCCATTTTCATCCCCACCTTTTGACCCCACCTTCCTTAGTACATTCGGAACGTATCTCCTTGCTTCCTGTTAGTGTTCCCCAACTCTGAAGGCATTTATACTTCAGCTTCCTCTGTTCTTCTAAGTCAGTTACCCCTCTTCCACCCACTTTCCATGTTCCAAGATTTGTTGACACCTTTCTTTACCTATTTCCTCTCCCACCCTCTAGTCCTTGGGATTTATGCCTGTTCTTGAGTCCTTTACTGTCAACGCTAAATGTATCAGTTGGTTCATTTTATAAGACTGTAAAAGATTCAGAACTCCAAGGATACAAACATTAGCCAGAAAATTTTTCAACAAAATCCTCTTTATTTCACTAGAAATCACTTTATTGATTAAATCACCAGGAATTTTCAGCACAAGAATTTAACACCTTTAATGTCCACCAAGGCCTGGGCTCTGGGGCTTGCTCTGCCTCTCCCAGTCCTTAAAGGGGTTTAGAGGGAGAGACGTCATTAACAGAGACCAAGTAAGGTGGTTGGAGGTCCTCCTTTCCCAGTCATTGGACAAGCTGCTCAATTCTTGTCCAGAGTAGGAAAGAGCCAGTATTCCAGAGTAATCTAATAAGAATTTGACATTGCATTTTAATCTCCCTTAACAATTTAGATTTATCAACAGTACTGGTCCAAACTTATTTGCTTCTGATCTAAATGTTTTTCTTTTTGCAACTTATTTTTGGTGTCTATGTAATTTTAAATAATCTCACTCCCTGGGCAGAAATCAATGAACTCTGTGCTGAGAAAAATCTCTCAAACCTGAGTAGCCTCATCTTGCTCTTGGAAAGAGGAAACAGAGGGTTTTCTGCTCTTTTTCCACTCAAGAGATTAACAAACCTACCCCCCGAAAGTCCAAAATGTTACTTCTGGCCTTGGAATGTGCAGCTTTTGATGGGCTGATTCAAATCACCTACAAAGGGCAGCTGGAACTATTATGCAGGCAGCCTTCTTTGGAAATTTCCTAAAATCAACTCTTGAGAATTGTCCATGATTCTGTACAAAGGCTCTACAGTCCAAACAACTTCCCCTATTCCATCTCACAAGCTAGGCTCAGAGGAGGTACTGGAATTCTCAGGAGCAAGAGTGGTAGCAGAGGCTCCTCGAGGCAAGACCTCAATAACTCGAGGCTTGTCAATGATCCGGGCTGTCCGGTTTCCCTTTTCCACAATGCCGACGATCCAGGCTTGGTGGCCCTCTCCATACTTTGAAGATTTGATTTCAGAACAAAAGCGAGCTGCCTGTTCTCTTGGCAGACAAATCAGTAACCCCCCAGAAGTTTCTGCTGAGGTTCCCTGAAGGAGCCCAAAGCGCCCGCTGGCCTTGCTGATGGCAGCCATCTTGGCAATGATTGGCAGATTATGAATGACAAAGGACACCTCATTTCTTTGCTGTTTTGCAAGGTTCTGAGAGTGACCCAGAATGCCAAAGCCTGTGATATCTGTGGCTGCATGGGCATTAAACGTGTGCATTAATCCAGCAGCAATTCTATTTAGGGTAGCCATGTTGAACATGGCTTCCTGATAGGCCAGCTCTACCTCTTCTCTGGAGACCACCATCTTTATTTTATTCCATCTTTCAGGATTATCCAGCCATTGGTGGGCATTGACAGCAACTTGGGTTCCTAAGGGTTTGGTTAACACAAGCACATCCCCAACAACAGCACTGTCAGGCATTATGAATTCATTTGGTTGACACACCACAGTGGCAACTCCACCGACGATAATCCAAGGGTTTACCACCGTTTGCCCACCAGTCACTGCAGTCCCTCCTTCCTCTGCAGCATCCCGAAAGCCTTTGATCATGAGTGGTGTTATCTTTTCTCGTTCCTCCTCAGTCATACTCTGGCTGACGCTGAGTAGCATCAACATGTTGTCACATTCAGTAATGCCCATGGCGTAGAGATCACTCAGCACGTTAGCACAAGCTATGCGCCCCATCATGTAGGGATCTTCCACCAAGGGGTAAAAGAAGTCGGTGGTCTGCACCAGGGACAGGCCCCCGTGCCTCAGGGGTATGACGCACGAGTCCATCCCAATGCCGAGGGTTGGTAAGGTTGGGCTGGGTTCCGCCCTAATCGGCAGGCCGGCTTCCTGGGCCGTCTCTTCACGGCCTCCGTCCAGGGCCCGGCCCGGCGGAGGCCGCACCTCTGGCCGCGTCAGTCCCGCCAGGAGGTTGAGCAGCGTCAGGAGTTTGAGCAGCGTCTCCTGCGGGACCTTGCAGCCTCAGCCCTTCATGCCGGAGAAGCCGGTCAGCCGCCAGCTCGGGCTGAGGCCCAACGCCTGGGGCTCGAAGGGCCGGTAGCTCGAGAAGCCCCGGCCTAGAGGCAAGCCTGTCGGGCCCGAGGAGCCTTCCCCCGCCGCCACCGCCGCCATCGCCTCTCCGCCGGCGCCCGTCGCCGCGGCTTCCGCCATCACGCCTGCCCGGCAGGGAGGGGAAAAGAGGAGAGAGGAGCAGAGGTCCTTTTTACTTTCCACTCCAGTTATTAAGGAGCAACAGTCAGATATTACCGCAGAGCGCCTCCCCGGCACGACTCGCGCAGCCTGACTGCAGCCACCCCACGCGCTCCTGGCCGTCCGGGGGGAGGAGCCGCCGGCATTCCCTTATTTATACCCCTGGTGATTGACAGTCATACCAGCCAATGATGACTTTGCCCTCGAGAGGCGGGTTTCCTTTGGTCTAAAAGATGTATCACTTACTAATCAACCACCAGCTTGGGAAATTGACCTCGGAGAGATTACAGAACAAATACCTTGGTTCATTTCCCTTGATGTAATTTAAATGAGCTCTTGGGAGTGGCTAGCGGAGCTCTGTTTCCCTAGAGGCAGTTTACCAAATCCAGCATTTTCGAAGACGAGGGCAGATGGGTCACTTGGCAAACCTCAAGCCGGTCAGAATTGTCCAAGATAGCGCGCATGATCAATCCAGGGTAGGAAAATAGCCCAGGGAAAAATTGGAAAGAATAGTGAGAAATTAATTACTAAATTACTACCATTATATAAGCAAGCCTCAGCATCAAAATAATGAAATGTTAACATGGACTTTAAAGCATTTAAGACTCCAAGTCCAGACATCTGCATGGGTTCTGGTGCTGTTTCCACTACTAACTGCCTGTGCCAGTCATTTTCCCTCTCCCGCGCATCAGCTGACTTATCTGAACAACAAAGTAGCTTACCTAGGTCTATTCTATTCCAAAGTTTCTATCTCTTTAAGTTAATATATATGAGAATCTGTGATGTATTCATGAAGGGCAGTTTGCCAATATCCATTAAAATTATAACTGTGTTAAATACCTTTGACCCAGCAGTTCCAGTTCCAGAACTTTATCCTTTAGATGTACTCACCTATGTGAGTGGGAAATAATAGTTATTTACTGCTGTGCTATAAACATACAGGAACAACTTAAATGTTTAACAATTATAATTAAAATAGTGATACATTTATATAATAGACTATCATCAGGCAACTGTAAAAAAGAATGAGGGCTTCCTTGGTGGCGCAGTGGTTGAGAGTCTGCCTGCCGATGCAGGGGACACGGGTTCGTGCCCCAGTCTGGGAAGATCCCACATGCCGTGGAGCGGCTGTGTCCGTGAGGCACGGCCGCTGAGCCTGCGCGTCCGGAGCCTGTGCTCCGCAACGGGAGAGGCCACAACAGTGAGAGGCCCGCGTACCGCAAAAAAAAAAAAAAAGAATGAGAAAACATCGATGTGATTATCCTGATAGTAGTTCTAATAGGCAGGATTCTAAATATTTTACGTATATTAACTAATTTAATTCTCATAAAGACCTTATAATAATAATTATATAAGTAATAAGTAATTTTGATTGCCTCTGGGGAGAGAATGAGGTGGTTAGGGGACAGGAGATTTTTTCATTGTATTGTCTTTTTGTTCTTTTAACATTGGAACTTAAAATAATTTTTTTAAACATTTGAATGTAATGCATACTTGAAAAATAAGTAACTGCCTATGGGAGTATAAATTGGTGCAAACATTTTGGAAAAAAGTTTGGCCTTAACTGATAAAGTTGGACACATGCAAACCCATGGAATTCCACCCATAGGACATGTCCTGGAGAAAACTCCTGCATGTGTGCCCCAGGTGATATGTTCAAGAATGGCTGTAAGAGCTCTGGAGATGTTTGCACAACAATGTAAATGTACTTAACACTACTGAACTGTACACTTAAAAGTGGTTAAGATGGTAAATTTTATGTTATGTGTGTTTTACCACAATCACAAATATAAAAAATAGAGTAGATACTTATAGATAGTATAGTTCATCATTACATTTGGTTTTTATTACTGCACAATACGGTATTAAGTCCTGGAGTGAATTGGAAGGAAGCAGAACGTTAGAATTAGACCAAGTTGCAATCTTGGCTCTCCTAATGACCTTAGGCTAATTGTCTAACCTCTAGGGACCTCAGTTTCATCGCCTAAAGAAAAATAGTCCTTTCACCTGAAGATAATAATACATATCAAATAAGAATGTTAAGAGAATTAAATTTTTTAAATGTGTGTAAATCTCCTAACACAGTTCCTGGCTGATGGTAAACTCAAAATAAATGATAGAACCTACTATCATACAGTACTGATAATGTGGGTGTAGGGACTGGACTTTAAATTCACAAAACTTATAACATCTTCAAAAGTTTTTTATAAAAACAAATTCATTTATCTCCCAAAGAAAAAAGAAGAGCTGTAATGGTAAAACACTGGAAATGATCCAAATATCTGTTAGCAGGGGAGTGCACAAATAAATTGTGGTGTAATCACACAATGGAATATTATTTATTTGTAAAAATGAGATATAGGCATCATCAACACGAATAATCTCAAAAACAAAATGTTGGGAGTAAGAAGCGAGCTATAGAAAACATAAACTAAGATGCCATTTATAAATAAGAAATAATATATCACTGAGATGCATAAATGATAAAAACTCTTTTAAAAGGTAAGAGAATGAATGATTAACAAAATTTAGCATAGGAGTTACTTCTGGGGAAGGGTATATAAGGGGACTTCTGAGCTATGTTAAATTCTGTTCCTTGGGCTGGGTGGTAGTTACATAGGTACTCTTTAAACCATACACATATATTTCCCCATGCTTTTTGTAAGTGAACTATATTTCAACATTTTAAAAAGAAGGAAGTATGCTGTATTTCAGAATTTTAAAAAATGATATACTGAAAAAGCAATAGATGTGGAAGCAAAGGACTTCTGGGTTTTGTCTGATCTCTGGGTGTGCTATCAATGAGCTGTCTGGCCTTAAGGAAGTTATATAACCTCTCTACACCTTAGTTTCCACTTCTGTAAAATGAGGGTCATCATCTCTGCTTTGGATCATATGAAAATCTCATCTATGAAAAGTTCTTTGCAAAACGTTCAGCATATTGTACATGTGAAGGATTCTCTTATCATTAAGGGAAAAACAAAAGCATTCTATTTCGTCTGTAGTCACCTCTTCTGGGTTTAAAAGTGGCTAGATCAGGTGCCCCTGGTTATATGCTCTCTTAGTTCTTTGGACTTCTCCTTCTCAGTATTTAGCGCAATTGTAATTCTTTATTCATGTGATTACACCATGACTATCTGTTCCACTACTCTGTAAGCTCCACAGAGCAGGGGCTGCTCTGTTTCGTCCACCCTAGCACTTTACATGGCAATAACATTTGTTGAATGAATACATCATTTTATACAGTACAGTTTGCTGAGCACATATAATGAGCCATATGATGGTGCTGAGCATTTTGCATTTATTTATCTCCTCATTTCCTCCTCAGAGCAGCCCCAGGAAATTGGCTTTCTTAACTCCATTTTACAGATGCAGAAACTGAGGTCCCTGATAGGTTAGGAGTCTTGCACAGAGTCACCAGCTGGGAATCAACCTAGTGAGAATTGTAAACCCAAGTCTGTCTGACCTGGCTGGTGCTCTACCCCTCATTCCTGGGGTCCCCTTGATAATACTAACAACCCTTACAACGCCCCTCAAGGAAGCAGGACTCTTGGGGGAAGATTTGCATCCATATCCCTCCCTGTCACTTCTATCTGGGAGCAATGTTCACCCAGGCCAGTGCAAAAAAAGTCATGAATTTGCCTTGGCCAGTGACCAACCTACTGGGCCAGAACGACAGGTTCACGTGCCTTTGTGCAGGCCATCCACCTGGGTGGATCCTTGTGACCGCATCATGAGCTTTCGAAAGCATCCTTTTTATCTTTTTCTTATTTTTTCACTGAGAGATTCATTGAACTACATTTACCATTTGGGTCAAAGACTGCAAAGGTAAAAACCTGGAGGTGGGGTTGGGAGAGCAGGCAAAGGAGAATAAAGAGGGGTTTTAAAGAATAAGAGAATCTGAGGTATAGTTGATTTACAATATATTAGTTTCAAGTGTACAGCATTGTGATTCAAAACTTTCATAGATTTACTCCATTTAAAGTTATTTTATGGACTTCCTTGGTGGTGCAGTGGCTAAGACTCGGTGCTCCCAATGCAGGGGGCCCAGGTTCAATCCCTGGTCAAGGAACTAGATCCTTCATGCATGCCGCAACTAAGAGTCCACATGCCGCAACTAAAGATCCTGCCCGCCGCTACAAATATCCAGTGTGCCACAACTAAGACCCGGTGCAGCCAAAATAAATAAATATTAAAAAAATAAAGTTATTATAAAATATTGGCTATATTCCCTGTGCTGTACAATATATCCTGTAGCTTACTTATTTTATACATAGTAGTTTGTACCTCTTAATCCCCTACTCCTATCTCACCCCTCACCCACCCCCATTTGATTTTCACATACAACAAGAGCCTTGGGGCTTTTTTCCATTATGATAATCATTCAGAATTGTAGCACTACACTTTAGGGTTCAGTACACTTTTTTGGGGAAGGGGCCTGCCCCGCACCTCGAGGCATGTGGGATCTTAGTTCCCCGACCAGGGAAAGAACCTGCACCCCCTGCCGTGGAAGCACGGAGTCCTAACAACTGGACCACCAGGGAAGTCCTGAAAATATACATTTAGTGCATTTTCAGTACACTGAAAATACTTCAGTAGGTCAGTACACTCTCCATTAAAATTTTTTCTTGTTACAAAATCACTGTCTTGTCATTGTAGAAAAATCACAAAATGCAACTTAGTAAAAAGGAAAAAAGTTAAAATCACTTGAAATCCCTCCTCCCGGAGAGAATTGCTATTGACACCTTAGTGGAGCAGAGCTAAGTTCAGACATTTTTCTTCCCACGCTATATGGAAGGCCACCACCTCACAATGGGCTCCAGGGGGCGCCCAGCCATTCCCTCCAGGCTGTACGGAGCGACATAGTGTGTGCTCTGTGCATTATATACACCTTTTTTTTTTTTTAAACAAAAATGGGATCATCCCGTTTATTTCTAGTAAGAAATAAAACAGTGGCTGAAAAATATCTGGCATGTAATAGATGCTGGAGACTCTCCCTGGGTTCATTCACAAATATGTATAGAAGACCTCCTTTGTGCTAGCCACTGCACTGGATATTGGAGCTATAACAGTGGACACAACAGACAGCAATCCCTGTCCTCATGGAGCTGACACGTTAATGAAGAGAGAGATAGCACTAGATAAGAGCAATCCTTTGTTGGTTAGGGATAGATATTAAGGAGAAAAAATAAAGTCTGGAGAGAAGGAGGTAAGAATTCTTGTATGTGAGTGTGTATTGTGTGATTGTGGTCAGGGAAGGCCTCACTGAGAAGGTGACTTTGAAATAAAGGCCTGACTGAAGCGAGGAATAAGGATGCAGATATTTGGGAAAGAGAGATTCAGGCAGAGAGACTGGCAAGGTCCAAAGTCCTGGG
>NW_006779491.1:1887734-1901661 GCF_000442215.2 Lipotes vexillifer | reverse complement strand
AAGAGTGTTTCAGGCAGAGAGACTGGCAAGTTCAAAGGTCCTGGGGCAGGAAGGAGTGTGCCTGGGGTGGTCTAGGAACAGCAAGGAGGTCAGGGTGACTGCTGCATAGTGAGTAGGGAGTGTTAGAGGAAATGAAGTCAGATAGATGTGGCACAGTGTAGGGAGGAGGTAGCACAGGACACAGTGTTTCACAGGTCATTGTAGGATTGACATAATCTAACTTTGTTATGGTTTTTAGTCTGCAGTCAAACCCCAAAGGTCCAAACCCCAAAGGTCCAAACCTGGGCCCCCTGCATTGGAAGCACCGAGTCTTAGCCACTGCACCACCAAGGAAGTCCATAAAATAACTTTAAATGGAGTAAAACTTTTCCCATCAGCCTGAGCCCCCACCGCTCTGGCCTGACACCCAGATGGTGGTCCCTGCCTTGGACCTGACCCAGGCCAGGTTCAGCCCTAGTTCCCAACTCCCACCTCTCCTGCACTTACCTCATGGGATTTTTAGCAACAGTCTCTGCCTCAGAAGACTTGAGAAATGACACTCATGGCCACAGCTCTCACACTGTTAACCACCTTCCACCATCCCAAATGCCAGGAAGTTTCATCTTTGTGTCTGGGGCAAATGTGAGAAACCCTAGTGAGTGAACTCTTGCCATAAGACTCAGAGAGAGAAAGATACTTGGGGTGAGGGCAGAACTCGGGAAATGGAAGATTCTGAGACAGAGATAGAGATCACCAGAGCGGCTTTGAATATGAGGAGGGAGGGAGTCATGTGATCATCCGGGGGAACAGCATTCCAAACAGAGAAACACCCAGAACAAAGGCCCCAAGACACAGCAAGCCTGATGCGATGGCGAAAGAGTAAGGAGGCCAGTGGCTGGGCAAGAGAAAGGCAGGAAGAGGTGATGTCAGAGGGGCAATGAAAGGCCTGATATGCAGGGCCTGTGGGCCACTATAAGGCCTTTAGCTTTGGCTCTGGGTGAGATAGGAGCCATTGGAGGGTTTAGACTGGAGGACTGACACGATGACTCTGCCTAAGGTAAGGGCAGATGGGCTCGGGAGGTGGAATCAGAGGGACAGTGAGAAGGCTCCTGCAAAAACCCAGGAGAGAGACAATGGTGGTTTGCACCAGTGGCTACAGTGAAGATGGTAAGAGGCAGTCAGAGTCAGGGTATTTTTTGAAACCAACAGATTTCCTGATGGCTTGAGTGCAAGATCTGATGGGTCATGTGGAGGATTTTTGGACTTTTTCTCCTAATAGAAAGAGGAAGCCACAAGATTAGTTTTGAGCAGGGGGATGACATGGTTGTCTTTGTGTTTTTGAGAGATCACTCTGGCTGCTAGGTTGAAAACAGACTGGGGGGAAAGAATGCTGCAGAGGATGGTGAGGGGTGGTGGTGGCTTGGACTAGAGGGAAGAAGGTGGAGGGATTGGACGGACGACAGCACAGCTCTCCCGGCCTCCAGGCCTTTGCAAGGCTGCTCTCAATCACCCAAAAGCCCTTTATGGCCAACAAACACTATTATGTTCAAGACTCCAGGAAGTCCTCCCACTGTGATCCCTCAGCTCTGTGATTTCCTCTGTTCTAGCATTTATCATGCTAGGTTTTCTCTGACATCTGTGAGCTTCTCACAGGTGGAATCACACTTCACTAGTCTCTAGGAGCCCGAGGCCCAGCACCAGGTCTGGCACAGAGAAGGCCTTAGAGAGCACTGGTTGAATGAATAAATGAAAAGAATGTGAAGGAGGAAATAGATCAACACCCTGATATTCGGAGCTCACCAAAGCATTGCAAATACTTTAGTAGTGTTGTTGTTGTTCTCTGTTAAAAAATTACAGACATAACAATCATAGCATGAAAGATCCCCCAAACCTTATCCTCTATATTCTAGAAATAACTCAAGACATCTCTAGAATTTAGAAATAACTATGCAGAGTTCAGTCATTATCCTCCCCCCAATTTGTTTTATATATACACGAAAAAATGAAATGTTTAAGAGGCAGAGAGATGGGAGAGAGAGAAGCTGAGAAAGACAGACTTCCTGCCTAGCAGACAAATAAGATGTAACACACACTGCTCTGTAACTTGCTTTTTTTCTACCATGACAATTTTTCTATGCTAGTATATGTAAATCTACCGTATTTTGATAAAGGCTGAATAGTATTGTATAAAATCGATTTGTTTAATTGATATAACCAAATTCTTATTATGTTGGAGATTTAATTTATTTTCTTCCTTTTTTAAAAAAAAAATTAAAGATTTCCTTGAATATCCCTGTTGTATTTATTTTGAGGCACCAGATTTTAGGAGGGTAGTTGAAACGTGTTCCTCCTGGGATGGTCAGAGGACTTGAGACTGTTTTATGGGGAATATTAGACATAACTGAGGATGTTCAGCCTGGAAGAGAGAAGACTAAGGGTTGACATGAGCCATATCCAAATTGCTGAGGGGTTTCCTGGTGGGAAGGTGAAAAGATTAGTCCTAGGCATTTCCACAGGGCAAAACCAAGTCTAAAGCATGGAAGTCACAGGAAGGCAAATTGGCATGTAATACAAGAAAGCGTTTTCCTACAGGCAGAGACGCCGGAGACACAATGGATCTCTTTGAGAAGTCATGAGCATCCCAGCTCTGGAGGTGTGTGAGCGGGGCCTGGTTGAAGATTTAGTGGGAGGTAATACGTAAGGGACTTGTGTGAGGCGAGGAAGGGTTGAATTCAGGAGAATTCAGGAGATCTTTCATATCTGAAATTGTTTTTACTACACTTCTAGTGGAAACTATCATAAAGGATGGCATGGAGAAGTTGGCATGAAGCCTTAGAGAAAGGCTCACGGGCCCAGCCGCTCCGCAGCATGTGGGATCTTCCCCGACCGGGGCACGAACCCGTGTCCCCTGCATCGGCAGGTGGACTCTCAACCACTGCGCCACCAGGGAAGCCCAAATTTATTTATTTATTTATTTTAAAGCCTTGGAGAAGATCTTAGGCAGATTTTGACACGTGGTGATGGGGAAGGCACATTTTAGGCAAGTGGGATAGGCTGATGAGAGATTGAGGAAGAAAAAGTGGGACATGAGGCTAAAGAAAGTTTGAGCCAAGTTATGTTGTAAGACTGAAATTTACCCCAAGAAACAAAGAACTTTCAGCGTTTCTGCCTCGCCCTGGCCCCACAACCTCTGCTTGAGGACTATTTCCCCACCCAGAGATTGAGGACAAGGTGGCCAGATGCTGGTTAGTATTTAGGATGTGACTCTGCTCCTTTGGCCTCAGCTGGTTACTGTGGGGTTGACATTTGACTCTAGCTATAGGTCAACCAGATTCTCCCTCCTCAGAGTGTGGAAATTCAGAGATCTTAGCCTCCATGGTCTTTTCGATTAAGTATATATAAAGTTGGGATGAGGTGGCCAATAAAGGGCAAACTTTTTTGAGCTTTGTTGAAGATGTGGAGAATGGTGGCCTGCAGAGAGGAAGGGAAGAATGGGGGAAGATGGGGTGCCCTCTCTAGCCACCCAGAAGACCCAGTTGTTTTGGGGTTCCCCTAAGGGTTTTGTGATATTCTTCAAACAAATTTATTCTTTTAATTTTAGCCAGTTCAAATGGGCTCCTATTACTTACCGCAATGTGAGATTTGGCCGAGACCCTCCAAATTCATAGGGAGTCATCCGAGGCCTTGAAGGGAGTTGCCCATAGTTCCTGAAAGAGCTTCAGGAATATTCAGCTGGACAAGGGGCGGCAGAAAGGGTTGAGGAGAGTCTGATTGGTCGTGAGACCTGGGAGGAGGCCTTCCTAATGATTTAGATATTCCCCCAAACACTTCAGACAGTGCAAACACATCCTACAATAACCAGTCTTCCAGGTTCTGTTTTCCATTTTTCTTTTTTTTTGGCCATGTGGCACGGCTTGTGGAATCTTAGTTCCCCGACCAGAGATCAAACCTGGACCCCAGGAGTGAAGGCGTGGAGTCCTAACCACTGTACCACCAGGGAATTCTCTTGACCTATTTTCTAGATGGACTCAAGCTACCCAGTGAGAAGATGGGAAATGTTTTCTTTTTTCTCACTGAGGTATAGCGATGGCAGGGAGTCATTTTCCTTGTTTTAACAAATTTTTCCTTGTTGGAAAAAATTTTATCAGGCAGGTGTTCCTGATATCTTCATTGTACATAAAGCAGGCCAAACTTGGGTTGTGGCCACTTTGGAAGTTCAAGAATGACTGGGCATGCCTGGAAAACTTCCGAGGTGACCCTATAGAAGACCTTTTCAAGAGGGAGCAGAGGAGCTTCCTGAAGGTGGGGAGACTCATAGTGACAATGAGCTTGACCCAGGAATGAAGTCTTAGCTGTCAGAGGGGAGTAGAGATCCTTCTTATACACAGTGGCTATTATCTAGGCTATAGCAGAAGTCTGGAGCAGCTAACACGCCAGGGAATGGTATGTGAGACTTTCTGAAATAGCACAGAAGATTTGCAGGAAGCTGGAGATCTTGTACTAGCAGGTGGGGGTCATAAAGCAACAACATGGGGGTATGAAGATGAATACGATCCTATCTGAGCTCACAGATTAGTGAGTCCCATGGAAGTCTGGGCGATGTACAGAAGAAGGAACCAAGGCCCAGAGAGGTGAAGAGATTCACTGGCACAACATAGCCAGACAATACGGCCCAGAACTGATTCCCAGATTGCTGGCCCTGAACTGTATGCTCTGTTGGCCACAAAAATGAACCCCTCACCCAGATGCTGGAAATGGAGCCCTCAAAGTGAGGTCAATCAGGGACAACGGGGGGCCCCATGGACTACAGGTGAATGCCCAAGGGGTGCCATCCTTAAAAGATCCCTACCTGTGGTGTGTTCAGCTCAACCCTCCCTCCAGGTAAAGGGAAAACCCAGGTAGAGTTTCTAGAACCTTAGAATGCACGGTCCACCTAGCCATGAGATCATAAGGGCCTTGGAATAGGGTGGTGGCCTTAGTGACCTCCTCTCCCCTGAGGCTCCAACTCCTCCTCTGGGGAGTTTCTCCTTCTAACCTCCCGGCGGGTGGGAAGAAGGGCAAAGGGGCTTGTGGTGACCCAGATACTTGTGTCAGAACCATCCTGACCAAAGCAGCTTGTGTTGATACACCCAAGAGGAAGTGGTGGGTGAAGAGCCTGGGCCAAGAGACAGCAGCTGATGGCAGCCAGCAGCATTTTTACCAGCGGATCTTCTGTGTGAATCTGAAAAGAGAACTTTACCCTGATTTGTCTTGGGTTTCGAGGCAGTTGGGCCTGGTGGATTCATGTGGGAGGCTGGGAGGCCCCAGCCTGTGTTTCCTGATGCCAACTACATCAGCCAGAGGCCCGCTGGTCCCTGAGCGCCCAGAAGCTTCCTGCTGCCACACCCTTGCCTAGTCAATATTTTATTCATCCAAGAGCCACAGGACAGAAAAGTTTCAGCATGAGAGTCCATGTGGACTGGGGCTAGAGAGGCCATTAGGAATGGACGCCGCCCTCCAAGTTATCGCTGTTCCTCATTCACGGAGCTCATATTTATATCTCTCATGACACATATTTCTATGAATGTCTGAACTGCCCTCTCCTCTCTTATAACTGGCCAATCCTCCTTCTATTGTCCAGTTCACAGTCTGGAAGGAGCCAACAGATTGCTTACCTGCCCCCAGTGTATTATGTCATTTTATAGAGTCATTAAATAAATTCCTGGCTCTGGGAACTCAGCCCTCTTTTTTGTTTGTTTGTTTGTTTTTGTTTGCTGTTGTTGTTGTTGTTTGCGGTACACAGGTCTCTCACTGTTGTGGCCCCTCCCGCTGCGGACGGAGCACAGGCTCCGGTCGCGCAGGCTCAGCGGCCATGGCTCACGGGCCCAGCTGCTCCGCGGCATGTGGGATCTTCCCGGACCGGGGCACGAAGCCGTGTCCCCTGCATCGGCAGGCAGATTCTTAACCACTGCGCCATCAGGGAAGCCCCCAGCCCTCTTCTTTCAACTCCTTCAACCTCTCCGTTTTAAATGATACAGCTTTTTGCTTCTGAGAGCCTAGACCTTGGAAAGCAAAAGCCTCTTAACTATCCTTAGGGACAAGGGCAGCCCCGAGCATTCATTCAGTAAACATTTACTGATTCAGTATTTATCCACTCTGTTCCAAGCACTGTTCTAGGTACTGGGTGTACAGCAGTGAACAACAACAGTCCACGTGGAGTTTACATTCCAGTAGGGAAGATGGACAATAAACTGGATGAATAAGGAAATTAGATAGTAGAAGCAATTTATCAGTGCTAAGGAACAAAGACCTCAGATGAGGGAAGGAGCCTGCAGGAGAACAAATGCCCTGAGGCAAAGGAGCGATGGGTGATCAAAGGGCCGGGACAGAGTGAGGCTGGAAAGGAGTAAGCTGGAGAGGGACGAGCTCAAACAGATGATGAGATGTCTGATGAGTTAAGCCTTTGTGGGACATGGTGAGAACTTTGGCTGGTATTTTGAGTGACATGAGCAACCACTGGAAGGTTTTGAGCAAGAAAGTGACATGATCAGACATATTTTTAAAGGACTCCTCTGACTGTAGCAGAGGCAAGGTTGGAAGCAGGACCCATTAGTTAGGAAACTGCCACAAAATCTGGGCACAAGGAGCTTCTGGGTTGGTGAGCATGTGGAGGTGCCTGGAGAGGGCAGGGAAACTCTCTCCTCACACCCTGCCCTGTGCCATTTTTCCATCTGACTGTTCCTGAACTATAGCTTTTTATAATAAGCCAGTGATCTAAAGCTCCTACTTTATCATCTGTTATAACTTTGTAAAAGAAGGGAAATTTTTTTATACATCTTTATTGGAGTATAATTGATTTACAATGTTGTGTTAGTTTCTGCTGCACAACAAAGTGAATCAGTTATACGTGTACATATATCCCCATATCCTCTCCCTCTTGAACCTCCCTCCCATCCTCCCTATCCCACCCCTCTAGGTGGTCACAATGCATCGAGCTGATCTCTCTGTGCTTTGCGGCTGCTTCCCACTAGCTATCTATTTTACATTTGGTAGTGTATGTATGTCCATGCCACTCTCTCACTATGTCCCAGCCTCCCCTTCCCCCCCTTGTCCTCAAGTCCATTCTCTACACCTGCATCTTTATTCCTGCCCTGCCAATAGGTCTATCAGAGAAGGGAAATTAAGTTAATAAGATATATATATATATATATATTTACATATATGGCTTAATAGACAAAACTGGACATTACAAGGTAAACAAAGAATGTTGCCCCCCACCATTCCAGTTCTATAAGGATTAAGTTGCAACCCACTGCAGTTGCCCACCGACAGTGCAGCTGGAAGGGAATTCTGGAAGGAGAAAAGTAAGATGGAGCTTTCTGTGTTTTGGATATAGATAATTAAGATGCATATCTAAGGGAGAATGTCAATGACCCCAGATTCTTGCATCTTCCCAGACATAGAAAATACTAAGATCATTAACTTGAGATATCTGGGGTTTATGATTAGATTAGTAATCTTTTACCAAGATGTATGCTTGACTACATGTCTTTCCCAGCCAAAAAAATCACATATATACTGGGTCCTCCCCTACCTCTTCAGAGCAATCTGAGAGGCTGTCTCCTGGGCTATAGTTCTCAATAAGTTCCCCCAATAAACCTGAAACTCGGGTTTCCCTGGTGGCACAGTGGTTGAGAATCTGCCTTCCAGTGCAGGGGACATGAGCCCTGGTCTGGGAAGATCCCACATGCCGCGGAGCAACTAGGCCCGTGTGCCACAACTACTGAGCCTGCACGTCTGGAGCCTGTGCTCTGCAACAAGAGAGGCCGCGACAGTGAGAGACCTGCGCACCACGATGAAGAGTGGCCCCCGCTCGCCACAACTAGAGAAAGTCCACGCACAGAAACGAAGACCCAACACAGCCAAAATAAATAAATAAATAAATATTTTAAAAACCAAAAACTGAAGCTCACTGCTTTTATGGTGTCCAGTGTTTTTTCAGTCAACAACAACATCAAGGGAAAAAAAGTGAGACAAATAAAGAAAAGGAGAATTGGTAGAATTGCCATAACTACTCTGAAAGACAATTTATTATCAGGTATTATTATATATTGTCTTTGAAGATGTGTATGCCTTATGACTTAAAATTTATCCTTGGGGGGTATACCATAAGGGAATTTATAAAAATATGCAAAAAGACGTATACTAGGATTTTTACTGAAACATTGCAACTCAACATCTATCAGAAAAGGAAGACTGCATATGAGCATATCCAAACAATGGAATATTATACAGCTATCAAAATTAATAAACCAGAATTATGTATATTCACTTTGATTGATCTCATAGACATAATAGTGAGTTACCAAAGTGCAGAACATTTTATACAGTTTTGAAATCATTTTATGTCGATTAAAAGTCATAAATATCACACATATATAGATATATATATTGTGATACTTATACATATTAAAATATAAAAGCATCATTACCCTCAAACAATTGTAATTATTGCTTCTAGGGCATGAGGAGAAGGGAATATGGATTACAGTATTATTTGCATTGATATATTTATCAAAAAATATAAAATAATCTGATGCAAAAAAAAAAAATCTGGGCCCAAGATAGTGATGGCTTGGACCATGGAAGGAGCAGTGATGGAGATACAAAAGAGCATGATACAAAGTCCTGTTTGCTCTCTTGAGTGGAGCAAGAGAAAATTCTCTCTCATCGTTTTCAGATGAACCTACGGAAAAATAAGACATCATTAAGATCATTTTACCCCACAGAGGACACACAGACTTGAGGCATCCAGCCCACTGGCTCAGTCTTAGTTGCATGGATTCTGTGTAACCTGGAACTTCCCAATCTGAGATCTCATTTGTCACTCCTCTGTGACGTGATATGTTTGAGTCCATTTTCATGACCCTGTGTGGAACAATTCATAAGTGGAACAACTAAGCCATCCTGGAGAGAGCTGCATGTGTTGGGTCCAGTCTATCCATTGCCATCTTTGCCCCAGGCATCACCTCAGGTCCATTCAGCCATCACCACGCCAACAGAATCCGTTCCACACTGTTCATCTGGTGCAGTCAATATGACATCATACGGAAACCACCTATTGAAGCTGCTTTCCTCAGAAAAGGGTGGGAGTATGGCCAACACTTTGTGTTTCATAAACTTTTCTCTAGATGCTCGGTCTGTTTGCCCACTGAGGAGACATTCGGTAGTTTAGACCATGGGGCACAGAGAGGCAACAAGGCCCCTGAAAGCCATACCAAGGAGCTCAGACTCGATCATTTGTGTGCAAATGGGGAATCATCAGGGGTTTTGAAGCGTGAGAGAGACATGCTCAGGTTTCTCAAGGCTACTGTGGGAGTACCTGGGAGGTAGAACCTTCTCTAGGGGGAGGGGACTGAGGGAAGGAAGAGCTGCAGTGGCAATACATTGTTCAGGTGAAAACTGATGGAGGTTCTAACAGAAGGGACGGAATGGAGAGACAGTTCAGAGGATCTGGGTCCTCAGAGAACTGACAGTCTCAGTTATGATGAAGGCAGCTGGCGAACATGACTAGGGAAGAAGTGTGTGTGTGTGTGTGTGTGTGTGTGTGTGTGTGTGTGTGTGTAAGGTGCATCCTGCCCCTCAGGCCTTCCCCATGTGGTCTCAGCCTGAGCTCTTTGCAGCCCAGCTCTTCAGGAGAATCACCTGCTCTCTCCTGCATTGGGCCCCTGACTTCCTAGAATCTTTGGGGCTTACTTGTACTTTATAGTTCCTCAGCCTTATAAACCTTGAAAAGAAGTGGGGAAAAAAAATATATATATATATATATAAATATTATATATGTATAATTCTTTTGTTTTTTTAAACTGAAAACCAAAACATGATAAATACACAAATGAGTATACCCACCTGCTGATACATACACATAAACTAATATAATCCAAGCAATGGAGACTCTGAGATTGTTTCCTGAACCTTTCATCCCAGGTGTTCTATTCGTTGCTACTGATACACTTAAGGTTTCTATAAACTTAAGCCCTAACTCAAGCATCTAAAATTTGAAGCTGGTGTAAAGGAAAACCTTCACACTGGAGATGGCTAATTTGACTATTAATTCTGGATTAGATGTTCCGTGGTGAGAGGAGAATTATAGTTTTTCCAAACAGATCAAACCTGTATGGTTAACTACCAGAACTAATAATTTTTTGTCATGAAGAACGTATGGCTCCAAACTGGTAACCATGGCTATTCTAGAGTTTTTATCCTTTTACTTTACACTTCTGTGATGTTTGAATTTTAAAATGTATATTCTTTTTGTAATTTCAGAACAAAACAAAAGAATTTGGTTAGCTGTAAATTGAAACTGCTGTACAGAGAATCAAAGAAATCAGTCTGACTTATCTGATTTTAACTGAATTTGAAAAAGACTGTTTAATATCATCTAATTATCAAGAGCCAGCTTGTCAAGTTGTAAATGCCTGGCAGTAGATTATGGGTAATCTGACTGCAAAAGCCTTCTCCAGGGCAGTGACACTGGAAGTGGCCTTGCAGGTTGAGCAGGATTTCCTCACAACAGAGAGAATATGAAGTGTATCAGTATTGCTTTCCCATAAACAAATACACTTCCTCTATTCTGTTGTGTTTTTAATAGTTTTATTTTTTTTAATTACCCAAGCTATACACCCTCTTCCAGATAATGCAGAAATGTGTAATCCGTATTCTGCAGAGGTAATCACTGTTTAGAGTTTGGTTGTGTGTCCTTTCAGATTTATTTTTTACAAACACACCCATAATTTCAACTTCCATTTATCTTTCTTTTTTTCCAGATATAAATCACATATTGTTTAGTGTTTTAAAAAAATATATAAAGAAAATTGTGCAACCATCACCACTATCTAATTCCAGAACATTTCATCACTCCAAAAAAAATCTCTATACCCAAGAGCAGTCACTCCACATTCTCCACTCCCCCGCCGTCCTGACAACCACTCATCTATTTTCTGTCTCTATAGATTTGCCTATTCTGGACATTTCATGTAAATGCAATCATACAGTATCTGACCTTTTGTGCCTGACTTGTTTCACTTAGCATGGTTTTCAAGGTTTGTCCATGGACAAACATTGTAGAATGTTTGTAGAATGTACAAACATTCTACATGGACAAACACTGTAGAATGTACCAATACTCCATTCTTTTTTTAATGACTGAATAATATTCCACTGTATGAAAAGACCACATTTTGTTTATCCATTCATCAGTTGGTAGACATTTGCATTGTTTCCAGTCTTTGGCTAATATGAATAATTCTGTTATGAGCACTCATGTATAAGTTTTTTTGTGAACATATTTTCAATTCTTTTGGGTCTAGACCTAGGAATCGCTAGGTCACATGGAAACTATGTTTAACTTTTTTGAGGAACTGTCAAACTGTTTTCCACAGTAGCTGCACCAGCTTAAATTCCCACTGGCAAAGCACAAGAGTTCCCATTTCTCCACATTCTCACGAATCCTTAGTTTCTTTCTTTTTTATTCTAGCCATCCTCGTGGGTGTGAAGTGGTATCTTTTGGGTTTGATTCTCTAATGACTAATAATGTTGAACATTTTCGTGTACTGAGTGGCCATTTTATATACTGTCTTTGGAGAAATGTCTATTCAAATGCTTTGCCCACTT
This sequence comes from Lipotes vexillifer, assembly GCF_000442215.2. NCBI lineage: Eukaryota > Metazoa > Chordata > Mammalia > Artiodactyla > Lipotidae > Lipotes > Lipotes vexillifer. Next base: position 1,890,030 of record NW_006779491.1, on the reverse strand, counting down.
GAAAACTGGGCTGTCTTTTTACCATTGAGTTACAAGAGTTCTTTATATATTCTGTTTTGTTTTGTCGTTGTTTTTTTCCTTCTTTGGCAGTGCTGCACAGCATGTGGGATCTTAGTTCCCTGACCAGGGATGGAACCCGTGACCCCTATAGGGGAAGTGCAGAGTCTTAACCACTGGACCACCAGGGAAGTCCCACAAGAGTTCTTTATATATTCTGGATACAAGTCCCGTATCAGATGAGTTGCGAATCATATATCTCCCATTCTGTGGAAACTATTATTTTTTGTTTGTGTTTTAGACTCAAAATGAATTATTAAATATACTGTTCTGTAACTTGTTTTTTTTCTTCGATGGTGAGTATATCATGGGCATCTTTCAACATCAAGAGAAAGCTATATCATTCTTCCCCCCCGCCACATCTTAGTTTTTTTCAATCCTCCTTCTTTTTTGTGGCTACATAGCATTCCATTACGGTTGTACCACAGTTCATCTGACCAATCCTCCACTGAGCTTTAACGAATCTTAAGTTTGTGTGCTGGTGAAGGACTGAGACACAGCAGCTCCCAGGCAGCACTACTGTGCTGCCTGCCCCTAGATGACAAGAAAATGCAAGCAGGCACAGGAAGTGTCTTTAACCTGCTTACACTTCCTCTCTGAACCCATGCGGTTTCACAACCCCTCCCGGCACAGCCCTCTCTCCCCCAGTGCAGTGTCACCAGCCTAGTGTCTCTGTGAGAAAGTTCCACTGCAAGAGGCCCCGGGGCATTATCATTTCCCTCTTTCACCCTATCTAGATTGCCAGTAAATCCCAAGAGCCCTCTGAGACTGCACCTAGGTTGGGTCCCTCCAGCCCCTTGAAAGATGAATTCCTGCATCATGGTGATGAGGCTGCTGCTGTCTGGGCCTTTTCTCTTTGGTAGGCAAGAGAGGTGGGGAGGGGAGGGGACATGTGTCTGTGACCAGGGAAACTGCAGGGCTTTGTGGAACCAGAGTAGATGAGCAGCTGTTTTAAGTGTGGGATTGGCCATAGGTAACGTGGGGCCCAGGAATTCTGGAGGGAGAAGGGGGGAAAGAAAGAAAGTCAGAGTCCAAAGTGTAGGCAAGGTCTGAAGGAAAAGACAGAAAAGGTGGCAGCAGTGAGAGACGGGGCATGGGCCCTTCAAAAAGGGGGATGGTTAATGGGTATGGACAGCTGGTCTAGGGTCTGGTCCTACCCATGGTTCTACCTCTCTTTGCCATCTTAGGCAAGTCCCTTCCCCCTTTTTGGGCCTCAGTCTCTTCATCTGAACAAATGGCAGGGCCAGCATCTCTGACATCTTAAGATGCTGTGAAATGAGCCTGAGGCCTGGAAGGAAAGCAAGGCCAAAAAGGACGGTTTAGGGCTTAGGTGGGGGATGTGATGGGGCAATTTGAGATCGAATAGTTATGGCGGAGACTGGTCCATGGTGGGGTGGGGAGGCAGGGAACAGTACAAGAGTGAGGAGGCAGCTTCACAGGATCAGGGGATCCTGAACTTTCACAGGGAGGGAGCCTGAGGCTAATTATCTGAGTTTTCAGGGCGACAGGGCCCCAAGCCCAAGGGAGAAGTGGGTGTGTGTGGGGAGATACACCCTGCCTTGGGGCATCCCCATCGCCTCTGGTGGGGGGGGGGCCTTCGGACTGCTCCTCTCTTAGGGGCCTCCGCCTTCTCATCCTTCCTTCTTTGCTGATGGGCCAATCGGGAAGTTGTGTGTCCTCCACAGGCCCTGGAGCTGCCAGGGCTCTGGGTAGTAGGGAATTGCTTTCACATTTCCTGGAGTCCAGGAAATGGGCTGCCAGCCCTGCCCGGGGTGTGGGTGGCCTGGGGAGAAGGAAGCGAGGTCTCTGCGGGTGAGGCCGCCCACTGGGGGCACGTGGGTTGCAGCCAATCAACGCCCGCCTCTCTGGGGTGGTCGTGGGGGGTCCCTGGTCGGAAGTGGCTGATCTGGTCCTGGTCTCCCTCAGCCCCAGCCTGGAGCTACAACCTGGATGTGCAACACGTGCAAAACTTCTCCATCCCACACGCCGGGAGGCATTTTGGGTACCGCGTCTTGCAGGTTGGAAACGGGTGAGCTGTCGCCGCAGGTCCTCCCTGCCCTGGCCAGGACCTTCCGGTTTTGAGGAGTCCGTGGTGGGACCCAAGCAACAGGAGCAAGGCCATCAGATAGTAGGATGAGGACCATCCATCATTAAAGCACCTTACAAGTGCCTAATAGAAGGGGACATGTATCACAGCCCCTAAAACACTTTACCACACTTCCTAGATTCCAGACTCTTT
>NW_006779491.1:1866867-1887708 GCF_000442215.2 Lipotes vexillifer | reverse complement strand
CCAGCCTCTTTCCCAGACTAGACAGTGAGCTCCTTGATGGCAGAGATTTGGTTTTTCTCTCTAATCCCCACCCCTCCCTAGTACATACCACAGCCTAGCACATAGCAGGTAAGCCATAAATGACTTTTGAATTGTTGGCTGATTAAATGAACTCATATTGTGACGTTCTAGCAGATCATTCTCTGGGCCTCTGTTTTTCTGGACTGTAAATGGAAAATATCCTTAACTTTCTAGAATTCTGTCATATTGGATTATTTATCTGGGATTCAACACGGACGAGATGGGGGCTGAGGAGTCACCCAGAAGAGGAGTGGCTGAATTGCTTTGAGATATCTTGTGGGGGGTCCAAACCCCCTTAATAAGTAGGAGTGGGTGGGTAAAGGCCTGGGCAACTCCATCTCACAGATGCGATTTCTCATCAGGGTTGTCGTGGGAGCTCCAGGTGAGGGGAACAACATGGGAAACCTCTATCAGTGCGAGCCAGGCATTGGACACTGCCTGCCAGTCAGACTGAGTAGTGAGTAACTGATTTGGGAGCTGGGAGGAATGGTATCGGGAAATCAAGGCTGGCCCCATCACACCTGGATTGCCTAAGTTCCTCCAGACCAATCTTCTGGTACCTGCAGGTTCCAACTATACCTCTAAGTACTTGGGAATGACCTTGGCGACAGACCCCACAAGTGACAGCCTTTTGGTAAGAGTTCTGTACAGTGTGATATCAGCGCCTGTGAAGATTGATGCTAGGAAAGGGAGACAAAGGAAAGAAAAAAATGGATTAAAGATCCTATAGAACAGCGGTCCCCAACCTTTTTGGCACCAGGGACTGGTTTTGTGGAAGACAGTTTTTCCACTGAACGGGCTGGGGTGGGTGATGGGGGATGGTACAGGCGGTGAAGGGAAGCCATGGGGAGAGGCAGATGAAGGTTTGCTTGCTTGCTCGCCGCCGCTTGCCTCCTGCTGTGAGGCCCAGTTCTTAACAGGCCCCAGAAGGGTAGCGGGCCAAGGGGGTGGGGACCCCTGCTATAGAAGATTATAGGCATCAGGAAGATTCAGATTCAGTCAGTGTTTATTGAGAACCGTCTATCAGTCAGCTATTTTTGAGACCTTAGTTATCTCAGTGTTTTTTCCAAATGTACAATATCTGTGACCGTTAACATACAAGGTGATTTGTGGTGGTACACAACTTTTAATGTTTTAATAGTCATATATTTATTTAATGGCTTATTAGAAAAAATATTCAACAGGTACGTTAAATTCATGATTTCTTGGCTCGCATTGCATAGGATGAGGCTAAAGTTTAAAACAGTAAATTTTAAACAAGTTCCTCTCGGGTTTTGTTTTTGGTTTCTCGTTTTTGTTTTTAATTTTATTGAAGTATAATTGATTTACAACGTTGTGTCAATTTCTGCTATACAGCATAGCGACCCAGTTATACATATGTTCTTTTTCACATTCTTTTGCATTATGGCTTATCACAGGATATTGAATATAGTTTCCTGTGCCGTACAGTATGACCTTGTTGTTTATCCATCCTATATATAATAGTTTGCATCTGCTAATCCCAAACTCCCAATCCTTCCCTCCTCCATCCTCCCTCCCCCAATAAGGTCCTATAGTATAGCACAGGGAACTATATTTAATATCCTGTCGTAAACCATAGTGGAAAATAAAATATGAAAAAGAATGTATATATATATTCTGAATCACTTTGCTGAACTCCAAAAACTAACACAACATTGGAAATCAACTATACTTCAATTTTTTGAAAAAAGTAAATTTTAGTTAAATAAAATATTAAGTAAATAATAGTGTGGATGATATGCCCATATGACAGAAATTGTGAACTGGTACACAAACGCCTAAAGTTTGGGAAACACTGCCTTATCTCTTTTAATCCTCAAGACACTCAGGTGAGATAGGGATCAGTATACAGATTTTGCACACGAGGAAACAGGACCAAAGGGGTTAAAAGACGTGGTCAAGGTCACATGGTTTTAAAGAGGTAGAGCCAGGATCTGAATATAATTCCTATTTGATTACAAGTCTATTACTCTTTACAGTTCATCCCAGCAACATCCTTCTGACACAGGTATATAAGAAATAGAAGGCTAAGCGAGTGAAATATTTATCCAGTATTTAATTGGAGCTTGATTACTTAGCTACTCTTACATGCCTGGCATTGTGCTGGGTTCTGATGGGGGAAGGGGAGTGAGATGCAAAGATGACCATGACATGAGCCCTGACTTTCAAGAAATTACAGTCTGGCAGGAAAGATAGTCATAAATGAAAGAAACATCGTTGTATATTCTGGGAATAGGGAGTCATTTGATTTGGCTTAAACACAGTATGTGTAATTGGAAATAGAAGGGGATGGGTTTGGAAATGTAGGATAGTGCCTCCTGTAAACTATATGAATGCCAAACTAAGGAGTTTAGACTTCGTCCTATAGGCAGCGAGCATCCGTTGGCATATAACATTGGTAGTGGGGATGGAGAGACTGACACAAGATACCTGGAGGCCGAATTACCTTGCCTTAGTAACCAGTTGGATGATGGGAATGAGGTCGGGGGATGATGACCCTGAAGGCTCTTGTTCTGGGTTGGTGATGCCCTAAAGACACACAGCAAGAAGAAGCCCCAACCTTTTAAAAAATCTTTGATTCCTTCAGGCCTGTGACCCTGGGCTGTCTCGGACATGTGACCAGAACATCTATCTAAGTGGCCTGTGTTACCTCTTCCGCCAGAATCTGAGGGGTCCGGTGCTGCAAGCACACCCTGGTTATCAGGGTAAGGAAGGGGGGATCCAGTGGGTAAAAATACCTCCAAGTGGTTGCCCATACATGGGAACTGGCATGGGCAGGCCAACCCCTAGAGACTCTTTACCAAGTCCCTCTGTGTCTGGCCTCTGTAGAATGTATAAAGGGCAACGTGGACTTGGTATTTCTGTTTGATGGCTCAAGGAGCTTGCAGCAAGATGAATTTCAGAAAATTCTGGACTTCATGAAGGATGTGATGAAGAAACTCAGCAACTCTTCCTACCAGGTAAATATATTAGTTAGGATTCCTGGTTGTAGGCAATAGATGCCTACCTGAGCTAGCTAAGGGCATAAAGGGAAAATTTAGTACAAGGTGTCTCTAGAACCTAAGGGCATGGCTGTTACTGGACTTCTGCTTCCAGAATTCTCCCTAATTCTCATTTCTGTTTCTTTTTGGCTTTTGCTTCCTTCTCTCTCTCTCTTTCTCTCTGTAGACTGGCTCTCAGCTTCTTTGGATCACATGGGCCTGTGGAAAGCTCCCAAATTCACATGTTAAAGTTTCAGGAGGTGTTTTTTTTTTTCCAATCTTCCTCTCAAGCAACCCCTCCCTCTGCAAATTCCAATTTCTCAGAGGAGAGATTCTGACTGGCCTCACCTCAGTCCCAGCCAACTGTATCCTGTTTAGCAGGGTCACTCAGCAGAAATATGGTTGCTGGGAACCATCTCTATTGGTGAGGTAGGCAGAACCCAGAGAACTGGAGCCCAGCAGACAGCACTCCATAACGGGTTCCAGGTTGATTTATTTCTGTGTTTGTTTATATACAGCCTCATTTTCAAAAGAATGATTCGAGGGATTTCCCTGGTGAATCCATGCTTCCACTGCAAGGGGCATGGGTTCCATCCTTGGTCAGGGAACCAAGATCCCGCATGCTGAGAGGTGTGACCAAAAAAACAAAACAAAAGAATGATTCAAGGCAGGAATGTGCAGTTGGGTTGCCCAGGTCCTGGATAAGAAGTAGAGGGCTTCCCTGGTGGTGCAGTGGTTGAGAGTCCGCCTGCCGATGCAGGGGACACGGGTTCGTGCCCCGGTCCAGGAAGATCCCACATGCCGCGGAGCGGCTGGGCCCGTGAGCCATGGCCACTGGGCCTGTGCGTCCGGAGCCTGTGCTCCGCAACGGGAGAGGCCACGACAGTGAGAGGCCCACGTATCGCAAAAAAAAAAGAAAAAAAGAAGTAGAGATGGGTGGGACTTCCCTGGTGGTGCAAGTGGTTAAGAATCCGCCTGCCAATGCAGGGGACACGGGTTCAAGCTCTGGTCTGGGAAGATCTCACATGCCGCGGAGCAACTAAGCCCATGCACCACAACTACTGAAGCCTGCGCACCTAGAGCCCGTGCTCTGCAACAGGAGAAGCCACCACAATGAGAAGCCCGCGCACCACAATGAAGAGTAGCCCCCGCTTGCCACAAGTAGAGAAAGCTTAAGCGCAGCAATGAAGACCCAATGCAGCCAAAAATAAATAAATCAATTTATAAAATAAAATAAACTTATAAAAAAATGTAGAGATTGGAGCAAACAAGTGGGAAGGATTATGTAATGACATTTTATGTCTTCTTTCCTTTTTCTAGTTTGCGGCTGTTCAGTTTTCCTCAAACTACAAAACAGAATTTACTTTCTTGGATTATGTTCAACGGAAGGACCCTGATATTCTGCTTGCCAACGTCAAACACATGCGCCTGTTGACCAACACCTTTGGTGCCATCAACTATGTTGCGTGAGTTCCCTTTTGTGAGAGAGCCCATCCGTCAGTTGTTCTGTGTGTACTAGCTTCTTCAAGTTACAGGGTGTAGGAACTCAACAGGTGGGTTCAGCAAGGGGCAGGTTATTGTAAGCATTCTACTGGAGCAATTTTATTCCAGGTTCTTTATTATTATTATTATTGAAGTATTTAGTTGATTTACAATATTGTGTTATAGTCCAGGTTCTTTTGATTATTTTTTATTTTATTTATTTATTTATTTTTGGCCACGCCATGTGGCTTGTGGGATCTTAGTTCCCCGACCAGGGATTGAAGCCGGGCCCTGGGCAGTGAAAGCACAGACTCCTAATCACTGGACTGCTAGGGAATTCCGGGGTTCTTTTGATTATAACAGGACTCTGCACCAGCTAAATCCCAAAAGGGAGTTCATGAGAGGATGCAGGGATAGCTCATGAACCTTTGGGACAGAAAATATTTCCAGGCCTCATGAGGGATTAGAACCAGAACTTGAAAAGAGATTGTGAATGATGGCAGCCATGGTAGAGTCACATGTTAGTTGGGGATCAGCTTTTGAAGTCAGTGTATGAATACAAATCTCAGAGAGTCAGATTATTTTTTAATTATTCTTTGAATTGTTCATCAGAGTCAATATATCCAAGTCCCATAATGGAAACTAGCATATCCTGATTTTCTAAACCTACTAACCCAGAGTTGGATCAGATTACTGTGTTTAAATTGAGGCCTAGATGAATGTAGTTGGACTGTGTTAAAGGGCCATATTGTGTATTTTTTAAATACCTGTATTTAAACATTAGAGTGGCCATGGAAACTGAGACCACTTTGGGGAATAAGAGAATTACATCTCCTATCTCATGCTCCCCAGGGGCATACGCTCAGATTGAGTGAAATAGCAGAAAGGATCTCCTGTACTATTACACTTGTATTTTTCATTTATATTTCTTTGCCAAGCAAAGAAAGTTGGATTTGCATAAATTAAACATGCATGTGACATATCTCAAGACTCTGCATGTGTTTCCAGCTCTCTTTTTAGGGGGCTTACTTGACCTGTCATGTTTACTTCATTCTTCTCTCTGTAGATGGCTCTGGTGGGTACATGATCAAACAATGTCCATTGAAAAAATGGCAGCCTCAGTTCCTCAATTCAGGTGAACAACCTAAATTCTAGCCTCCAGGAGAGGAAATCTGATTGGCTGAGCCTAGATGGTGTGTCCATGGGTCAACCAGCTGAGGCCTTGTTCTGCTTCATGGCGTAGAGTCACATGGATTCAGGGGTCCCACCTCCATTGGGAAGGGGGCAGTTCTTAGAGAACTGGGTCCCCACAGGATGGAAAGATACCCCAAAAGGTGTCAACTGTGGGAACAAAAAGAAGCGGTCACGGAAATGTATTTCATAATTAATTCTTGACCATCTGGCTGTGTGCCAGGCAGTGTTCCAGGTCAGGACTTGGCAGATTTTTTTCTATAAAGGGCCAGATAGTACTATTTTAGACTTTTGTGGCCACATAACAGTTATCTGTTGCATACTCTTCTTTGTTTTTGTAACTCTTTAAAAACAAAAATATAAAAACCATTTTTAGCCCAGAGACCATACAAAAACAAGCTGTGGGCTGGCTCTGGCCGGCAGGTTTTTGTTTGCCATTTTCTAGGTGCTAGGAATTAACAGTGAACAAAACAAAGAAAAGTCTCTGCCCTCCTGGAGCTTAACATTCTAGTAGGGGAGAGAAATGTAATAAATATATAGTAGAAGACATAAGTTTTACAAAGAAAAATAAAGCAAATGTTCAATGGGAAGATCAGGGAAGGTTACATCTGAGCAAAGACCTGTTGGAGGTGAGGAAGCAGGCCATGTGGATACCTGAAGGAAGACCGTTCCAGATAGAGGGAACAGCAGAGGCCCTGATCCCATGTTTGGGATGTTTACAGAAGAACCAGGACACCAGTGTGCCTGGAAAGAAGTAAGTGATGAGTTCAAGCAGTAGGAAATGAAGTCAGAGAGACCATCGAAGTCTGGATGAGGCCTTAGTGAGGACTTTGGCTTTTCCTCTGAGTGAGATGAGAATCATTGGTGTTTTTTTTTTTTTTTTTTTTTTTTGCTGTACACGGGCCTCTCACTGCTGTGGCCTCTCCCACTGCGGAGCACAGGCTCCGGACGCGCAGGCTCAGCGGCCATGGCTCACGGGCCCAGCCACTCCACGGCATGTGGGATCCTCCCGGACCAGGGCACGAACCCGTGTCCCCTGCATCGGCAGGCGGACTCCTAACCACTGCAACACCAGGGAAGCCCCATTGGTGGTTTTGATCAAAGGAGTGATAATCTGATTTATGTTTTTAAAAGGATCCCCTTGGCTGCAGGGTTGATATTAGACTGTGGAAGGGGCAAGGGTGGAAACAGGGATGCCAATTCGCAGACATTGAAAACTCCAGATGAGAGATGATAGTTGTTTAAACCAGGGTGGAAATCCATGAGGAGGATCCATGATAGGCCATGTCCAGGTGGATGGAAGTTAGGGAAACATTTGCATCCGAGATAGAACAAGACGTGGTTTTGACCCCACCCATCAGGTTCCTCTGTCTGTGGCAGCTTCCAAGTAGCTCTCCCGCCCTCCTCTCTGTATCTATTCACCTCCCACTGTGGCCTCTTCAGGTGACTTTCAGCTTCTGTTCCCAGTACAGGTCATGCCATAAGTCAGGGGTTGTGGACTGGCTGCTCTTGGATTAATTGTCTATCTTTGGTTAGCTGTGGGGTGAGGAGAGGAGGATGTTCAAATAGAGCGGCTGTCCCAGTGGAAGCTGTGGGCAGCCTGTCTTGCTTCAGAAGGAGGCTGTGGGCAGGGCAGGAATTTGGAGCCTCGGCCTGTCCAGAATTCACTCCTTCCTTCTTTCTCTTCTGTTGCGTGCACTGAGCACCTACTCTGAGTCAGGAGCCAGAGATACAGCAGCAAATCTGGTTTGGGGAAAAATTGACACAGAAACAAGTCTCTGATTACCTGGGAGATTTGCTGCAGCAGAGATGTACAGGTAGCCTGGCAATGGTAGGGGAGGCAGAAGGGGGTGTTATATGAGCTTTCTCTAGAAGAGTGGCTTTCCAATTTCCTTCTGCCATGGAGCCCACCCTTCCACTGGAATCTCACCTAGATCACCAGCATATCTAACTGATTAAAGGGTAGTTGCCACGTGGTTGAAACGAAGAGTAGGAAGCTCAGAGTTTCCCCTCACTGCCCACAGACTCTGGGACAACCTCGTGGCTGCCCAGGATTCAGTTGAAGACCACTGGTCCAGAAGGAGGGATATGGCAACCAGGGTGAGGAAGGAGGTTCAGAGGAGAGCTTTGAAGGCTGGGAATAGCTGTCTGGGAATTGTGAGAAGGGATTTGGCATAATCAGCAGGACAGTAACTTAATGAGCAGGGTAAGGGGGAGACCTCAGGTGATTTGCGGGGAGTCTCTCACATCCCCCCCTTCTGGGACACAGGACCAAGGTGTTCCAGCAAGAGCTGGGGGCCCGGCCAGATGCCACCAAAGTGCTTATCATCATCACTGATGGGGAAGCCACTGACAAAGCCAACATTGACGTGGCCAAAGACATCATCCGCTACATCATTGGGGTACGGGGTCCAGGTCTCTGCTTCTTCTTACGACCCATCTTCCCTCTCCTATTCCTGAACCCCACTCCCTTTCTCCCTGGGGCCAGGGTCTTGTGAAAATAACAGAAAATTGGTCTGCCATTCTGGGGATTCTAGCTCTTCACTCTTCATTTCTTCCAGATTGGAAAGTATTTTAAGACCAAGGAAAGTCAGGAGACACTCCATGAATTTGCCTCAAAACCTGCAGAGGAGTTTGTAAAGATTCTGGACACATTTGAGAAGCTGAAAGATCTATTCACCGAGCTGCAAAAAAAGATCTATGTCATTGAAGGTGAGTGGCAGACCCTGGAAGAGAGGGTTCAGGGGGATGTATACAGAACCTCACCTGGGACATTAGACTAAGGACACGCGGAATAATAATCACCGGAGCTTACGGAGCGTCTGCCACTGTGTTAAGAGCTCTCCGGTTAAAAGACCTCAGGTAGGAACGTAGGGGAGGGTGATTTAGGAGCAGCCTCTGTTTCCCTCTGAAAGTCTGTCTTCCTCTTGAAGCTCAGCCTGGTCCAGGATAGGTCCCCGAGCTGACATATATCTTGTAGGCATCAGCTGAGCCCTGTAGAATGACTATAATCCCTTCCTCTCCTCACTCACCTCCCTCATTGTCACTTGTCCTGGGCCTCAAATTATTTAAGACAGGCAAGCAGGCAGGGGCCAAGTGCAAGGAGCTCACAGGCCCTCTTCTTTGGCCCAGAATAAGAGAAGGTTTGATTGTAGTCGCCAGATGGTGGACTGCCTATGGGAGAGTATTTCCCCAGGTAGCTTAGTCTGCTGAAAGGTACCTGATTCCCCCAGGAAGCCCCTTCACTAGGACACAGCCTTGGTGTTCAGTTCACTTGAAGAGGCAATGGATTATATTTAATGGGACCAGGCAGACCTGCTCAAGAATTCACTCTGCCTGTGCTGTGTGACCTCAGCCAGGTCACTTTCCCTCTCCGAGCCTCGTTGTTCTCTGTTAAAGGGGGATAGTGATACCAGTCTCAGAGGGTTATAAGGTTTAACTGCTGTATTCATTTCCTAGGGCTGCTGTAACAAAGTACCAAAAACTAGGTGGCTTAAAGCAAGAGAAAAAAAAAAAAAAAGCAAGAGAAATGTGTTGTCTTGCAGTTCTGGAGGCTAGAAGTTAGAAATCAAAGGTTTGACAGGGCCACGCTCCTTGTGATGGTTTCGGAGAGAATCCTTCCCGGCGTCTTCTAATTTCTGGTGTTTGCTAACAGTCCTTGGTGTTCCTTGACTTGTAGCTGCATCACTCTGGTCGCCTGGCCGTCTTCTCCCTGTGTGTTTACCCATCATCTTCTCTCTGTGTCTGTCCCTCTGTGTCCAAATTACCCCTTTTAATAAGGACACCAGTCAGATTGGATCAGGGCCCACCCTAATGACTCATTTTAACTTGATTGCCTCTGAAAAGACCCTATTTCCAAATAAGGTCACATTCTGAGGTACTAGGGGTTAGGACTTAGACAACTTTTCTTCAGGGAACACAATTCAAGCCCTAATGACTGCTTAGCAAAGTGCTTGGTACCTTGTAGACTCTTGATAAATCATAGCTCTTATCCTCTATCCTTCCCTGCCCTTACTCATCCTTCAGATCGTAGTTTAGATGTCATTCCCTCTGATAAGTTCTCGCTGATCCCAAGTCTGGGCTCGCATGTGCTGCTTTAACCACTGTACATTCCCTGTCACAGCCCCTGTGACATACATTGTATTAGAACTCTCTATTAGGGGACTTCCCTAGTGGTCCAGTGGTTAAGAATCCGCCTTCCAATGCAGGGGACGCGGTTTCAATCCCTAGTCAGGGAACTAAGATCCCACATGCCGCGGGGCAACTAAACCTGAGCACCGCAGTGGAAGATTCCACATGCCACAGCTAAGACCTGACGCAGTCAAAAAAATAAATTTAAAAAAAAAAAGTGCTCTCTATTAGATGTCTGTCTCCCACACTAAACTGAGAGGTTTAGTGACAAGTATTGTGCCTGCTTTCCCACCCCTGTATCCCTGGCACCAAATATTTAGTGACTCTAAATGTTTCTTCAGTGAATGAATAAATCTTCATAATAATTGCTATGGTTCTTGAAAGCTTACAGGTAACAGGCACTTTATCTATATCATTGAATCGGTTCTTCTCAGTATCCTTGCAAGGCTGGTGGTATTATTTTCATTTTATTTATTCATGCTGGCAACAACCATGGAGCAGGCACTGTGACTCAGACTCTCAGGGATATTGCCAACATAGAACTCACATTCAGGTTGTTTAAAGAAAGACAGTAAACAAACAGGATGATTCAAGCTTGTGGTAAGTGCTATAAAGAAAATGAGTAAAGTGATAAGACAGATATAATTGGAAGAAGCCACTTTAAATAAGCTTTTCAAGGAAGGCCTTTCTGAGATGCAATTTTTTTTGGCCACGCCACACAGCTTGCAGGATCTCAGTTCCCTGACCAGGGATTGAACCTGAGCCAGCAGTGAAAGCCCGGAATCCTAACCACTAGACCACCAGGGAAATCCTGTGAGGTGCTTTTTTTTAAAGTGAGGTAAAATTCACTGAGATAACTTTTGAGCTGAGGCATGAAAGATGAGAATCAGACAGCCATAGGAGAAGTGTGGGCAAAGGGCATTATAGTCAGAGAGCAGATCAAGTGCAAAGGCCAGGAGATGGGGCAGGGCTCGGTGTGCTGGAGGAACAGGAAAAAAGGTCAGTGTAATAGCAGTGTGGGGAGTAAGGGAGACAGAGGTTTGGAGAGGAAGGGAGGGGACTCCCAGCTCCTCATGAGTTTGGATTTTAGTCTTCAGACCAATGAGAAGTTACGAAGGGTTTTAAGAAAGGGAAAGATGAGGTCTGATGTACATTTTTTAAAAAGAGTACACAACTTGCTCTGTGAAAAAAGGCATAGAAAGAGGAAGAATGAAGTCAGAGGGGCTTCCTTGGTGGTCCAGTGGTTAGGACTCTGCACTTCCACTGTAGCAGGCACAGATTTGATCCCTGGTCAGGGAACTAATAACCCAAGTGCTGTGCAGCACGGCCAACAAAATAATACATTTAATTTTTTAAAAAAAGAAAAGAATGAAGTCAAAGAGACCAAATTAGCAAGCTCCTGCCTTAGTCAGGCACAAGAGGAGGATGGCTTGGGCCAGTGTGGCGGTGATACAGACGATTCACAGAAGTGGGCAGATGTGTCTTGCAGGTAGAGCTATCATGATTTGGTCACGTGTTGGAGGTAGAATGGAGGGAAAAGGGAAGAATCAAGGTTGTTTCCGGGGATTTTAGCGTGAGTCACTAGGTGAGTGTGGGGTGCTATTCACTGAAGAGGGGAAGCCTGAGTAGAAGCAGAAATCAAGAGCTGCCTCTTAGACGTGCTGAGTCGGGGAACGTAATATCCATACCTGGGGCGCGTGGAGAGTCGCGGGAGACTCAGGGCATAAGTTGCTTCCCCGTCTGACGCTAAGGTTCATGCTCTTGGGAATTCCCTGGCAGTCCAGTTGTTAGGACTTGGCACTCTCACTGCCAGGGCGCTGGGTTTGATCCCTGGTCGGGGAACTAAAATCCCATAAGCTGCACAGAGCTGCCAAAAAAAAAAAGTTCATGCTCTTTCTACCTTGCCTACGGGTAGATGCTGTGTTTTTTCCTCAGTCCTTTCTTGAGCATCACTGTTTTCACTGCTCCTTGGGTCTCGGCCCATTCTCCCTACCTCGTCCCTCAGGCACAAGCAAACAGGACCTGACATCCTTCAACATGGAGCTGTCCTCCAGCGGGATCAGCGCGGATCTCAGCAGGGTGAGTGGCAGGCCTGACACTACCGGCTGAGGGATGTGGTGGTAACGTAGCTGACCCGCACTCATCTCCCTCCCTGGGCAGGACCATGGCATTGTAGGGGCCGCTGGAGCCAAGGACTGGGCTGGGGGCTTTCTCGATCTGAAGACAGACCTGCGGGGTGATACATTTGTTGGGAATGAACCATTGACACCAGAAGTGAGGGCAGGATATTTGGGTGAGTACTTCTCTTTTCTGCTGTGTTCTTTCAGCTTTGGGGAACCAGGGAGTCACTCAGATTGACTTTCAAAATAATAATGAAAGCAATTAAGCAACAACATGAACAAACTCAGTTTAAATATGGTTATAATAGTCTTCATTTTCCCCTTACTAACCCTTCACCTGTGTATTAATCATGTTTTTATTTTCTGTACCTTATGATGCTTTGACATCGTGTGGCCTTGCTAATCCTGGAGAGACTGGCTCCTCCCAGGGCCAGCTAATTCCTACAGGTAGAAAACAACTTGCCTGGGAGCAGGCCTTCCATAGGCCAACTGGCCAATCCAGACACTGCATCCCAACCACCCTTTTATCTAACTTTCACACACCACGCCATTATCCACCCTGACGTAAACCACCCCAGGCCCAGGTACTAGATAATTATAACCCAGAGCCTGCCAACATTATTCAAACCGTCCAGTCCTAAGCTTGCTCCAACTTGCCTTGCCTCCCTCATTCCTTCCCACTGAAACTGCAGTAACAGCTCTGGGCCATTCTCCCCTTGCTCCTTCCACCCTGGGGCTTCTCCCATGTGGCCCTGCAAGGCCTGCTGTGGCGCCTGCTTTGGGGAGCTGTGAGTGATAAACGTTTTTCAATGGCAGTGACTTCTCTGCGTCGTTACTCGGTTATACCTATAAATTAAATCCCGAGTCCACTTTAAAACAACCTGCCTCATCGGCTGGAGGACCAGCCCCTCCTCCGTGAGGCTTCCTCCCCTTGAATTGTCCAGGAACTCCAGGGTTGGTTCAGTCTCAAGAGTTCTCAGATATCAAGCACAGAGGAAACGAGGCTGGTCAATCCACAACTGCTGTTGCTTTTCTCTGCCTCTTGGTGTCTTGTCCTGCACAGTCCCGGGGATGCTGTCCATCCAAGCCGATGCCAGTCTCAGGAGCAGAACGGCCTCACCCTTGCGCTTGGGGTTATAGCTCGTCTAGTTCACATTCAAAGAGTCAGCCTGTTTCAAGGCACGAACGGACTCCAAGAGCCCTGGGATAGGAGTGCTTCCAGGTTCTGCCTCCTCATAGATCTAGAACCACCACCCTCCACCCTGCCTCACCCATGACCCTTGGCTGGGGGTGGGCTCAGTACACAAAGATTATTATTAAACTTTCAAAACACAAGATCTTATTAAATACTTTCCTCGGGAAAATTGGTGCTATTCATCTTGCATCTACCCTTACCCTTCTAAGGGAGACTGCCCTCTGATTTTTTTCCTTTTCTTTTTCTTTACTGAGCAAGTATTATGTGCCAGGCACTGTTCTAAGTGCATGGCACATATTAACTTATTTTTATCTCATTTTATCCTCCCAACAACCCTGTAAGTAGGTATTTTTATCATCTGTATTTTACAGGTGAAGAAACTGAGCCCAGGAGACTTTAAATAACTTCCCCAGGGTCACAGACTAGTAGGTGGAACCCAGGTAGTCCAGCCCCAAATCTGTGCTTAGTAACCACTGCACTTACACTGCAGCACCTACACTACTGCCTTCAAGGTGGTTTTCTGTTCTTCAGTATCCAGTTGGCCCTCTGCAGCTGCAGGTTCCATGTTTATGATCCATGGTTGGTTGAATCCCCAGATTTGGAAGCCGGGGATACCAAAGGCCCATTGTGGGACTTTGAGCATCTGTGGTGGATTTTGGTATCGGGGCAGGTCCTGGAACCAATCCCCTGCAGATACATAGAGATGACTGTACTGCAAAATAGCTGGCAAATTTGCTCACTGAATAAGAAGAAATAACCCAAAGTTGAATCTCTAGTTAGGCACCCATACCACTATATACACACACACAGATGTATGTGTGTGTTGTATACATGTAGACGTAAATATAATCTTGATTGCCTACTATGCTACTATCCTTCAGACCTTACTTTAGATCTCAGTAACATGGTGCTAAGCATTTTACATCCACGGTCTTATTTAATCCTCAAAAGCCCCCTATAAGGTTGGTATTGTCCCAGTTTTTTTTTTAGACGAGAAGACTGAGGCTCAGACATATGAAGTAATTTACTCAAGATTATACAGCCAGAAAGTGATACTCGGATTAAAACCTTGTCTCTCTGATTTCAAAGGGCAATTTCTTTTTTTTTTTTACTTTTTTTTTTTTTGCGGTACGCGGGCCCCTTACTGTTGTGGCCTCTCCCGTTGCGGAGCACAGGCTCTGGACGCGCAGGCTCAGCAGCCATGGCTCAGCAGCCATGGCTCACGGGCGCAGACGCTCCGCGGCATGTGGGATCTTCCCGGACCGGGGCACGAACGCACGTCCCCTGCATCGGCAGGCGGACTCTCAATCACTGCGCCACCAGGGAAGCCCAAAGGGCAATTTCTTAACCCTTGTACTTCGGGAATATACGTGAAGAAACAGGAGAGTGGTTCAGCCTCTTCACCCTTCCTCTCATGGGCTATAGGCTCGGACATCTGTTTTTCTCATTCACTTTTAACTGCTCTGAGCAAAGAAGGTCATGCGGAGGAGGGATAAATTGGGAGATTGGGACTGACATATACACATTACTATACATAAAATAGGTAACTAATAAGAACCTATTGTATCGCACAGGGAACTCTACTCAGTACTCTGTAATGACCTATATGGGAAAAGAATCTTGAAAAGTGGATATATGTATATGTATAACTGATTCATTTTGCTGTACAGTAGAAACTAACCTAACATTGCAAATCAACTGTACTCCAATAAAAATTAATTCAAAAAAAATAAACAGGGCCTCCCTGGTGGCGCAGTGGTTGGGAGTCCGCCTGCCGATGCAGGAAACACGGGTTCGTGCCCCGGTCTGGGAGGATCCCACATACCGCGGAGCGGCTGGGCCCGTGAGCCGTGGCCGCTGAGCCTGCGCGTCCGGATCCTGTGCTCCGCAGCAGTGAGAGGCCCGTGTACCAAAAAAACAAAACAAAACAAAACAAAACAAAAACAAAAAAATAAACAAAGAAGTTCAAATTGGGTCAATGAGTCATCTTCAGAGCATTCCTGGGAGGTGGCTCCTGGCTCCCGCCCAATCCCTGGTCCAATTTCCTGCAGCATTTCCTCCAGCATTTCATCACTGTAGGAACAGAGGGCAGGGAACCTCAACCACAGGATTTGTGAAGTATGTAGACAACCTCAGTGATACCTTGAAGCAGAGATGTTTTCAAGTCTCCTGCTTTTTTTTTTTTCTTGAGGTATAGTTGATTTACAATAACATATTTGTTTCAGGTGTACAAGATAGTGGTTCAAAAGTTTTATATGTTATGCTCCATTTATAGTTATTATAAAATATTGGCTGTATTCTCTGTGCTGTACAATCACCACTCCTTATGGGTTTTTAAAAAATTAATTAATTAATTAATTTTTGGCTGTGTTGGGTCTTCGTTGCTGCGCACGGGCTTTCTCTAGTTGCGGCGAGCGGGGTCTGCTCTTTGTTGTGGTGTGCGGGCTTCTCATTGCGGTGGCTTCCCTTGTTGCGGAGCATGGGCTCCAAGTGCACGGGCTCAGTAGTTGTGGTGCATGGGCTTAGTTGTTCCTCAGCATGTGGGATCTTCCTGGACCAGGGCTTGAACCCGTCCGTGTTCCCTACATTGGCAGGCGGATTCTTAACCACCGCGCCACCAGGGAAGTCCACCACTCCTTATGTTTAAATTTCAGTATTTTTATTAGGCTGTGTCTCCATGCTCACTGAGTTGTACTACCTTACCAAACTTTTCCATTGAAACGCATCTTTAATCTTTTCTACCAAATTTTTCTGCAAAAATTTTCACACTTTGAGAAAAGTTAATAGTACAATGAATATCCATATACCCTTCACCTAGATTTATCAGTTGTTAACATTTGCCACATTTGTTGATCTCTCTTTATATATGTATACACATATATATGTAAATAATAACATACATATGTATATATTATTTTATCAGGATTCTCCAGAGAAACAAAGCCCATAGGATATATCTATATGTATATCTGTATCTGTATCTCTATATAGATACATAATTCTTTTCCTCTCTTTTCCTATCTATCTATCTATCTATCACCTATAAAGAGATTGGTTTTAAGAAGTAGGGTCTAGGGGTAAGACAGGAATAAAGACACAGACCTACTGGAGAACGGACTTGAGGATATGGGGAGGGGGAAGGGTGAGCTATGACAAAGCGAGAGAGAGGCATGGACATATATACACTACCAAACGTAAGGTAGATAGCTAGTGGGAAGCAGCCGCAAAGCACAGGGATATCGGCTCGGTGCTTTGTGACCGCCTGGAGGGGTGGGATGGGGAGGGTGGGAGGGAGGAAGATGCAAGAGGGAAGAGATATGGGAACATATGTATATGTATAACTGATTCACTTTGTTATAAAGCAGAAACTAACACACCATTGTAAAGCAATTATACCCCAATAAAGATGATAAAAAAAAAAAAAGGAAGTTGGGTCATGCAATGTAGGGGCTGCCAAGTCTGAAACAGGGCAGGCTGGCAGTCTTGAGGCATCTGCTGCTTTATTTTTAATGTTAGTGCAAACTTTGCCTTCTTCTTACTAATATATTCCATTTCACTTTACTCTTTAAAAAGAAGGTAGTCTCCTTTATAAACCCTTAGGTGAACTGAGCCTCAGGAAGATGTTAACCCTGCAGTACGCGGCCGCTTCGTCCTGCGCATGTGTGTTGTCCACAGTTCGAGAAACGCAGTCTTAGACCCTGACGGCAGGATTTGTACTCCTCGGAGCACGTGGCTGCTCTTCTCTGGAGAAGGTCTTCTGGCCGACTCAATGCATCTTTGCTGCTAACCCAGCTTCCCAGTGTCTCTGCCGCCTTTCCCCCTAGGTTTTACCTACATTCAGCAGCCATTGTGTTCCTAACTCCAAGCCCCACGCTCGGTGTCTCCTCAGGCTACACGGTGACCTGGCTGCCCTCCCGACAAACCACGTCGCTGCTGGCAGCTGGAGCCCCCCGGTACCAGCACGTAGGGCGGGTGTTGCTGTTCCAAGAGCCAAAGGGCGGAGAACCTTGGAGCCAAATCCAGAAAATAGATGGGATCCAGGTGAGCGTGATTGCGGGGGCGTCCGCCCAAGGGTGGGTTGGAGTGACAGCTTCCTGCTGTCTTCTGAACACATCCACTTGCTGAGCACTCGCCCTGTGCCGAGCACTGCCACATTTGTTCCCCTGCAAAGCCTCTGAGGTTAGCTTTGTCAAACCCACTTGCCAACTTAAGATCCCAACTTGTCTGAATTCATACGGGCTCTAAGTGGGATCCAGGACTTGGACCTTCATTTGAGGGCTTAAAGTAGGATGGATATGGTGCACTTGATGGGGAGGGAGGTGTCCTGCTCTAGGTTTCTTCCTCAAACGTCTTCCTCTCCCTGCAGATTGGCTCTTATTTTGGTGGCGAGCTGTGTGGCGTTGACATGGACCAAGATGGGGAGACAGAGCTGCTGCTGGTTGGAGCCCCCCTGTTCTATGGCGAGCAGAGAGGAGGCCGGGTGTTTATCTACCAGAGAAAAAAGGTGGGGACCAGGACAATGCGTGGAGAATGTGGGAGAAAGAGACTCCCTTGCCTTCTCAGGTCTCAGTTATTCTGAAAGCCTTTCCCTGCCTGATCCTGTGTTAATCAGACCCTTAGAACAACGACAAACAATAGCAAATATGCGGAGGTGGGTAAAATGTGTGCAAGGCCCAGTGCCAAACTTTTTATATATAGGATACCTCGTTTGATTCTCATAATCACCTTCTGGGATACTATGAGCTTTATTTTACAAATGGGAACATCGCAGCTCAGCAAGGCTGGGCAACTTTCCAAAGGCACAAAGTCACACAGATAACAAAGGTGGGGAGTTCCCTGGCGGTCCAGTGGTTAGTGCTGAGTGACTGAGGTGGGACTTGTTGCCTTGCTCCTTCCCAGCTGGGGTTCGACTTGGTCTCAGAGCTGCACGGGGATCCCGGCTACCCCCTTGGGCGATTTGGAGCAGTCATCGCTGCCCTGACGGACATCAATGGGGATGAGCTGACGGACGTGGCCGTGGGAGCCCCTCTGGAAGAGCAGGGGGCTGTGTACATCTTCAATGGGCAGCAAGCGGGGCTGAGCCACTGGCCCAGTCAGGTGAGGTACCTCGCCTGCCAATCAGAACCCATTCCCAGGCAGCTGGCAGCCACCAAGCCCCAACCCCACTCCTCAGCCCGACTCTTCCCGCCCTTCCGCCCATCCTCTCCCCAGCTTAGCATGAATTTCTCTCTTGGTCTCAGCGGATAGAAGGGACCCGGATGCTCCCAGGAATTCGATGGTTTGGACGCTCCATCCACGGGGTGAAGGACCTTGGCGGGGACGGCCTGGTAGATGTGGCTGTAGGGGCTGAGAGCCAGGTGATCGTGCTGAGGTAAGATGGGACTCCTGAGTCCTACCTGGGGATGATTTCAGTCCTCATCCTTTCAGCAGTTACGATGTACTAGGCATCGTGCTAAATGCTTATCGACATTGGCGCATTTGGTCCTCGGCTCAAACCTGTGAGTTTGGTTGTCCTTTTTTTTTTTTTTTTTTTTTTAAACCATTAGGAATTTATTTCAAACAAGGTTCTCTAAGCCTTCATTATTTGTATGCAAAATCCAGAGAAAACCAGTTTATCAAATTACGATTTAGTTGTCACAATCAGGGAAAATATACTCTTCCCTGTGAAGAAAATACATGTCAGTCATTGCGCCACAGGGAAGCCCTGGTTCTCCTTTTATACCGGCTTTGTGTCTGGCTCCAGGTTAAACAGCTGCTATTCAGTGACAGACTGGGATATGAATCCAGGCCTATCTAACACTAAAACCTCCTAGAGAGACGTGGGACGGCTTTAGAACCTGGTGACCTGTAGTCAAGTCGAAGCTCTGCCGCTGACTTCTTGGGTGATCTTACCCCAGTCACTTTGCTTCTCAGGACCTCAGTTTCTTCATCTTTGAAATGGTGATGGCATTTCCTGCCTGACCCAGATCTTAGAGTCACTGGAAGCCTCATGTAGCGTCATCTAGCGACTAGATACTGTCTTCAATACGGAACAAGGCATTGGATACAGTGTATGTGTGGGGAAACATATAATAAAAAAGTAAAGCAAATAAATAGATCATTACAATTGTGATAAGTGCCATGAGGGACATGAGCAGGGTTCTGTGAGAGAGAATAGCAGGGGAGATCTACTATAGACTGGGTGGCCAAGAAAGGCCTTTCTGAGGAACTGGGACTTGAAAGATGAGAAAGAGCCAGGCTTGCAGAAATCTGGGGTAAGAGCTTTCTGTGTCGAAAGCCCAGGAGGTGCCAAGGCTGTAAGGCAGGCAAAAGTGTGACGTGTTCAAGGCACAGAAATAGGGTCAGTGTGGCAGGAGGTGAGACTAGAGAGGAGGGACTTCCCTGGTGGTCCAGTGGGTAAGACTCCGTGCTCCCAATGCAAGGGGCCCGGGTTCAATCCCTGGCAGGGAACTAGACCCCACATGCCGCAACTAAAGATCCCCCCACATGCGGCACTGAAGATCCCACATGCCACAACTAAGAACCAGCGCAGCCAAAAAAAAAAAGAAGCCTGGAGAGGCAGATGGTATGGCACAGACAGTGAAAAGTTTAGACTTTATTCTGAATACCATGGGGCATCCTTGAAAGGTTACTGGCATGGAAGCTCAATATCTTTGTTCCCTGACCAGGGATCGAACCTGGGCCCTTGGCAGTGAAAGTTCAGAGTCCTAACCACTAGACCACCAGGGGATTCCCTGACTTTTCTTTTTATAAATTCATTCATTCATTCATTCATTCATTTTTATTTTTAGCTGCGTTGTGTCTTCGTTGCTGCATGCTGGCTTTCTTTAGTTGTGACAAGCGGGGGCTACTCTTCGTTGAGGCATGCGGGCTTCTCATTGCGGTGGCTTCTCTTGTTGCAGAGCACGGGCTCTAAGTGTGTGGGCTCAGTAGATGTGGTGCGCGGGCTCAGTAGTTGTGGCGCACGGGCTTAGTTGCTCCGCAGCATGTGGGATCTTCCTGGACCAGGGCTCGAACCTGTGTCCCCTGCATTGGCAGGCAGATTCTTGACCACTGTACCACCAGGGAAGCCCTGACTTTTCTTTTTAAAAGCTCATTCTTCTGTGTGAGAAATGGGTCAGAAGGCTGCTAGGAAGAATTATCATTATGGGGAGCCCTAATGAATTATCATTATTATTTTCGTTGCAAAGAGACAGTGACATTGAGGTCTGCTTTAGGGAAGGGGAGTCCTCTGGACTCTGCTAGCTGGAGCCCCAGGTCTGGCTGGGGACGGCAGTTGAGGCCGAGGGAGAGCGTTGGTTGTTTCCTTCCCTGCAGGTCCCGGCCTGTGGTGGATATCATCACGACCATGGCCTTCTCCCCGGCCGAGATCCCAGTGCACGAAGTCGAGTGCTCGCATTCCGCCAGCGACAGGAAGAAGGAAGGCGTTAACATCACAGTCTGTTTCCAGGTCAAGTCTCTCATCTCCCAGTTCAAAGGTCAGTGCTGTCTTCCTGCTTCCCAGCGCAGCTGCCTGCCCCAAATCCAGGCTCACGGCCCCAGGATCTGCCATCATTCAACTCTTGCCTTTCCACCCTGCCCAGGGCACCTGGTTGCCAACCTCACTTACACTCTGCAGCTGGATGGCCATCGGACCAGAAGCCGGGGGTTGTTCCCAGAA
>NW_006779491.1:1865108-1866857 GCF_000442215.2 Lipotes vexillifer | reverse complement strand
AGCTCAGCAGGAACACAGCTGTCACCTCAGTCAAGTCCTGCACTGGGTTCTGGTTCCACTTCCCGGTAAGGAGCCAGCAAGGCTGCTCAGGGGAGGGAAGGGGCGGATGAGCTGACCGCAGCGGGAGGCAGCCCCAGTGCCAGGCTCGGCTCCATTGCTGTCCAGCACAGGTCACAGGTGACCTTGATCTCCTGGTCCTACCGTTTCCTCTTCTGTATCACAGTAGTAACAATACCTTCAGCATATTTTCTTCTAGTCCTTAATCCACATCCATAGGCATTTTAAACATGATTACAATTATAAAGTACTTACCATTTGTTCCCTACTTTTTTCACACATCATATATTAATGCTGCAGCTCAGCTTTCAGATTATTTTTAATGGCCACAGAATATTCGGTCCTATGGAATATTCAGGCACGGTGGTGTGTCACTATTTGCCAGGTACGCGTGGTCATTTATTATTATTATTATTATTATTTAAATATTTATTTATTTGGCTGCACCAGGTCTTAGTTGCGGCACTCGGTATCTTCGTTTGCTGTGTGGGTGTTTTATTATTAACATCCATCCCAGGGCTTCCCTGGTGGCGCGGTGGTTAAGAACCCACCTGCCAATGCAGGGGACATGGGTTCGAGTCCTGGTCCAGGAAGATCCCACATGCCGCAGAGCAACTAAGCCCGTGTGCCACAACTACTGAGCCCGAGTGCCACAACTACTGAAGCCCGAGCGCCTAGAGCCTATGCTCCGCAACAAGAGAAGCCACTGCAATGAGAAGCCTGAGCACCGCACAAAGAGTAGCCCCCCGCTCACCACAGCTAGAGAAAGCCTGCATGCAGCCACGAGGACCCAACGCAGCCAGAAATAAATAAATAAATGTATTTTTTAAAAATCCATCCCAGAAAGAATTTTTTTAAGTTCTTGTTAGTTTAGATAACTGCCAAGATACCCAAATTCCGTTTGCTTATACCTGTTCTGTATGAAATAAGATTGATATTAAATTTTATTCTGGCCTCAAATATTTCATAGGAGACTGAATATGTGATTGGTATACTCAGTATAATATTTTGAAATTTGTTTTCAAGTTTTTATTATGGGAAATTTCAGACATACAAAAGTAGAGTTTAATGAACCGCCAAACAGCCATCACCCATTTTCAACAATTATCAGCTCACGATCTCATTTCGTTCAGGGCCTCTCTGCCTCCTCACACCCGTAACCCACATTACAAGATTTGGAAATTTTAAACATAAATTTGCCAGAGAAGAGGCACTGTGACATGATGGAAAGACTTTAGACTTGGGAGTTGGACAGGTCTGGGTTCACTTCCCAGTTCTAGTCCTTAGGAAAATTGTGTCAACTTTTTACACCTCACTTTCCTCGTCTCTAACGTGGGGATAATAATGCCTACCTCTTCGAATTGGGGGAAACTTTAGGTGAGGACAAAAAGTGCTCCAAAGTGAGCGTCTCCAAAGTGTCAGACACTGGTAATAACATAAAAGACGGAGACCCACCCCTGTTGTCAAGGCACTGGGATATTCTACTTATTCTGGAGTATTCTTTTCTTGTGCAAACTTTGATAATGGTTGCCTAGAGGAGTTTGACAAAGATTCAGGGACTTCTGTTAGGATTCAGTGGGGAAAAGTGCCGTGGTTGGGCTTCCCTGGTGGCGCAGTGGTTGAGAGTCCGCCTGCCGATGCAGGACACACGGGTTCGTGTCCCGGTCTGGGAAGATCCCACATGCCGCGGAG
>NW_006779491.1:1862091-1863836 GCF_000442215.2 Lipotes vexillifer | reverse complement strand
CAGCAGGAACACAGCTGTCACCTCAGTCAAGTCCTGCACTGGGTTCTGGTTCCACTTCCCGGTAAGGAGCCAGCAAGGCTGCTCAGGGGAGGGAAGGGGCGGATGAGCTGACCGCAGCGGGAGGCAGCCCCAGTGCCAGGCTCGGCTCCATTGCTGTCCAGCACAGGTCACAGGTGACCTTGATCTCCTGGTCCTACCGTTTCCTCTTCTGTATCACAGTAGTAACAATACCTTCAGCATATTTTCTTCTAGTCCTTAATCCACATCCATAGGCATTTTAAACATGATTACAATTATAAAGTACTTACCATTTGTTCCCTACTTTTTTCACACATCATATATTAATGCTGCAGCTCAGCTTTCAGATTATTTTTAATGGCCACAGAATATTCGGTCCTATGGAATATTCAGGCACGGTGGTGTGTCACTATTTGCCAGGTACGCGTGGTCATTTATTATTATTATTATTATTATTTAAATATTTATTTATTTGGCTGCACCAGGTCTTAGTTGCGGCACTCGGTATCTTCGTTTGCTGTGTGGGTGTTTTATTATTAACATCCATCCCAGGGCTTCCCTGGTGGCGCGGTGGTTAAGAACCCACCTGCCAATGCAGGGGACATGGGTTCGAGTCCTGGTCCAGGAAGATCCCACATGCCGCAGAGCAACTAAGCCCGTGTGCCACAACTACTGAGCCCGAGTGCCACAACTACTGAAGCCCGAGCGCCTAGAGCCTATGCTCCGCAACAAGAGAAGCCACTGCAATGAGAAGCCTGAGCACCGCACAAAGAGTAGCCCCCCGCTCACCACAGCTAGAGAAAGCCTGCATGCAGCCACGAGGACCCAACGCAGCCAGAAATAAATAAATAAATGTATTTTTTAAAAATCCATCCCAGAAAGAATTTTTTTAAGTTCTTGTTAGTTTAGATAACTGCCAAGATACCCAAATTCCGTTTGCTTATACCTGTTCTGTATGAAATAAGATTGATATTAAATTTTATTCTGGCCTCAAATATTTCATAGGAGACTGAATATGTGATTGGTATACTCAGTATAATATTTTGAAATTTGTTTTCAAGTTTTTATTATGGGAAATTTCAGACATACAAAAGTAGAGTTTAATGAACCGCCAAACAGCCATCACCCATTTTCAACAATTATCAGCTCACGATCTCATTTCGTTCAGGGCCTCTCTGCCTCCTCACACCCGTAACCCACATTACAAGATTTGGAAATTTTAAACATAAATTTGCCAGAGAAGAGGCACTGTGACATGATGGAAAGACTTTAGACTTGGGAGTTGGACAGGTCTGGGTTCACTTCCCAGTTCTAGTCCTTAGGAAAATTGTGTCAACTTTTTACACCTCACTTTCCTCGTCTCTAACGTGGGGATAATAATGCCTACCTCTTCGAATTGGGGGAAACTTTAGGTGAGGACAAAAAGTGCTCCAAAGTGAGCGTCTCCAAAGTGTCAGACACTGGTAATAACATAAAAGACGGAGACCCACCCCTGTTGTCAAGGCACTGGGATATTCTACTTATTCTGGAGTATTCTTTTCTTGTGCAAACTTTGATAATGGTTGCCTAGAGGAGTTTGACAAAGATTCAGGGACTTCTGTTAGGATTCAGTGGGGAAAAGTGCCGTGGTTGGGCTTCCCTGGTGGCGCAGTGGTTGAGAGTCCGCCTGCCGATGCAGGACACACGGGTTCGTGTCCCGGTCTGGGAAGATCCCACATGCCGCGGAG
>NW_006779491.1:1853147-1861350 GCF_000442215.2 Lipotes vexillifer | reverse complement strand
CCCAAAAAAAAAAAAAAAAAAAAAAAGTGCCGTGGTTGATGACTGATGTCTGCCTTGGGATTGGGGCTGAGGGATGAACACTCATACTGAGAAGCAAGCTGGGCATATTATAAACACCTGCTGTATAGTAAACATACTTCCACTCCTGGTAAAGTCTCAGACAACTAGCTACTGGAATTTCATCCTTTATAAAGTTTCGACAAGTTGTGCCTTTAACTGGAAGTGTGGTAAAGGTTAAACTCATTACATAGGGTGTATTCTTATTGCCCTCAGGTGTGCACTCAAGACCTCATCTCTCCCATCAATGTCTCCCTAAATTACTCTCTCTGGGAGGAAGAAGGGACACCGAGGGACCAAAGGGCGGTAAGAAGAGATCAGCTGGAGAAACTGATAGGAAATAAGGGAGAATAGAAATTCAATTTGGCAGGACTGTATTACATTGACTTCAAGCAATAGAAACGAAATATGCTTACTTAAGCAGAAAGTAGTCTATGGGAGTTTGTATTTAAGAGAAATTTGGAAAACTGGGATTGGGAAGATGGAGGACCAGGGTGGGTGGAGGCTCTGGGGGCTCTCAAGAGGAAGAAATAATGGATTGACTTCCCAGGGCATGGCCCCTTCCGTGCGTCCCTCTGTGCATCAGCTTCAGACCTCATTAGGCTTCTAACCTGGGCGAATACTAACAGATGCAAATTACAGGGAGAGAACACCAGAAAGCCTAGGACCATCCCTTATCTGTGGAAGGACAGGGTATCCTAATTAGCCTTCTCACCCAAGGGTATTCCGTTGAGGGCAGGTAGTTCCCTCAAAGCCTAATTGGGGTGCCCTTGTTATGTAAAAGAAGAGGAAAACACACTCTATCCTAGTCTCCTGGATCACACGCTCCCTACCCAGTGCCAAAAACCTAATTTCCTCTTCTGAAATCCTTGACACTCAGCTGGTGGTTTGGCTTCTGTCGGAAGGCAGCGGGGTCTGATGGAAAGAACCTGGGCCTGGAAGCCTGAAGATGTAGATATTTTTTCCTAGCCCTGAAGATGGAGATTTTTTTTTTTTCTGACACAAGCAGGTCTGTCTTTCTTTGGGACTGTTTCTGCATCTCTGCAATGAGTCGCAGCATTCTGAGGCCCCTTTCAGAGCCGGAGCTCGGTGACTTGATAAGCACACTCCTTCTTGTGGTTTTTGGCAGCTTGCACTGAGTGCCCTGCCCCGCAACCTGCCACCCACTCAGGATGTATAGGAACAACCAGCAGTTTCTCCCATCGGCACTAACTAAAAAATAAAATAAAAAAGTCAAATTGTGTGGTGCAGCAACTCAGGCTTAAAAAGAGACCTGGGAATTCCCTGGTGGTCCAGTGGTTAGGACTCCAAGCTTTCACTACAAGGGGCACAAATTCGATCCCTGTTTGGGGAGCTAAAATCCTGCAAGGTGTGTCGCCCGGCCAAAAATAATAATAATAATAAACGAATTAAAGGCTAATTTTAAAAATAGAGAAAAAAAAAAGAGAGAGAGAGAGACCCGAGGTCACAGTTGTCAAAAAGTCTTCCTGGGGGAAGTGTCATTGGTTCCGGATCTCGCAGAATGAGTAGATTTTGGGTAGGTTGAGAGAGAAGAGGCACGATTTTAAGTTCGGGGGAAATGGGGAGGTGGGCTTAGCTTCTGGCAGGAGGCCCTGGATGCCCCTTTGGGGACGGGCTGTGGTCTGGTGGGTGGTGGGAAATCTGCGTGGGAATGTTGGGGTGGCTGCGAGCAGTCAGCAGAAGCTGCCAGGAGCCCCGCCCTTAGGGGAGGGCCTGGAGGCTGCTTGGCAGATGGCCTGGGAGTGGAGGATGCTGGAGTCTCTCGAGAACATACAGCTGATCACCCATAAAACAATCCTGTGTCACCATTACCCTCAACTGCCTAATATGGCTTTTGCAAGGCTGGGGGGAATCTGGACCCTGCTTCCCTCTCCTGCCCCTCCTGACACGCGGCACTCCCGCCAGTCTGAGCATCTTCCTGCTCCTTACACGGGCACAATCTCTCTGGCCTTGGCCTTCACGTAAACTGTTCTTTCTTCGTCTCTTTCCATTCTCTTCACCTGGCTCCCTCCTCCTCACCTTGTGGATTTCAGTTGCGATGCCATCCCTTCAGGAAGCTTCCCTGATCTCCAAGCATGGGATAGGATCCCCTCCTACATCCTCTAAACATACCCTGTACTTGTCCCATCCTCACACTTGAGGATGCCAGGCCGTTTCTCCCACCAGCCTGGGAGGACGGGCAGTGTGTCTCTTTTGATCTCTGGTGGGGGGGTCTGGCCCGGAGCAGAAATTCTGGAAATGTTGAAAAAACTGGCCTTGATCTGATAAGAGATGGAGAGCTGGGGTTCACAGAGGAAAACCACAGGAGGAGCTAGTCCCAGGCAGGCGAGTCTAGAGGCTGCGCGGCCAGGTGTTGCTCCCAGCAGAGGCTGGGAGAACCTGGGGGAGCTGCTGGGTCAAGGCCCAGATCTCGTGGCCAGGACAGGAAGTGGACACCCTGAGCCCCCCTCAAGGAACTGCCACCAGAGGAGTGTGGCACAGACAGCCTTGGGCTGAGTCGGGAGGTTGGGGCCTGCCCCGGGGAGGCATTGGCTCCTGAGGGGGCCCCGACCACAGCCAGCGCAGCTGAGCGCCAAGCTCTGAGCCCCTCCAGCCCTCCTCCATCAGTTCTGCTGCCTCAACTATTCTCTCCTGTCCCCCGCGCCCCCGTGCTCAGCAGGGCAAGGACATCCAGCCCATCCTGAGACCCTCACCACGCTCGGAGACCAAGGAGGTAAGAGGGGAAGAGGGGCAGACAAAGAGGCCAAGGTCCAGTCCTCCTAGGTGTGGGGATCTGAGCCTCCTTGTCCTTTCTTCTTGGCCTTTCAGATCCCTTTTGAGAAGAACTGCGGAGAGGACAAGAAATGTGAGGCTGACCTGGGGCTGACCTCCACTGCAAGGTCTGTAAGGCCTCCTATTTCACTCGATGTTTTCCTGAGGCAGCTCCTGTGTATAAAAAGAACATAGGACTTCAGGTCGGAAGAGCCCCACGGCCACCGGAAGAGCCCCACGGCCACTGACTCCGTTTGTCGTCTGGGCCTTAGTTTCCCCCTCTGAGAAATGCTGGTGCCTTGCAGCTCTCCTATCAGGAATAGATGAGATCGCAAAACTTAAAGCCTGTGCATAGGAGCTTATTTTTGTGTATTTCTTTTTTCTGGCCTACCAGATCCCTCAGTTCTGAAAGTCCCCACCTCTGATCCTGCTTCCTTTGTTGGCCCCCATAACCTTGCCCTGATCCTCCCCCCAGATCCAGAGTCCTGCATCTGACCCCCTCCGCCAGCCTCTCTGTGGGGCTGACACTGAGTAACTCGGGAGAAGACGCTTACTGGGTCCACCTCAGCCTGAGCTTCCCTCGGGGACTCTCCTTCCGCAAAGTGGAGACACTCAAGGTGAGCGAGAGGGTGGGGTCTGCCCGCAGACCACATGCCAGGCTTGTCCTGCCTCTTGGAGCCCCAGGCGGTCAGGACAGCCTGAAGATGTGGGCGGAGGTCTTCGGACCACCTCTGGGTTCTCAGCCTGATGGCCACCCTCGAGCTGTGTGAGCTGAGATACAAGGTTCATCCTCTGTGAGCCTCGGATTCGAGACCAAGAAATGAGGCTGGGGACATCACAGGGTTAGAGGGTCGCATGAAATGGAGAGTGTGACAGAGGCTCATGGACCTGGTGACCAAGAAGGTGTGCACAGGTTCAGGGAGACTGAGCTAACTTCCTCCTAAAGGTGACCAACTTGTCTTTGAGGGATGGCCTGGGTTGTTTTATTATTTTATTTATTTTTTCTTCTAATTTTATTGAGATATAATTGACATACAGCACTGTATAAGTGGAAGGTGTACAGCATAATGATTTGACTTACATACATCATGAAATGATCATCACAATAAGTTTAATGCATATGCATCATCTCGTATGGATACAAAATTAAAGAAACAGAAAAAACATTTTTGTGTGTGATGAGAACTAGGATTTACTCTCTTGAGCTGGGTTATTTTAAGTACAACTTTTATTTTTTAAATTATTATTACAAAAGTAATACATGATCACCGCAGAAACTTGGAAATTACAGAGAAGTTTAAAGAAGACAAACACCCGGACTTATACAACCCACAATTATGACTTTTAATATTTTGGTGTTTATCCTTCTGTTTACCTATACACATAGGTATAAATTATTGATACATTGTATATTTATTCTATATTTTAACTAATTGGCATTTTGCTCTCCATATGGTTATTTTTCCTCCATGTTTTGTTTGGTTTTTTTTTGTTTTGTTTTGTTTTGCGGTACGTGGGCCCTCACTGTTGTGGCCTCTCCCGTTGCGGAGCACAGGCTCCGGACGCGCAGGCTCAGCGGCCATGGCTCACGGGCCCAGCCGCTCCGTGGCATGTGGGATCTTCCCGGACCGGGGCACGAACCCGTGTCCCCTGCATCAGCAGGCGGACTGTCAACCACTGCGCCACCAGGGAAGCCCCTCCTCCATGTTTTTAAAAAATTTTTTGAATTTTGAAATAAAAAAAAAAGACATTGAGCCATACAATATTTGTCTTTTTGTGTCTGTCTTACATCACTTAGCAAGATGTTCTTCACCTTAGCATTATGTTTTTGAGGTTCATCCCTGTGATAGCAGGTATGAATTTCATTCCTTTTTAAGGCTAATATTCCATCACATGGATATACCACATTTTGCTTATCCGTTCATCTGTTGATGGATCCTTGAATTATTCTTATACGGCAACATTAAATGCTTTCTTAAGGGGTATCTAGTAGAGTGATTGAGAACTTGAGATCTGGGGTCAAACAGACCTGTATTCAAGTTCCTACCAGATCCCTGCCGGGTTACCCAGTTGTGAGACTGGGGGGAAGTCTCTCCACTGCTCTGAGCCTCTATTTCCTTATCTAATTTTCTTCCCAATCTGAACTGAAATCTGTCGCTTCCAGACGGTGATGAAGATGAAGGGTTTTGTCCTCTTTAGCCCAGGATCAAGTTCATTTTGTAAATGGTTGCTGAATGTGTGGATGTAGCAGCATTTTCACTCTCTCCTGTGATTGTACCATGATTCACTGAACCATTCCCACCTCTTTGGATTGTTTGATCACTTCCAGTTTTTCCCTGTGATAAACAGGATTGCAGTGAACATCTTTGTACTGAACCCCTGGCTGTACCCCTGACTCTTCGGCCCCACCTTTCTGCAAATGTGCCCTGGCCTCGGGGAGGGGGCCTGAGGGTTGGTGGCCTCTGGGGAACCCTTAGCCTTGCCCACTAAAACGCTCCTTCTCTCTCTTCTCACCCCCAGCCCCACAGCCAGATACCTGTGAGCTGCGAGGAGCTTCCCGAGGAGACCAAGCTTCAGAGCAGGGCCCTCTCTTGCAACGTGAGCTCTCCCATCTTCAAAGCAGGCAGCTTGGTGAGTGCTTCCAGCCCCCAGGAGTCAAGCAGCCAAGGGGCTGTAAGCTCAGGAGGGGAGGGAGCTCCTAGCTCTGGGGAAGGTGAAGGTGATTGGAAAGGCAGGGCTTATCCCTACCCCAAGAGAATGTGTGCAGAGGTGTCCTGTGTCGTGTTTGAGAGCCTGGACTTTGGAATCAGAGAAACCCAGGGTTAGGTCATTCATTCTGTGACCTTACACACATGACTTAACCACTCAGAACCTCAGTATCCTCATCTCTACAATGGGGATAAAACACCCAGCCCAGGGCTTGAGATAAGCTGTCATTGTGACTATGGCAGTGGGGGCATGGGGGCTGTGAGGGGCTAAGGTGGCCCCCTGAGGGCCAGGCGCCTTCCTTCTTCATTCCCCTCTCCTGCCCTGACAGGTTGATATCCAGGTGATGTTTCATACACTGCTGAACGGCTCCTGGGGGGACTTTGTTGAGGTGCACGCCAATGTGAGCTGGTGAGCAGGCCCCAGGCAGGCCCCTGCCAGCATCTCCTCCCACCCTGGCCTCAGACTGTCACACAGTCCTGGCCAAACTGTCTCCTAACACTGCCCTCTACCTTGCCCCCTGCAGCAACAATGAGGACTCAGGCCTCCTGGAGGACAACTCGGCCACCACCAGCATCCCAGTCATGTACCCCATCAACATCCTCACCAAGGAGTGAGTCCTGAGTGGCCGTCCCCCCTCTCCTCCCACCTCAGCCTCCCCACCCAGGGCCCCAGCCTTCCTCCCAGGGCTACCGATCTCTGAGTCAGATCGATACTTACTGGCAGAAGAAAATGTGACTGAATGCTGACCTGATGTGAGCTTCTGCTCCAGCTGCACTGCGCAGCTGAGGGCTTCGCCTGGAGCTTTCGACACCTCGTGAGGCACCTTGCCTCTCTCTGATTTACTGATGAACAACGAGGCTCAGAGAAGGGAGGAATCTGCCCAGAGTAGTACAGCTAGGAAGTACGGACACCAGGATCTGAACTTAAGTCTTTCTGACTCCAAACTCCAGCCAAGCCCTTGAACATTTCCAGCCATGCTAGATTCCCTCTTCCCCGGGGCCAAGAGTGCTGGAAGAGATAGAAAAGTTTTCACAATGACTCTTGCCCACAGAGAGTTTATGGTCAGGTTGGAGAACCCAAACACACAGAATGAGTGTCTCAGAATGCTGTGGCAGGAAGGACCCATGGGGATCACTAGTTGGGTTTTCTCATTTACAGAAAAGAGGATGAAGCTAGAAAAGGGAAGTGGCATTTTTAAGTGGACTCAGTGAGATAAGGGCGCGACCATGTCTGAGCCGGGGTCCCCGGTGCTTTTGAACATAAATGCCAAACACAATATTGTCTGAGGTGTGATATGAAATTAGAGCCAGGAAAGATGATGTGAGTTGGAGGAGACCTGAAAGGAGTCATGCAGAACAGGGGCTTGAACTGGGGTCTGGAGGATGAGGAGGTTCAGATAAGGGCTAGGAAGTAAGGCAGCCGTTCTCATCAGAGAGACTAGCAAAGGGAAAGGCATGGGGGCGGCAAACAGTGGGGCAGATCCGGGGAGCAGGGGGTGGGCAGGCCCAGAGGATGGTAGGTATCTGTGGGGAGCAGTGGGCAGGCAGACTCGGAAGCGGGCAGGTCTGGATGTGGGGGAGCTTTGGACCTGACCCTTGGGGACAGCAGGGAGCCATTGATGGATTCGGAGGAGGAGCGTGGCAGGATCAGAGAGTGATATTAGGAAGGTCATTAGACAGATGGGGTGGGAGAGCGAGCCAGAGGCTGGTGCACTTCTCAAGGAGATGAGCAGTGGGGCCCAAGGACAGTGGAGGCTCCGGCGAGGTGGCATCTAGTGGGGAGAACACAGCTCCAAAAGCCATCCACTTGTGTTCCAGTCCTTGTCCCCCACTGCAGGACTTTGGGCAAGACTGACCCCTTCGGTGAACCCTAGTTTCCAAAGGGCAAGAGCAGAGCGGTGTCAGGATGACATGAGATCGTGCCTGCGCCGTCTCTAGCACGGTGGCTGGCAACTCCGAGGCTTCCCCTGGCCCGGGGCCCCCTGGGTGACTGGGTGGCTGTCTTCTCCAGCTTCTTCAGCTGCTCCTCTCTCTCCACAGCCAGGAAAACTCCACGCTCTATATCAGTTTCACCCCCAAGGGTCCCAAGATCCACCATGTCAAGCACATCTACCAGGTATGAACCTCAGTGTGAAAGGGTCCTTAGAGGTTTTACGTTCAGCCCCATCCTGAGGACCAAGGATGCAGAGACCAACTAGACTCAATCCCACCCTCAACGGGCCCAGCCCTCCACCTCGTTCCGTGATCCTTTCCCTGAAATGCTCCCAGTGGCGCATACTCACCGGCTCCTTTCCAACTCTGGATAAATTATTTCTGGAATCACAGAACTTGAGAGCCAGAAGGGCTCTGAGAGAGAACCTAGTTTTGGGGTTGTTGTCGTTTTAATTTATTTTATTGAAGGATAGTTGATTTACGGTGTCGTGGGGTGTTTTTTGTTTTTTGAAGTAGAAAGTTCTCATTTATTTTAGGATTCAATTATGTAGACATTTGATCTCCTAATTGCGTTCTCAGTTAGGTACAGAATCAGATTCATGTTTTCCGGAGAGAACCTAGTTTGGTTTTTTTTTGCTGCACTGTGAGGCTTTTGGGATCTTAGTTCCCCAACCAGGGATCGAACTCGGGCCAGCA
Organism: Lipotes vexillifer; assembly: GCF_000442215.2. NCBI lineage: Eukaryota > Metazoa > Chordata > Mammalia > Artiodactyla > Lipotidae > Lipotes > Lipotes vexillifer. The sequence goes on along the minus strand of NW_006779491.1, from coordinate 1,853,185 downwards.
GTGAAAGTGCCAAGTCCTAACCACTGGACTGCCAGGGC
>NW_006779491.1:1833792-1853137 GCF_000442215.2 Lipotes vexillifer | reverse complement strand
ATTCCTGAGAACCTAGTTTTTATTCAAACATTTAATGAGCTACCATTCTAGTTTAGGAACTTTCCTAGGTGGTGGGGCATCAATAAATAAAACAGGGTCCACAACCACTCACCAAACCCAATTTCTGAGCCTGGACCTCTATACATGCAAGCCCCGTAATTCACACCCAACCGTGAGAGCTTGTAAGACAGGCAGTGTCATTCCCATTTTACAGATGAGAAATCTGAGGCATAGACAGGTCAAGTAACTTGCCCTGGTTACCCAGCTAGTAAGGGGAACAGGTCAGATTCAAGCACTTACTTGTATACAAAATCCATGTGTTTAAGTTAGTGGTCCTCATTTCTCCTGCAACGCTCAGTGCTGTAGTAGAGTCTTCATTATGGGAACTCAGAAGAGGGAGGCCGCCCCCTGAGTCTGAACCTTGAGGCGTCTAGGACTTTCTTGAAGTAACCTCAGAGAGGAGCAGGCTCTGAACAAGCCAAGAGCATGTTCATTTTACCGTGGGGGAAACTGAGGCCCCAAAGAGGCACCATCTTCCCCAAGGCCCCACTGAAGTCAGGGCCGACTGGGCAGTAGCTAGCGGGGAAGGACCCCGGGCAGTTCAAGCCCATTCGGAACAAAGGTGGGAACCATCTCACCTTGACACCTCGATGTCAGGAGAGGAGGGTCCTTTGGGAAGGTCAGATGCCCATTTGCATTGAAATAGAACGTTCTGAGTGACCAGTGGAGTTGGCTTCCAGTGTCTTTCACTGGGATGGCTCTGGGCTCCCTACGGGGTCAACGAGGCCAGTCCTTTTACCACCAGAAGAGCGGGAAAGAGTCCGACAAACCCCAACTCTGTCGCCTGCGCTCTGTATGACCTTGGGCCAAGGATTCATCTGTCCATGCCACAGTTCCCCACTGTGACAAGTGAGGTTTGGGATAAGAACTTCACAGGTAGTCGTGAGGTTTAAATGGGTCACCTGCTTCCTCTAGAGTGCTTGGCGCAGTGCCTGGGGACGTGGAGGTCGCTACAGGGGTGAGGTGGGTGTCATGCTGCAGCCCTGGCCCTCCCAGCTACTTGGAAACCTTACATTCTTGCCTCACTCGGCCTGGAACCAGCTCAACCCCTTGAGCACACTCTCTCTCTCTCTCTCTCTCCGCCTCTGAATAGTCACCAGGGCTAGATGCCTCCAGCATCTTCAGCCATGCATTTGTCTCGCTACTGCCTGGCTTGCCAAGCAGCCACTCTTGCTAAAGGCCCTAATGGTGTCCGTTTTAGCTAAACCCAACACGGCATGGGTCATGGGTGATCCTGTCCCTCCTTCCTGAAGCTGTCCCATTAGTCAGGCCCTGTTTGCCTCAAGGAAGTCAGCTCTAATAACTAAGGTTTACTGTGGGCTAAACAGGCATGGAGACCCAGTGAGAGCTGGCCAGCTGGGCCACCGGATCTCCTTCCTCGTGGTCTTCTGCTCCCCTGGCTGGTTAGGAACATAGGCTTCAGCCAGACCCGAGATCTTTTTGAAGCCCTGCCACTTAAAGCTGTGTGACCTTAGGCAGCTTACTTAACCTCTCTGAGCCTCGGTAAAATGGGGATAATAACACCTACCTTATGGGGTTGTCAGGAGGCACAAATGAGAAAATGCAATTTAATTTAATTTTTTTTTTTTGGGGCCATGCACCCGCGCCCTCGACAGTGAAAGCACAGAGTCCTAACCACTGGACCACCAGGGAATTCCCAGAAAATGCAGTTTAAGAACTTAGCACAGTGCTGACACAAACGGTATCAGTCAACATTGGCTGTTTTTAGCATTGTTATTTTCCCCATCATCCAAGGAAGGTGATAGAACAGAGTGGTTCCAGTCTCTGGAGTCACAGCCTGGGTTAAAATGCCAGCTCTACTATTTGATAGCTTCAGACAAATTAGTGAATCTCCCTGAGCCTCAGTTCTCTCATCTGTAAAATGGGGATGATAGTACTGCCCACCACACAGGAATATTGAAAGAACTAAATGAGATCATGCATTTAGTGAGACTCAGAAGAGGCCTAGCATGCTAAGTGTTCATCAAGTGGGGATTGTTACCACCTACGTGTTCTAACCCCCCGTCCTCTGCTTTGTCACCATTGCCATTGCCTCCTAGCAGATTCGGGGCTCTGGGCTTGCGCTACTGATTGTTCTGTTGTGTCTGTTTACACTAGGTGTGTCTCACTTCCAGGGTAAGTGTCCCCCTTCCAAATGACAACTCGGAATTGTGTCCCTCTTGCTCCTGTGCCTGCACTGATCTCCCCTGGGATGTCTTCCTAGCATCTTTTGTTGTTGTTGTTGTCTTTTAATGGCTTTATTGAGGTAGAATTCACGTACCAATTTATCCATTTAAAGTGTACAATTCAAAAAAAAAAAAGATCATCAAAAAAAAAATAAAATAAAATAAAGTGTACAATTCAATGGCTTTTAGTATATTCACAAAGTTGTGCAACCATCACCATAATCTAATTTTAGAACATTTTTATTACTCCAGAAAGAAACCTACCTATTTGCAGTCACACCCCCTTCCTCCCTCCCCCAGCTCCTGGCAGCCGCTACTTTTATCTCTATAGATTTGCCTATCCCGGACATTACATATAAAAGGAATCACACAACATGTGGTCTTTTGTTACTGGATTCTTTCACTTAGCATAGTATTTTTAAGGTTCATCCATGTTGTAGTATGGGTCAGTATTTCATTCTTTTTTTTTTTTCTTTTTTTTTGCGAAATAATATTCCTTTGTAAGACAGGCCATACTTGATTTATCCATTCTTCAGTCTATGGACATTTGGGTTATTTCCATTTTGGGCTATTATGGATAATGCTGCTAGAACATTCCTGTACAGGTTTTTGTGTGGACATATGTTTTGTTTCTCCTGGATATATAACTAGGAGTATAGTTCCTCCTCTTGAAGCTTTGGTCTCAGGATGTTCGAAACCAAATTTATTATCTTCCTGTAAGCCAGCATCTCCTTTGGTTTGCGTAGAATCCTTTAAAAGCACTACCTTTTCCTCAAGCAAAACTTCCAAGTCTGGGTGAATGTCTCCTTCCTCTGTACTTGGTTCCACTGCCTCCTCAGGTTCTGTTGTCTATATCCTCTTCTCTCTTCTGACCTCACTACTGCTCAGACTGAGTTCCTCATCTTCTTGCAGCTGGACTATGGCACAGGCTCCCAACTTCTTTCCATTCCATGCCTGCAGTGGGTGCAACCCCCTGGAGCCACCTTCCCCTTGGCTGCCTTCCAGGACTGCCCATTGCTTAGTCGTTGGTCCCTTGACTTCTGGCCCTCCAGCCTCTGGACACCAGAATCTCATCTCAAGTCTCCTTTCTAGTTTTATCTCCTATCTCTCCTTCCCAGGCACCCTACCCTCCACCACATCACACTCACCTGGTGCTCTGCTAATTCCCTGCATTTTCTCTTCCCGCTGGCTTCCCTCATCTTTATCTGTTAATCCCCTCTCTACCTTTTACAGCTAAATTCAAATGCTGCCTTTAACATTAGGCCATTTAAATTTAACTTAACTGATGCTTTTAAAGTGTCCACAAATGTTTGTTGAATGAATAAATGATAGAACCCCCACAAACTGGATATGTATTTCCCTGCTTGACCTGCGATTCATTGGTGCTACTCCTGTGTCACTTTCTTCTACATTTCTGGGTCTTCCAGCCCTAGCACAGACAGATCATTTTTATAAAAGGCACTTAGGAAATGCTTTTTTAAAAAAGAATCTTGGCTGCACCGCACAGCTTGTGTGATTTCAGTTCCCCGACCAGGGATTGAACCCAGGTCACAGCAGTGAAAGCCCGGAATCCTAACCAGTAAGCTACCAGGGAACCCCCAGGAAATGTTTCTTAAATAAATTCAGTGCACTTGCCAAAATGTTTTTCCCAAATAATTTTTGCATCTATCCTTGTTAAATGTCCTTCCTTCTTTCACTCATTCAAAAAACTACTTTTTGCGAGGCTGGTTATGTGCTAGGTAGTGTGTCAAGGCCGTAGGGAATTGCAGGTGAAATGAGCCACAGCTCCTGCCCTCTCACAGATCACAGTCTAGGGGGGATAAACGCACACAAGCAGATGTTTTGCCATCTTGCTGGGGAACAAGGGTGCTGTGGGAGAGTCAGCCAAACCGTCAGGGATGATGTTTGAGCAGTACCTTGCAGGATGGGCAAGGGTTAGCCACATGGAGGAAGCAGAGAAGCACGTGGAACCCATGCTGTAAGGGTATGGTTGACCATTGCCCGCTGCCTAACGAAGAGCGGGCCCTTGGGTCCCAGCCAAGGAGGATTGGATCTGGGGTGGCCATTGGGGTGGCATTAAGGGCTCTGCAGCCCCTTGTCCTCTGTACCAGGTAAGGATCCAGCCTTCTGTCTATGACCACAATGTGCCCGCCCTGGAGGCCTTGGTTAGGGTACCACAGCCTCACGGTGAGGGGCCCATCATGCACAAGTGGAGCATACAGATGGTGAGTGTGGGCCGCAGAGGGAAGGGCGCGCAGGTCTCTGGGGGTGAGCTCATGATGTGGGGTTAGGGGGAGATGTGTGGGGACAGGAGTGAGCATGATTGAATCTGCCAGGGGCCAGTGGGGAAGAACTGGGATGCAAGGTGGTATCTGAGAGTGGGGAAGAATGCCAGGTCTGGCCTCAAGGGGCTGGCATCCCCTCTCATCTCTGGACTAACTGAAGACCTCGCCTCATCCTTCCCAGGAGCCTCCTGTCACCTGCCACCGTGAGGATCTGGAGAGTCCATCTGATGTGGCTGAGGTGTGGACCCGTGACCTCAGAAACTGGGGTGGGGGCTGGCCAGGGGGCAGGTGGGAGGAGACCTCCCTGAACCCCGGCTTTCCTTCCCGCAGCCTTGCTCACTTGGAGCCGAGTTCCGCTGCCCAGTGGTCTTCAGGCAGGAGATCCTCGTCCAAGTGATCGGGACGGTGGAGCTGGTGGGGGAGATCAAGGTAGCTGGCAACAGACTCCAAGTGGTTCTGGGGGTGCCTCGAGGGGTGGAGGGTGGGCTTCCCGCCCATAGAGCCTCCCTGCATTTTTTGTTCTGTCTTGAGGAAATAGCCCCAACGCTTACACAGTTGCAGATGAAAGAGGACCATGATTTGTGTAAAATTTGCAGGACTCTTTTCAGGGGCCTACAGATAATTCCTAGATGTTCTTTATAGGAAAAATGTCCTCCCAACAATGGCAAATGGCACATTAGAATGCTCCAGGAGAGAATGGGGTAGAGATGGCGCACCCACTAGGACCCATTTTCCTCTGCCTCTGCCCCTTGAGTTGCACTGGGGGGCAGAAGTCAGTGGGTTCTGGGTCCTTGTTCCTTCTGGCCTGATGACCCACCCCCGCCCCTCCCTCCCACAGGCCTCCTCCATGTTCAGCTTCTGCAGCTCCCTCTCCATCTCCTTCAACAGCAGCAAGCACTTTCACCTCTATGGCAGCAATGCCTCCCTGGCCCAGGTACCTCTCTACCTCCTCAGAAGACCCGGGAACAGAGGGCAGCAGAGGAACAGGAGGAACCCAGGGCAGAGCTAGGAGAGCTGGAGCTGGGAGTGTGGGCAGCCACAGAGGAGAAGGTTTGGGCTTTAGTGCAGTAAGAACCTCCCTACAGGGCTTCCCTGGTGGTGCAGTGGCTAAGAATCCACCTGCCAATGCAGGGGACACGGGTTCGAGCCCTGGTCCGAGAAGATCCCACATGCCGCGGAGCAACTAAGCCCATGCGCCACAACTACTGAGCCTGTGCTCTAGAGCCCGTGAGCCACAACTACTGAAGCCGCGTGCCACAACTACTGAAGCCTGTGCACCTAGAGCCAGTGCTCCGCAACAAGAGAAGCCACCACAATGAGAAGCCCGCACACCGCAACGAAGAGTAGCCCCCGCTGGTTGCAACTAGAGAAAGCCCGCACGCAGCCACGAAGACACAGTGCAGCCAAAAATAAATAAATTAAAAAGAAAAAAAAAAAAAAGAACCTCCCCACAGCCAGAGCCATCAGCCTTGGCACAAGCAGACCACAAGGTCAAGATGGGTTTGATGGCAACTCAGCCAAGGGGCCCCCACCCCACCCGCAGGGCGTGATGGGAGGGGCCCAGCACCTGCAGAGCCCCGTTGAGAGTGGGCGAGATGGGTTTAAGAGCAGGAAGCTCCGAGCAGAAGGGAAGGGGCAGCTGAAAAAGTAAGCAGAAGCCAGATTCTGAAAGCATTGGGTGCTGAGCTGGGGTTCTGACATTTCATCCAGGGGCTAAGGGAAGACTCTTAAGGGTTTAAGGGGACCGTGGTGCATATTTGCCTGTTCATTCTGGTGGCTGCAATGCAAGGTGTACTGAAGAGGGGGTTTGGCCCAAGCCCCATGTCGTGCATGACACAGTCCAGATGGGAAATGCGGAGACCTAGGGACTGAGGCCAGATTCACAAGAAATGTCAGGGGTGGGAATGGCTTCTTCCCTGCACTCCCCACCTCTCCTCTCCCCCTAGGTCATCATGAAGGTCGACGTTGTATATGAGAAGGAAATGGTCTATCTCTACGTGCTGAGCAGTATCGGGGGACTCTTGTTGCTGCTACTGATTTTCTTAGCTCTGTACAAGGTAGGAGCTTCTGCGAGGAACGGGCACCCAGCCAGGCTGGGGAGAGTGGAATTGGCAGGAGTCAGGGAGCAGAATACCAAGATGAGGAGGCTTTAAAGCCAGAAGGGGCCTCAGCCTACTCCTCCTTCTACAGATAAGGCTACTGAGGCCCAAAGGGCAAGCAAGACTTTACCCGCATCCCTCAACAAGCACTGGCAGAGCCAGACCTGGATACCCAGGGAGAGGAAGGAGGACTGTCCCACATATCGAGGGCCAGGCACTGGGATACGGACGCACAGAACACACACACGGTCCATGCCTTTGAGATGCTCGCAGTCTGTGGGGGAGACAGACACGAACATGATGGGGGCTATACTATGTGCTCTGGGCCTATGACACAGGGACCTAACTGAGGTTGGGGGGAGTCCAGGAAGCCCTCTCAAGAGAGGTGGCCTTTGGGCTTCCCTGGTGGCGCAGTGGTTGAGAGTCCGCCTGCCGATGCAGGGGACACAGGTTCGTGCCCCTGTCCGGGAAGTTCCCACATGCCGCAGAGCGGCTGGGCCCGTGAGCCATGGCCGCTGAGCCTGAGCATCCGGAGCCTGTGCTCCGCAACGGGAGAGGCCACAACAGTGAGAGGCCTGCGTACTGCAAAAAAAAAAAAAAAAAGTGCTGGAGGGCAGCTGTTCCATGTGAAAAACTCAAATATTCCAGAAAAGAAAACATAGAAAATCAAAGTTTCTCCCTATTGCAACCCCAGAGGGTTGTCATTAAATACAACCATTTTGTTTATATTCCTCCATGTTCTAATTTTATTGTTAACGTATATGTGAATGTGTGAGCATGAGAGAGAGAAAGAGAAAAGCCAGTGGATGTGTGTTTGTGTACAAAACATTACTGTATATACTGCTTGGGAGCTTGTGCTTCCCCCTGGATGTTATATCCTGCTGTCTTTCTGTCTGAGCACAATCAGATTTGCCTCTTGCTCTTTAGTCTTGTTTTTTTAATTTTTTAAAAAACTTATTTATTTTTTTGGCTGCATTGGGTCTTCATTGCTGCTCATGGGCTTTCTCTAGTTGCGGCAAGCTGGGGTTACTCTGTTGCGGTGCGCGTGCTTCTCATTGCAGCGGCTTCTCTTGTTGCGGAGCACGGGCTGTAGGCGCGCAGGCTCAGTAGTTGTGGCGCACGGGCTTAGTTGCTCCACGGCATGTGGGATCTTCCTGGACCAGGGCTCAAACCCATGTCCCCTGCATTGGCAGACAGATTCTTAACCACTGCATCACCAGGGAAGTCCCTGCCTCTTGCTTTTTAACCCGGGTGGTTTTCTACTGTCTGGATGCCTCACCTTTTATTTAACAAGATCCTTATTGATGAACGTTTAGATTGTTTGGAATTGACCTTTGTTTCAAACTGTGTGCCAAAAGGTGCTTTTTTAATTAATTAATGTATTTATTTATTTTGGCTGCTTTGTGTCTTCGTTGCTGCGCAGAGGCTTTCGCTAGTTGGCGGCGAGCGGGGGCTACTCTTCGTTGCGGTGCACGGGCTTCTCATTGCGGTGGCTTCTCTTGTTGTGGACCACGGGCTCTAGGCGCACAGGCTTCAGTAGTTGTGGCGCACGGGTTTAGTTGCTCTGTGGCATGTGGGATCTTCCCGGACCAGGGCTCGAACCCGTGTCCCCTGCATTGACAGGCGGATTCTTAACCACTGTGCCACCAGGGAAGTCCCAAAAGGCTCTTGTTACCAACATCTTTGCACACTTGTCCAGATGTTTTTTAGAATCAATTCCTAGAGCTGGTATTACTGAGCCAAAGAATGTGTATCTTTTGAGCTTTCACCAGAGAGTGCATGGCCCCTACTAATAAGCCCTATATAAGTGCAGGCTCTTGCTGTTAGTATTACTAGATATTGTCAAATCACCCATCCACAATAATGGTACATGACATTTTGATGAGCCTCAGGAATGAACTATTAAACATACAGCTTTTTAACATATTGCCAAGAAGCAGGTGTGGCAGATCCCCTCGCCCCATCTCCAGAGCAGATGCCACCTGTCTGCGGCATGTGTGGCTTATCCCTATAAACGGTACTTTCACGTTTTGCCGGGGCCGAAGTGTCCAAAGGGCTCTGTGGACTCTTTGTTTACTCAAGTCTTGTCTTCCTACAGGTTGGTTTCTTCAAACGGAACCTGAAGGAGAGGATGGAGGCGACCGTAGATGCTTCAGATGAAACCACTGGAGAAGACGCTGGGCAGCCAGCGTCTGGGGAAGAAGCCAAGGACCCGGGCTGCCTGGAGCCCCTCCACGAGAAGGAGGCCCAGGACGGAGGTGGCAGGGACTGAGGTGCAGGCTGGATGCAGAAGGCCCAGGAGTGGACTCGGGATGCCTGGTGCCAGCCTGCCTCTACCTGAATTTCACCATGTGTCCTTGGACAAGTCACTGCCCCTCCGTGAGCCTCAGTTTCCCTATCTTGAACATGGGCCCATTCCTGCCTGCCTCCTTTGCAGGCTTATGGTGAGGATCCTTTGAGGGATGGGCCAGGAAGGCCACAGAGGTGAGGCCTTGTAATTATCATGTGGTCCTGGCTCCCACTGGCCCCTGTTAGTTTCCTTCCCTGGAAGAGAACGTCTGATCTAAATTTGGAGAAACAGTAATCTCAGGACCTAGCGACACTCCAGGCCCTCATACCCACCTGCCCTTGGATGTCCGCAGAGGCCTCAAGCTCCCAGAACCTTGCCTTTCATCCTCTCCTGCCTGGAATGCAGTCAGCTTTCAATTCTCCTACCAGAGAGCAAATCTCATCTGTGTCACTACATTGCTCCTGCAAACCCCTTGCCCTTTGGCTAACAGTCAGATTCCTTAATAGACCTTCCAAAATCCGCAAAACTGGGCTGTTTCCTTCCCAGCCTCTTCTAGAGACATCCCGCCTCCCTTTCTAAGCGCCAGTTAACCAGCCTTTTCACTTGCCCAGCTCCTTCCTGGCTCACTGCCTTCACCCAGACTCTTCTCACTTCCTGGAACATTCCTCCTGCCTCCTTTTCCTGCCTAACCCTCTCTCAGCCTTCAGATCTCAGTTCACACATAACTTCCGCAGGGCAACCCCCCAACCCCAACTCAGTTTGGTTCCCATATTATACACGTTTACACTAGCCCGCACTTGTCCTGCATAGCACTGATCATATTGGTTAATTGTTAAGTGATTTACTTAAATTAAACAGTGGACTCCAGTGGGGTAAGGATCATACCTTTCTTGTTCACCTTGGGACCCCTGGTGGTATCACAGAGCCAGACACATAGTAGGTGCTTGAGACAATTTCACTGAATTGTGAGGGTGCCTGTGGGAAGATAGAGAAAAAAGCTTGGATGGGCCCCATGGCAACCCCATCCGACAAGGCTCAGTCTGCCCCAGGCGCCTGCCCCCTCCCTCCACAGCCCCACTCCGGTACTCCATCACATCCCACTGTGGCCCCCACCATGAGATTGTGAGCTCAAGGATGGAAACTATGTCCGTTTACCTGGCTCCCAGTGCCAAGCACAGCGCCTGTACATATTTACTAAATAAATTAAAAATTCTGCCCAATTTTGTGATGTTTTTGTGCTGGTGCACCATTCCAGCCTGGCTCAATTAAATGAAAATTTCCTGGAATTGAGAGGTTTTTTTTGTTTTTTTTGCAGTACGCGGGCCTCTCACTGTTGTGCCCTCTCCCGCCGCCGAGCACAGGCTCCGGACGCACAGGCTCAGCGGCCATGGCTCACGGGCCCAGCCACCCCGCGGCATGCGGGCTCCTCCCGGACCGGGGCACAAACCCGCGTCCCCTGCATCGGCAGGCAGACTCTCAACCACTGCGCCACCAGGGAAGCCTCAAAAATTTCCTGGAATTAAATGGGAATTCCAGTGGTCAGAACTTGGAGCTTTCACTGCCAAGGAGCCGGGTTCGATCCCTGATCGGGGAACTAAGATCCCACAAGCCACCTGGCGTGGCCAAAAAAAAAAGAACATTTCCTTCTCAACCCTCCCACTAAGTGGGACCAAAACAGTCAAATCTTTTTTTCTTTCCTTTCTCCCTTCTCCTTCTCCTTTTTTTATTTGCCGTGATGACCCTCAGAAACTGACATGTGCAGGACGTTTTCAGTTCATTCAAAGGAAGCAGCGAGAGAGACACAGAAAGTGAGGAAATGTTAGGGAGGCATTGACAATTTATTAAGCTGTGAGAATAGACCTTCTCTGATACCCGCTTTTTAAAAATTTTTTTTTATTGAGGTATAGTCGATTTATGCCCTCCCCGCTTTTTTTAAAGAAATGGTTGTTGGGCCTTGACCCTGAAACCGTCTCCCCGCCCCGCCCCGCCCCCCCTCACCCGCCTTAGAAGGAACAGAGGGGACTAGTCACTGCTGCCCTCTTGTGGTCAGTAGGACACCGGGGGAATATTGAGTAACTCTAAGGTCAGCTCCTGTCCAGCAGTGGGAAGTGAGAAGCAACCTTTGGTCCCCCAAGCAGTGACCTTTGATGGCTCCCTTCTGCCTACAGCGGAGTAAGTGGACATTCCTGAGCTGGGCACACAGGCTTTCAAAGCCTACCGGCCTCTCCAACCTCATCACCCCCTTCTGGTCCAGCCTCCAAGGAACCATGGGGCTGGCTCCAAAGCAAGACATCAGGAAGGAAGAAGTGAAGCTTATTTTCCTAGAGAGGGGGAAAAAAATGTTTTGACCGTCAGGAGTATCACTGAACTGCTAAAAGTACATGAAATGGTCTGTAAGCCTCATGAAGCGTAAGTTGGGTTCTATTCATTCCTGCAGGATTTCTTGAGTACTCTGTGTCAGGCCCTGTGCTGAGTCTGAGGACCTGCTTGTGAACATGACAGACAAGTCCCTGGCCTCGGGAAGCTTCACTTCAGTGGGAAAACAGAGCGGAAAAGTAGAAATGTGATTCCAGGTAGTGATAGGGCCGTAAAGAAAGTGAAGCGGGACAAGGGGTAGGGGGTGATGGAGAGGGCCCTTTTACATAGGTGGTCGGGAAAGTTCTCTGAGGAAGCGAGATTCTGTGACACGAGGAAAAAGTGAATATTTTCATCAAGGCTGGCAACAAAACACAGAAAATCTGGGAGGTTCATTTCAGGAACAGACCTGCTGTCATCACGCCAAGGAATCTCTCTTCCAACTCGCTCAAGAGTACTGTCTTTGTGGTAGTTCCCTGGCGGTCCAGTGGTTAGGACTCCACGCTTCCACTGCAGGGGGCATGGGTTCGATCCTGGTCAGGGAACTAAGATCCTGCATGCCGTGCGGTGCAGCCAAAAAAGGGAAAAAAAGAAGAAAAAAAAAGCACTGTCTTCAAACACCTAGGCATCCTTCCTGCCTCTGTGCCTTCACACGTGCTGTTCCCCTTGCCAGCCTGTCCAACTCCACCTGTTTTCTTTTCTTTTGAACTCTTCTCCATTATGGTTTATTACAGGATATCAAATATAGTTCCCTATGCTATACAGTAGGTCCTTGTTGTTTCCACCTGTTTTCTATCCTTTAAAATCTTTCTACCTCAAAGTATTGATACTTCCAAGCTTTTCTCATCCCCTTGGTTCCTGGACAAAGGACCCAGTTCATCACCACTTTGTTTATGGCTCATCGGGGCACGTGACGCTGACTCTGTGGGCCCCTCTCTCAAGACTAGGAGATTCTGGAAGGCAGGACTCAGGCCTCACGTGCATTACCAACACCGACCCCTCACCAGGGCTGGCACAAAGGTATTGTTCAATAAACGTTTGATTCAGTGGCCCTAAATGTATATGGGTTAAATCTATTGGTTTTATCCAATTAGAAATTAAACCGGAGAAAAACTTAAAACATAAGAACATCCATGCCTACATTCCACGCAAGCCATCAGAGTGATGACATATGTCATCACATGTCATGCAGCTTCTAGAAAATAGTTCTTTATGGGAGAAACAGAGTGAAAAAAAGTAAATAACAACAACAAAAAAAGCTATAGGGGCTTCCCTGGTGGCGCAGTGGTTGAGAGTCCGCCTGCCGATGCAGGGGCCGCGGGTTCGTGCCCCGGTCCGGGAGGATCCCACATGCCGCGGAGTGGCTGGGCCTGTCAGCCATGGCCGCTGAGCCTGCGCGTCCGGAGCCTGTGCAACGGGACGGGCCACAACAGTGAGAGGCCCGCGTACCGCAAAAAAAAAAAAAGTAAATAAAAAAGTAAATAACAACAACAAAAAAAGCTATAGGGGCTTCCCTGGTGGCGCAGTGGTTGAGAGTCCGCCTGCCGATGCAGGGGACGCGGGTTCGTGCCCCGGTCCGGGAGGATCCCACATGCCGCGGAGTGGCTGGGCCTGTCAGCCATGGCCGCTGAGCCTGCGCGTCCGGAGCCTGTGCAACGGGACGGGCCACAACAGTGAGAGGCCCGCGTACCGCAAAAAAAAAAAAAGTAAATAACATCTTAGTATCGTTAGGAAAATGGTCAAAACCCAGTCAGCCCTAGGATGGAATCCAGGCTCTGCTGCTTCCTAGCTGTGTCATGTGGGGCAATTTCCTTATCCTCTCTGAGATTCAGTTTTTCATCTGTTAAACAGGAATAATAGCAGCCTATACCTCAGAGTCACTCTGAGCGTTAAATAACACGTGTAAACTGCTTAGCATTGTTCCTAGCGTGTAAGCACTAATGGTGGTGGACAGAAATGGTTGGTCTATTGTGCAGGAGGAGGGTGTAGTAAAAGCAGCAGGCTGACCACAAGTCAAGAGACTTGGCGCTGGAGCTCTTCCATTAGCCCTTCCACCTTGACTTTGGGGAACACACATGTCCTTCTGGGTTTGGTCTGCTCCACCTGGCATCTGAAGGTACCTCAGGAGCTGTCATGAAGAGACGGGTAGAGGCTGAGCAGCTAAGTTCCCACCCTCATTTGAACCGATATTAAATATCAAGGCTACTGGGAATTCCCTGGCGGTCCAGTGGTTAGGACTCTGTGCTTTCACTGCTGAAAACGTGGGTTCAATCCCTGGTCAGGGAACTAAGATCCTGCAAGCCACATGGTGTGGCCAAAATAACCCCAAATACCAAGGCTACCTTATCAATTAAGCACCACAAGCACTGTACCCAGGTCCTTCTAGCTTTCAAGTGCCCACAGTTGGGAGCCGAAGAAAATTTCAACTCCAAAATAAGGAGATTAGGGCTTCCCTAGTGGCCCAGTGGTTAAGAATCCGCCTGCTAATGCAGGGGACATGGGTTCAAGCTCTGGTCCGGGAAGATCCCACGTACCTCGGAGCAACTGAGCCCCATGCACCACAACTACTGAGTCTGTGATCTAGAGCCCAAGAGCCACAACTACTGAAGCCCACACGCCTAGAGCCTGTGCTCTGCAACAAGAGAAGCCACTGCAATGAGAAGCCCACGCACTGCAAGGAAGACTAGCCCCTGCTCGCTGCAAGTAAAAAAGCCCACACACAGCAGTGAAGACCCAACGCAGCCAAAAATAAATTAATTATTTAAAAAAACAAAATAAGGAGATTAAATTGTATAATTGAAATAAATGTTGTAGTAAATGTCTACAATATGTAATATGTAAGGGAGTTAAATGCAGTTCTATTCGACATATATAGTTACATATATGAACTATATTAAATGTGGGAGTTGGAGTTTTTTAATATTTGAAATTATGTGTGGTAGGGTGGCTGTACAAAAATGTGCATAAAGTTTACAAAGGTCTTTAAAAGACTGTGTGATTTCCCTTGAAAAGTAATGTTCTACATCCAAAATAATTTAATCTTTGAAAGCCACTAAACACACCAAACCGTACTGAACTACATGATCTCTAGGGCCCCATTCCGGAGTTGGTAGATCATGAGAGGCTGGATTGAAATGTGCTTAGAGAGGTTATTTGCCCTTGACAAGTTATAAGGCCTGAGGATGGGCGCGGGGCCGAGGGTGATGTCAGGATCCTGAGGCCCAAGAGGCCTTGTGGAGCCATGACTCCCCACCCGTCTGTGAGGCTGAGCTGCTGGGGGCAGGTGGAGCCAAGCAGACATGGTCTGAACGTCTCCTTCATAGGGAACTTAGCAGGTGTTCATCTCAAGATGTGCCCTGCAGCTGAGTAATTCCCTGAGGTGTGGCCTGTCCTCCTTAGCTAAGTTCATGACAGGCCACACTCCAGAATTCCCCCAGACTCACTGATGGCACCAACTCCCCATCATTTCCTGAGGAGCCAAGTGTTAGGAGGCTGAGGCTCAGATGTGAAAGGAAAGTAGGATAGAGATGGGGTGGTAACAACATGGTCCTAAAAAGGACCAGCCTAGTGGGTCTTAAAGGCTGAAATTGTCCAACCTTCGTACTGGGTCCAGTATGCTCCCCCTATGGGTGGGGTTGGAACAGCAGACAATCCCTGTAATTCTGGTCAGTCACAGTGTGCACAGAGGGGTGGCTAGAGGTTCCAGCTGGCAGCGGGGAGGGGACAGCCCAGCTGGCTGCTGGGAGCCTGAGAGAGCTGGAACGCAGGCACTAGGCCTGGATATGAGAATCAGGGTCTGTTTTCTGGCCCAAGGACAGACCCTCCGTGTTTGGGAATAGGGACCTCCACAAGGCTGAGGGCTTTCTCACACCTACACTGGACCCCCTTTGTGTTTGGGCAGCATCCAAAGCACAGGACACGAACTTGCACAGATATGGGCAAGTCATGTCTCCTGAGCCTCAGTTTATAAGATTCCAGTGAAACAATATAAAAGCACTTCCCAGACAAGGGCTTACAGCTTCACTGGCTGTAGTGATGACCTAGTACCTCCCACTGCCCGGGGCACATTTTAAGGACAAGTCTCTTTCACCACATAAAGGTTTTTATTGAACTCAAATTCAGGGGCTCCAAAGCCTGAGGAAGACAAGGGAGGCTGGGGTTTGCACTCAGAAGCCAGGCCAAGCTTCGGGGCCCCACTCCCCACCCCCCATACCCTCACCCCTTCCTGACTCAACGAGGGTCTCAGTAGCTACCAATCTAAGCTACCCACTCTAATTAAGTAACCCAACCCCCCCCCCCCCCCCCCAACACACACACAATCCTCTAGCCCTCTGGCCCACTCACGCCTTTCCCGGAAGTGCTCCCTGGTGGCCACTCACTAATCTCCACGCGGACTTCTGTTGGGTACACTTTATCCAGGCCAAAGCGATAGGAGCCCATGAATTATGTACATGCAACCCTCCCTCCCCCCACCCCCACCTAGCACTTTGCCAAGCCAGGCTTCCACCAAGGGGCATACTGCTGCTGAGGCCAGCTCTCTGCTGACCTCTTTCTGGATCTCTCCCAGAGCCTCCGGCTGCCAGCTTGGCCTCCCTCCAACCCCTCTTCATAGCCCACTTCCCATAAGTCTCCGTGTCATGTCGCTTCCTCCATCCCGGCCCCCTCTCCTCCTAGAACCCTCGACTCCTCCCTACTCCAGCGTTTCCCCTATTCTCTCTCAAGGTTTCTCTAGCTCCCTGTCCCCTTCTCTTCTGCCCACCACCTCCCCACCCCGACGGGGCCCCAGGTCAGCGCCGGCCGGCCGCGTGGGTCCGCTGGTGGCGGATGAGGTCGGAGCTCTGAGAGAAGGCCTTTCCACAGTCATCGCACTTGTAGGGCCGCTCCCCGCTGTGGACCCGGTGATGCTGCAGCAGCGTGGAGGAGCGGCAGAAGCCCTTGCCACACACGGCGCACCTGTAGGGCCGCTCGCCCGTGTGGGAGCGCTGGTGCTGAATCAGCGTGGAGGAGCGATTGAAGGTCTTGCCGCAGTCGGGGCAGCTGTAGGTGCGACCCGGCAGGTGGGTACGGGCGTGGATGGCCAGCACCGAGCTCTGGCCAAAGCGCTTGCCGCACTCAGGGCACTTGAAGGGCTTCTCGCGGGCATGGCTGCGGGCGTGGGGGATAAGTGCCGAGCGCTGGGAGAAGCTCTTGCCACAGATGCCACAGCTGAAGGGCCTCTGCCCGGTGTGCACCCTCTGGTGACTACGCAGGGATGAGTTCTGGCTGTAGCACTTGCCACACTCGGGGCAGCTGTAGGGCCGCTCATGGCTGTGGGTGCGCTGGTGCCGCAGGAGGTAGGAGCTGTCGCCGAAGGCCTTGCCGCAGTGTGGGCACTTGTAGGGCTTCTGACCAGAGTGCGTGCGCTGGTGGCGAAGCAGGTAAGAGCTGTCAGCGAAGGCCTTGCCGCAACGGGGACACTTGTAGGGCCGTTCGCCCGTGTGCGTGCGCTGGTGTTTGATGAGGTCAGAGCTCTGGGAGAAGGCCTTGCTACAGACCTCACATTTATAGGGTTTTTCACCTGTGTGGATGCGCTGGTGCTGGATCAGGGTGGAGCCCCGCCCAAAACTCTTCCCACAGATGCCGCAGATGTTAGGCCTCGGGCCCTGCCCACCCCTGGCCCGGCCACCTCGTCGGCCTGGACCACGAAGGGTCCCCGTCAGGCCCAGGGGATTCTGGAGCATCTCAAACTGGGGTGTAGCCAGCAGGGCCCCTGTGGGCATCTCAAAAGGGGGCCCTAGGGGCAGGCCCCCAGTGGACTGTTCCCCAAACCCCTGGGTGAAAGAGTCCAAAGGGTGGACTCCCAAGGGGATGCTCAAGGGATTCTTTTCCTCAGGATTCAGAAGAATCTCTGCACCTTCCTGGAACTTGGAACTTTGAGCTTCAAATTCAGGGCTCTGGGTTTTGAACTCAGGATTCTGGGGTTCAAATCCAGGGTTCTGCGGTTCATATCCCGGGCTCTGGGATTCATACCTGGAGCTCTGAGATTCATATCCAGGGCTCTTGGGTTCATACCCAGGGCTTTGGGGCTCATACCTAGGGCTTTGGGGTTCAAACTCAGGGCTCTGAGAATCTGATTCAGGGCTTCTGGGTGCAAACTCAGGGCTTGGGGGCACAAAACCAGGGCTTCGGGACTCAAAACCTGGACTCTCAGGCTCAAACCTGGGGCTTTGGGGTTCAAACTCTGGGTTTTGTAGCCCAAACCCAGGGCTCTGGGGTTCAAGCCCAAAAGGTATCTCTTCCACCTCATAGTCCCCAGTGCCTTCTTGCTGAGAAATTTCCTCTTCCTCATTCTCACTCATGTTGCCTGCAGGATCAGAGAATTACAGAAAACCCAGATTGTGTGGGGCCTGGAAGGTCACTGGGTCCCACCATTAGTTGCCACAAACCTTTCCCTCCTTCTCAAGCAGGGTCGCTGGCCCTCGGGCAAGTGCTGAAATTCCCACCTCCCCCTCAGCAAACCCAGGACACCGGGTCCCCGCCCCCGCCTCCTCCAAGTCCCAGGTGTCCAAGCCCCCGGCTCTCTTCCCCTCCCACCCGCTACAACCCTCTCTCCCACTCCCAGTCACGCTCCTCGGAGGGGCGCTCCCTCCCTCACCTTTGAGGGACCCTTCGGGGCTCCCCATTTCGTCAGGACTTTGCACATCTCTGGGCTCGAGGCCCCACGGCGACGCCTCCCGTTCCATCCCCGCCGGCTCCCAGTGCGGCGGCAGTGGCGATGGCGGACGATCCTGCGACCCGGTCTGAGTGCCCCGAGACCCGGGCCCTCGCCGCCCGCCCGATTAGCGCCACCCAGGGAACCCAGCTGTCCAGCCCCGGCCTCTGAGGCCGGACGTCTTGACCCTGGGCCTCTCCGGCCCGCTGGGCCCCTCCCCTATCCGCGGCCCCGCCCCCACCCACAAAGTCTCGGCTTGCCCTGGGGTCCTCACAGGCCCCCACACGTCGTGACCTCGGAGATGAGAGGCTTCACGACTCGCCTTGCCGCCCCCGGATACCGCTCCCCGCCCGGGACCCCGACGTCTGGCCTCCCAGCCCCCGGGTGGGCTGCGGCTGGCCGTCCCCCTCCCCTCCGCACAGGAAGTGTCCGTCCGCGGCCAGTTTCCCCCGCTGGCTAGCGCCGCGGCCTCTCTAGGAGACACTGGAGGTGGAAACTCGTTGGCATTAACCCTGGGCTGGATGGCCCCGGCGTCGAGGTAGGCGAGGACTGGGCGCCCTGGAGCCGGCGGGAGAAGCTGGGGCAGTTTGTATGCCTATGTCCTAGGTCCTGTCCGCCCGGGAGCCTATATGTCCGTCTCCCGGCCCTGCGTCCGTCAGTGCCTGTGGCCAAGGGCGAGGCAACAAGAGAGACCAAGGTCAGCGAGAAGGAGCGACGCTTCCCGGTGCCAGCGGGGGCGGTGTCTAGTTCCCCTCCCCTCCCGGGCCTTGGGGTCAGCTCTGGCCGCGCCTCGGGACCCCACCCCGCCACTTAGGCTCATCGAGGTTCCTGAGTCTGGAACCCCCCCACCTCGAACTCCACTCCCCCACACCGGCGCGCCCACCCTCAGTCCTCCTGGCCCCCTCCGCTCGCTGCTTCTCCTAATCTCACCCCGCTTCAGGGAGGGCTGGGATCGTTGCCAAGGAAACAGGCCTGCCTCCAGTTTCCAGAGGCCCGCCCCTCCCTCCCAGGGAGCTCACCGATTGGTCGGTGCAGCGCGTGCTTTCACCGTCCCGCCTCCTCTCACTACACCAACTGCTTAGGCGTTAATGGTCGCCAGGGAACGCGAGGCACCTTTCTGATTGGTTGCAGGGTGCGCAGGCCGGTTCCACCTCTTCCGTGCTTCAGAAGTGCTAGCGGGAGGAGTGGGAGAGCCTGTGCTTTCAGACATTTTCCCGCCCTCATTTACCCTTCATTAGGTTTTATCTTTCTGAAGAATGAAAGACAAGGCACCTGAGGAAGACACCCTTGACTCCCCAGTCTCTTCTCACACTCTCTTTCCCGGCACTTTCCTTCTTCCTACAGGTTCCAGGTGCCGAAGTGGCCAGTCGGGGGGGGGG
>NW_006779491.1:1823030-1833240 GCF_000442215.2 Lipotes vexillifer | reverse complement strand
GGGGGGCATCCTGCCGCAGAAAGAAGGTTGTTTCCTCTTCTGTTACCCTGCCTCTCCCCTCCACCTTCCCCAAAGACTGAGTTTAACTCAATCCCTTGGAGTCTTTGTCCCTGGTTCCTGGATTTTCTCAGGAGTGGAAGTGGATAGGAGAGAACCACTCTCCAGTCCTGTCTGACTCGGATAGAGGCTTGTAGAGGAAGGGAACCTGAGAAACGCTACCCTAGATGCAGCTTTGAATCAAAGGAAAAGTGACCCTGGAAAGACAATTTAATAGGATCCAGTTCTGTCCTTCTACCCTTGCTGCTGAAACTAGTTGGTAGTGTTCTTTTTTTTTTTTTTTTTTTTCCCCCCCGGTACGCTGGCCTCTCACTGTTGTGGCCTCTCCCGTTGCGGAGCACAGGTTCCGGACGTGCAGGCCCAGCGGCCATGGCTCACGGGCCCAGCCGCTCCGCGGCATGTGGGATGTGGGATCCTCCCAGACCGGGGCACGAACCCGTGTCCCCTGCATCGGCAGGCGGACTCTCAACCACTGCGCCACCAGGGAAGCCCTGGTAGTGTTCTTGACAACTAATGAACCAAATTCTCTCTGTGGGAGTGATGCAGGAACCATAGATTGTGTTTTCTTGTTGCCTTACCAGACAAAGGAAAGGAGGAAACTACTTAGGAAAGATGGCATCTTCCATTCTCCTGAAAGAAGATGAGAACAAGAATTTGGAGAATTCCAAAGGAGAAAAGCCTGGAGAGATGTGATCTCAGTTCTCAGTAGAGGCTTACAGACAGAATCACAGATAGAGATACCTTCCTACAAATAAAGCAGGAGTCCTTTTCTGCCCTCCAGAGGATCAGCTTCCAGCTCCATGCCTCTCTCCCATCCCACTGTCTGTCCTAAAACCTTCATGAAGAATGGCTCACAGGGTCCAGCACTAGAGGGCCCACACTGGCAGAACACCCTACAAGTGCAGTGATTATGGGAAGAGCTGGACCTGGGCCACCTCCTGGTCATCCCCAAAGCACACAAATGAGAGACAAAGGTCTCCTTCATGAGACACTTTTCTCTGACCTCCTACCTGCTTATCCACCAGGAAATTCCCACAGGAGAGCAGCCGTCCCCTGCAAAGTATGTGGCGAGTCCTCCAGCCCCAGCTCTGACATGGTCCCTGCCTGCACTCTTCATAGCGTGGGCCACAAGCCCCATGAATAGCAGAAGTTGGGCCAGGGCTTCAGTCTGCTCTGGCACCAGTATTTCCATGTGGAAATTCAGTCTCACTAGTACCTGGCCAACTTCCAGGCAGCCTCCTCCAGCACCTATCCTCTCTATGCAGTGGACCTTCAAGAGGCAGCCAGCCTCTGCCGGCCACATGCCCATAGCAGGGATAGGCTCTAAGCACAGGAAAGACTCTGATGAGGGTTCCAACTTGACAAAATGCATGTCCTAAGTTGGGCATCCACTTTGTCCACAGCATCATCCCTCGGTGTGCAGCAGCACCTGGGCAGAGCTATTCAGTGTGCAGCCACAGTTTATGGTCCAACCAACTTGGCCCACACCCAAGAGAGTCCTGACAAAGGTTCTGTGTGAGAGGGGCTTCTGTATGATCTGCTTCCTCCCTGCATGCAAAGGACAAGCCCTCTAAGAGGGCTTCTGTCAGATGCTACAAGAGATGCCCAGGTATATTCAAGAAGCTTTGAGGTACCCAGAAAGAGACCAATCATGACACAGGCCCCTTTGGGAAGAACAAAGGAAATGGGAGTCTTTGTGTATGGCGAAGTCATCAGCTGGCCTGACACATTTAGAACAGGCCCTGACACCAACCCCTACTCTTATAACACTAAGTGCAGCTAGAAAATAACATTTTTATGTTCAGAGCAGTGGTTCTCTCAAACTTTAGCAGCCATAAGATTCCATCGCTGGAGATACAATAGATTAGGGACAGGGCCCAGGGAGCTAGCTGCATTTTGAAGAGATAACTGCATGTGATTCTGTGGCAGAAAGGCCTTACTTTGAAAAATATTGGCCTAGAGCAGGTTTTAGCTTCTGAGTCATAAACGTCTTTGCACGTACTGTTCCTAGAAAGATACACATAAACAAATATTCCCCCCAAATCTAGGGGTCTTTGGAGCTCAAATCAATACTTATCCTTTACATGGCTTGGACAAACTAGGAAGGGGCCATGTGGTCATGGCCTTGACCTCTCCCTCTGGCCATGTGGATGGGGCTCATGTTTTCACTGGTGCAGACAAGCATTCCTCCTGATGCACCAATGAAGCCCTAGGAAAACCCTCTTCCTGGCTTAAATTGCTTCAAGGGCTGAGCCTCAAAAACCTGTGGTAGTGGAGAGAAAAGGGAGCCTTACGTTTAGGGGAAGAATCTGTGCCAAGGAGTGAGGAGCTAAGAAGGGGATGAGGCTGAGGCTTAAGTGTTCCATGATACTCAAATATTAAGTGGGGGGGGGGGGATTGGGTCACGAGGGCAGGAAGCAGAGGAGTTGGTTCTGGTTTGGGGGCCCTACGCAAGTCTTAAAAACTTCAGAGCACTCAGAGAAAGTACTAATTATACCTTTAATTGGCAAGCTCAGACAGGGTCCAGATCTGGCTTTGAGGCTGACCTGAGAAGTGGTATTGCAGGCTGAGCTTCCCCCAGGCAGTGCTGAGGGGCAGGGGAAGGATGGGTTGGACACTGGCTTCTCTAGGGGAATAAAAGATGGTACAAAGGTAGCTACTACTGCCAAGGTGCCTCTCCTCACTCCCAAGGTGCCTCTCCTTACTCCCACATTCCCCCTGTGACAGGTGGCATATGAGCCAATCCTCCTGGTGAAGTTTAGTCTAAGAGAGATCTTGGTGGGGTCAGATTGGAAGATTAGGTTGGAATCAAGTCAGTCCATCACTTTACGTGAACAGTGTCTTTTCCCCAAGTTTTGTACCTCTTCCTTTAGAAGTTTCTTTAGGTTGACAAATCTGGTTTCTTCCTAAGGCCAGACACAGGGCTGAGTTCTCAGAAGGGAAGTGCACACAGGCCACCGAGGACATAAGTCCTTGCTACTCCTACTTGAGGGGAAGGGTCATCCTGACCAGAGGCAAGAAAGGGTCTGCACATGGCTGGCTGCTTCCATCACCTGGACAAGGCTGGACTCTGACCACAAAGGAATGAGTGGTAGATGGATGATGGAGTCACAGGGTGATGGGGGAGGGATTCTGTGCAGAGCTTGGGAATATAGAATAGTACAGTTTCCTCTGGCTACTAACCCCAAATGTTCCTGGCCTTGTCCCCCTTTGTTGGTGATGGAGGTCCTAAAGAGAGTGAAGATGCAAGCTTTGATTTTGTTGGCCCTGGAACTCTCATCTAAGGCTGGTTTCTCCCTTGCCTTGTTGGCTATGTGGCTGTTTTGTCACTCATCTTGTACCTGGGCTTCACTAACACTGGGCTGCTCTGTCCCTAGTCTAGGTCAGTGCCTGGGTGTCATCTCAGGGAGTGGGAAGATGCTTCCAGAACCCTGGCTGAGACACTGACAAGGAACTCAGGAGTGTTATGGTAAAGACAGCAGGAAACAAAGAAGCCTAGCATCTCACTCTGTGTGACCTTGGATAGGTTGCTCAGCTTCCCCCAGTCTCAGTGTCCCCAAATGCAAAAGGATGGAAAAGCTAAGATCTCTTCCAGTTCAAAAATGTGATGAGGCCCTCCTGGCTGGGCCTAGAATAGCAAAGCCTGAGCCATAGGGCTCTCCGAGGGAGGCCCAAGGAGTACTAGAGGGGTCTCTCAGGCCCCTGCCCTTCAAAAACAGGAAGTGCAGGTCAGCTGACTTGTGCTAAGGTGGAGACACCACTCCATTTGGGGCAAAAAATTCAGTCCTGACTGCCTCTTCTTGATGGGCTGTCCTCTCCAAGCAAGGTGCTTCCTTCCATATGCAATTATGAGGGTGAAATGAGTTGATGGACAAGACAGTACTTTGTAAACCATAAAATGCAATACGAGCCAAGATCTAACATAAGCTTCCTTTTACTTCTCTCCTGCCACCCTTTTACAAATATGCTCTCTTCCTGATTCAAGAACAACTGAATGCTGTAGACTACAGTTTGCAAACTCAAATGACTACAGGAACCCAACAGGTCATGTAAATGAGTAGAAAAATGCCAGATGGAGAGGGCCTGCTTTGCCAGAGATGTTGGCGAGAGTTGTGGGGGAGCCATGATGAGTGCCAGCTGACACTGGTCAGGAGGTGACAAGGAGTGGCAGGCATGCTGAACTGGAGAGCCTGGTCTCCATCCAAAGGGGCAACTGTCCCTCAGCTCCCACCAATTGTGGTTTTGTGGGAGCTCAGATGGAGTTGCCAAATCTTTGGATTTTTCAACAGAGGCCAGAAACCTGTTTTTTTGTGTGAAATATCCTGATTTTTTAATCTTAACCAATAATTCATAACATTTAAAAATGCTGGCTGGGCTAAAAAAAAAAAAAAAAATTAAAGGCTGCTACAGACCACATTCAGTACCCAGCCATCAGTTTTTAACTTCTGCAATAAAGTCAGTGGGTAAAACAAAGTTCTCCACCTCAATCCTCTTAGAAACAGCCTTTTCTTCCCAAAAAAAAAAAAAAAAAAAATTAAAGGCTGCTACAGACCACATTCAGTACCCAGCCATCAGTTTTTAACTTCTGCAATAAAGTCAGTGGGTAAAACAAAGTTCTCCACCTCAATCCTCTTAGAAACAGCCTTTTCTTCCCCACAGTGAAAGTCTAGTGGGGGTTCTAACCTCAGCCCGAACTCAGCAAAGGGGGCTTCTAGAGTCTGGAACAGTAGGGAACAAGGTATCAGCAGATGAAGCTCGTGAGGACCTAAGATGAAACAGTCCTCCTCCCGCAGGTCCAGCTCTGGCTGGGAATTCTGTGGCCTCCCCGGAGCTGCCAGGGTTTCAGGCCCCTGAGGCCACCCTGGGCCTCAAACAATGTCTAGATCTTCACCCTTTGCCTTGTCACTGTTGAGGCCATCACCCACACTCCTGGAATATCTCTGGGTAGTGCTGGAAGCCCACGGGTGGGTCCAGGTCCCCTCGGCCAGAGGCCAGGGGTACAGGCAACCCACTGGCACCCCGGCCCCTGCGCCGCCCCGCCCCGGGCCTATGGACCCACTGGTGCTTGGCCATGGCTGACTTCTGGCCGAAGCACCTGCCGCATTGCGGACAGGCATAGGGGCGCTCGCCGCTGTGGGTGCGCCGGTGGGCTGCCATCTCGGAGCTCTGCCGGAAGCAGCGCCCGCAATCTGGGCATGGATAGGGCTTCTCGCCCGTGTGGGTGCGCACGTGGCGCCGGAGGTCTGAGGCGTGGGCGAAGGCGCGGCCACAGTCTGGGCACGGGAAGGGGGTCTCGCCGCTATGGACCCGCTGGTGCTGGTAGAGGGCGGAGCTCTGGCTGAAGCAGCGGCCGCAGTCATCACAGCTGTAGGGCTTCTCGCCCGTGTGGACCCGGAGGTGGGTGGTGAGGGCGGAGCGCTGGGTGAAGGCCCGGCCACAGTCCGGGCAGCGGTGGGGCCGCTCCCCTCGGTGGATGGCCCGGTGCTTGCTCAGAGAGGAGGCCTGGCTGAAGCCCTTGCCACAGTCAGGGCAACTGAAGGGCTTCTCGCCCGTGTGGGTGTACAGATGCTCCACCAGGGTGGAGCGCCAAGCGAAACTCTTCCCGCACATGTAGCAACCGTGCCTCTGGTCTGCCCTGGGGACCGGGGGATGGGCACAGAGTGGTGGGCGACCCCGGCGAGGCACCTTCGATGGCTGCTCCCAACCATAAGAAAACCCAGCAGAAAAGGGTTTGAGAGCCATCAGCCCGGGAGGCTGAGGGTCCACAGAACGGATCTTCCCCAGTGCCTCGGTCCCTTCTCTTTGTCCTTTCTCTTCCTCGTCTCTGGAACCTGCTGAGAGATAAGGGGAGAGCTCAGACCCTGGCTTATCCTGGTCCCTGATTCCCACAGCCCATATGGGGACAGAGAAGCCTCTTAGATACAAGCACCTTCTGGACCCACAGGTGCCTCTGGGACTCAGCTTGGTACAGGCAGGGAAGCTAGGAGTGACACCTTTTCCTCAGCTGCACAGGATGGTAAGAAAAGCTACAGAGACAGAGGGGGAAGGAACAGGGGCACAGTACATTCTACCTCAGGGCTGGGGAAATGAGGGTCAGAGGGATAACAATTTAGCTTGATCACGGAGGATGAGTGGATGGTAAGGATGCAGCACAAAGAGAGGCATGAAGGTGACTGGCATTGACAAGTTCAGAGGGGCTGGGCGCTGTGCAACAGGTGGACAGGATGAAGTGGAGGAAGAAAACCGTGCAAGCCAAGAGAAAGGAGGCTGCTACAAAAATACAACAAAAAGAAAGTAAACTAAAACAGAGGAGGTGGCAGAGGAGCTAGAGAGCAGGCAAACAGCAGACAGGGTGATGCGGAGCTCCAAGGAGCTTAGAAACCAACTAGATGTGAGGAGCTCAGATACCGCGGAGCTGGGAGTGGAGAGGCAGGTATGCCTGGGTCACTCTCACAGCCCCCTTTTCTAGGCTGAATCCAGAGCTAGGCAGGGACCAGGCATAACAACCTTAGCTGGGAAAGCAATTCGGGGAGGAAACTGATGAGCAGGTAAGGAGTTGGCAAAGGGTAGCAGGATGGGTCAGACCCAGAGGAAGTCCCCACGGGACAAAGTACCCACTACCTCACCTGTGTCTGCTTCTCTAAGACACTCTCCCGTCTCAGGATCCCGGGCATCTGGACCCCACAGTTCGGCCTCTTCCTCCACCCAGGAGATGAGGGCTGGCTTGGTGCCTCGGAAGCCTGGGGGAGAAGAACGCAAAGCCCACGCTGCGGGGGAAGCCGCCGCCCAGGGTCGCGACTTTCTGGGGCCTCCCACTCCACGTGCAGGACCCAGAGGTTGGGCGGCGTGGACGGGGTGGTGGGCGCAGGCGAGCAGGCGGAGCCTCACCGAGCGCGCCCAGGTGGCCGTAGGTCTCCCGCATCACGTCCCGGTACAGGGCCCTCTGCGCGGGCCGCAGACACCCCCACTCCTCCGGGGAGAAGTACACGGCCACGTCCGCGAAGCTCAGGGGCTCGGGTGTCCCCCCCCGGCGCCCGGCCCCGTTAGGTTCCCGCGCGGGGAGCGGGGCCGGGGGCAGCGCCATCGTAAGTGCCACCCCGGCGGCGGGCCAGTGCCACCCCTACCCGCCGGGGTCCGCGGAGCCTCCGCGATCCAGAACTCTCCGTGGCCGGGCCCGAGGGTCGGGACGCCGTCGTGAGGCCGGGAGACCAGGGACGGCCTCTCGAGGGCCCACGGGGGTGGCCGAACACTAAGAGCGGGTGGCTGAAGGTGCACCGAGAACCAGAACTGGAAGATGCCTTCCTAAGAGATGGCGGCAACGCGGCCCCACGAACTTCGCTCCCGCGCCATCGTGCCCAGATGACGCCGCCCCGGTGTCTCCAGGTGGCTTTGTCTTCGAGCCCTCAGCCAACATGGCCGCGGCGGCTACAGGCGCCCGAGGAGGCGCTGCCACCAGCCCGGAGGCGGCGTTCCCCAGAGTCTGGCTCCCGGCCCCGGAGGCGCGGCGGCCCGACTTCCCCGCCGGGTCCCCGCGCCCGTCGCGCTGGAGGCGCAGCCGCGGCCCCGCCCAGGTTTGGAACAGCGACCTCCAGCCCAGACCCCAGGCCGCTCCGCGCTGTTAATTCAGACGTTCAATTTCGTCGCTGGCCATCACTGGGTGACAGCAGGCTTCCCCCAATGTTGAGGGTAAAAAAAAATGGAGCGGGTAAAAGAACCTTCTCTACTGGAAGCTTAATAAGCCTGAAATTATGGGAGCTTCTGTTTCAGGAGATCGTGGGGGCGACTGGGGAAGAGTAGGGTGAGGTCTGAGAAAGGTCGGAAGGACCCTCTTTCTGTAAGCTTACGCTCCCCCGACATGCCCTACAGGACGTCTCCCGAACATCTATTTACCTCTAGCTCAAGCTTGGCTCCTGAGCTCCTGATCACAGAGCCACCTGCCACCTTGCCCCGGCATGGATGGCCCACAAGCACCTCGGAGTCTGCGTGGCTCAAACTGAACTCATCCCTTTCTTCCCATAACCTGCCCATCCTGGGGTCTTTGTCTTAGCAAATGGCACCAACTCTCTCCATCATTTCTACCTCCAAACCCTCTCTCTCACCGGGCACATTTATTGACTGTCTAGTCTGTGCTTCCCACAAGCCTTCATAAATACCCTGCCCTAAGAAGCCTTGATGTTTTTCCTTTGGCCACTTAAATCAGTCACAGCATTTCACACACTTCATGGACATGCACTTCACATCTTCAGCAGCTCTGAGGTCCACTCTGGAGCTCTTGTCTGTTTGCCTCCTTCCAAAGGCCCCCCTGAGGCTTCCGCCTGACATCCTGTATCCAGTGGCTGCTTCTCCCTAGGGGAGCTGGGCAAGTAAAGAGTTGATCTCAGCACGAGGGAAGGGGAAGACTTAAACTTGGGAGGGGTCAGCCTGGCCAAGGAGAGAGGCTTGTTGTAGGGTGGTCCGTGGAGGGTAAGGACTAAGGGTGCAGAGTTGCCCAGGGGCTCAACCCCAGCAATTTCTCTTAGCCTCTCAGGCCCTCTGAAGGACACAAAAGAAATTAGAAAATTTCCATTAAGAGTGATGGCTTTTTGTCACCTGTCAGTGCCCATCCTTATCACACACTGGAAGAGCCCTGGGTAGTGCTGAAAGCTCGCAGAGGGGTCTGGACTCTCCTGGAGAAGAACCTTGGGCAGAGTCTGCACTCCTGGGTCAGACCCTGAGGGCCATGGTACCAAGCTGGTGGGTCTACTAGTGGCCTCTGGCTGAAGCACCTCCCACTGTGGGGACAGTAGTAGGCCTGCTTGCCTGTGTGAGTCAGCAAGTAGCATGAGAGGTACTGCACTAGCTGTAAGTAAAGGGTCCCTCTCCAGAGTGCACTGGGCCGGGACTTCCCTGGAGGTCCAGTGGTTGGGACTCTGTGCTTCCACTGCAGGGGGTACAGGTTCGATCCCTGGTTGGGGAACTAGGATCCTGCACGCTGCGTGGTGTGGTCAAAAAAGAAAAAAGAAAAAAACACAAAACAGAGAGCACTGGGCCAAGTTGAAGGTAAAGGTAAAGCATGACTGCACTTGGTGTGGGGATGAGGGTGTGGTGTGAGTGCCAGGTGTTGAAGCTGGGCACAGACTGAAGGCCTGGGAAAGTGCTGACTACAGAGAGACTTGGCCACAGGCTCCAAGGCCACGTCAGTGTCTCTGACCCCAGAGCCTCATGACAACTCCCAGATAGACTTCGGCTCACCCCTTCCAAACGTATCATTTTTCTGAGTGAGTGCTGGGAAACACAGCAGATTCAAAACTTACCATTTTTCCTGTTAACTCTCCAAGGCCTATGTATGTTCAGGTGATAGAATCAACCTTCACAATGACAGAAGCATTCAGATGAGTACCCAGCCCTGGAAGCCCCCTTCTAGACTGTATTGGCCAGTTGAGGGCCCCGAAGTCAGGGACATTCCCACCCACTCCAGGGCCAACCAGAAGAGATACTCTCAACCAGAAGGGCAGCTGTTATAGGAACCAGGGACCTGGAAGACAGATGAACTGCCTCCATCCTAAACTTGAATTCACACACTGCCACTGACCCACGGTCTGGATGATTCATACAGTGTGACCTAATCATGTGACCACTTGGATGCCTCAAAGCCAATTAAGTGAGAAAGAGAAGGTCAAGACTGCAATCTTCAGTGGGTGTCATAAATTCAGGTCAGCGAAAATTAGCAATGCCAGCAGTAAAGAGCATATAGATGGTGTTTCTTGCTCAACAAACGTTTTCCCTTACAGCTGACACTGGGACATCACCTCCACCTCCCATCTTTATGGCTTTCTCTCAGGCTTCCTCCTCCAGGGGATCCTGAGCACCTGTACCCCACAGCTGGGTCTCCTGCTCCACCCATTTGATGAGGGCTGGTTTGGGGTCTGGCAAAACTGGGGAAGAACCCTAATCATCCAATAAACAGTTCTTAAGACTACCTATGGGGCTTCCCTGGTGGCGCAATGGTTGAGTCCGCCTGCCCATGCAGGGGACACGGGTTCGTGCCCCAGTCCGGGAAGATCCCACATGCCGCGGAGCAGCTGGGCCCGTGGGCCATGGCCGCTGAGCCTGCGAGTCCGGAGCCTGTGCTCCGCAACGAGAGAGGCCACAACAGTGAGAGGCCCATGTACCG
>NW_006779491.1:1820652-1821408 GCF_000442215.2 Lipotes vexillifer | reverse complement strand
GGAGAGGCCCATTTCCCCCAAAAAAAAAAAAAAAAAAAGACTACCTATGCATTCATTTAATGAAAATGTATTGGGCACCTCATGTGTGCCAGGCATTGTTCTAGATGTTCCACGTATTGGAGACATTGGTGAACCAAGATAAAGTACCTGCTCTAAGAGAGATACCAGGTAGGAGCTTTGCTGGCACAGGTGCAGAGAGGACCTTTGGGCAGATTGTGCTCAGGGCTACAGAGATGGACACAGAGCTGCAGTTTAGAGGAGACTTCCAGCACAGGGCAGAAGAGCTCCAGGAGGAATTTCATTTCTTTTCGTTCTTTCTTTCTTTCTTTCTTCCTTCTTCCTCCCTCTCTCTTTTCTTTCTTTCTAATTTTTATTAGAGTATAGTTGATTTCCAATGTTGTGTTAGTTTCAGGTGTACAGTGAATCAGTTACACATATACGTATATCCACTCTTTTTTAGATTCTTCTCCCATATAGGCCATTACAGAGTACTGAGTAGAGTTTCCTGTGCTATATACTAGGTCCTTATTAGTTATCTATTTTATATATAGTAGTGTACATATGTCAATCTCAATTTCCCAATTTATCCCTCCCCCCCAAGGAATTTCTTGAAGATGGCATTTGAGAAGGGCATTGAAGGGTGTTAGAGTTGGAGGTCAGTGTATAACACAGCAGAATAGCAAGAACAAAGGCTCATTAAGCTAGAAGCATGTCCAAAGAACAGATTCTACTTAGATGGAGTCAAGGAGATGGCTT
>NW_006779491.1:1816817-1820642 GCF_000442215.2 Lipotes vexillifer | reverse complement strand
GGGAAAGATCTGGTTTGAGTCCGTGGAGGTGAGTGTGCCATGCGCCTTTAAGGCCGGTACAGGTTCTGAACTTTTTTTAGAAGTTTTTGCAGTGTTGAAATCTGACCGGAGAGGGTCACTTATGAATTTAGGCTGATCTGGCCAGGATGCCGGGAAACAGAGTCACTCTGACTCTGTTTGAGTCAGGCTCAGTGGATTCAGGCACCTGGCCCTGTTCGTCCCACCCACCCCCTTCCCTTTTCAGAAATCCGGGACGCTGGATCTCACCGAGCACGGCCAGGTTAAGGTATGCCACCGCAGACATCCCCACTCCTCGGGGAAGAAATACAGGGCCACCTTCACGAAGCCCGTGGCCCTCGGCCTTCTCCCAGCTCCTTCCCGCCCGGCCTTCACCGGCACCTGCGCAGGGAGCCCAGAGCAGGACCGGGGACGGAGTCTTGGGCTCACCCCCATATCCCCGTATTGGGACGCTGGTGATTCGGCCTGCGCTGCTGGGTGGGGGTGGGGGTGGGTCCCTCCGGGCCCAGACGACCGGAAGTAGATTTGGGTGGGGCCACTCTAGGATGGCAGGAAACGGCTCGTTACGCGAACTCGTTGGTCCCAGGGCCGGGAAAGGAAGAAGCCCTCAGAAGAGATGGTGGCACTCTACCGTCCTTCTACTTTAGCGAAAGGCATGTAACAGCTTCAGTGCCGGCCTGGCGTTGATGATCTGGTATATTCCCCCCTCGAGTTGTCTTCTCTCGCTGTTCCGCTAGTGGCTTTGCAAAGGCCTGTTGCCCTTAGTTAAGATGGCCGCAGCCGCTTCGGCGCCCGCGTTCAGGTCGGGTGGGTGAAAGGTGAGGCGCGGATGCAGGCGCGGGTGAGGGAGGGCTGGCGGCGGCGAGGGGTTTGGGTGACGGGGACGCTGGGCTAGGAGTGGAGGGGCTGTCTGGCCAAATGTCCTCTTCCCAGTCCCCGCAAGAAGGCCCACTCAGTGACCCGGTCATTAAAATATATTCTTTTATTATTGGCAAACTAATTCATTTCTCAGGTTTTTGGGTTTTGTTTTTTCATTTACAAGGTACATAAGAATATTCAGTGAATGTCCTCTCCCCCAGCCCCCCACCATTCCTCTAATAGTTTCTTAACTATCCCTACAGTGATTGTGCCTTATAGAGATAGTCAGTCTGTTTGTCTATAGTACTTTCACACATTTACTAGCTCTTACTGAGGACACTGGGCCGAATCCCTCTCAGTCCCTTAGAGTTCAGTCATTTTACAGAAGGGAACTGAAACCCAGTTATGACCCAAGGTCAGGCAGCGCATTAGTGACTCGGGGTTTTCAGACTCCTAATGCGAGCCTTTCCACCGCCTCCTGGCGCTGCCTCCTCCAGGCTCCCAGAAAAGTAACATGAATGCTTCAAATTTACTGGCCCCTGCTGACATTGTGAAACAAACTGGATTCTCGTTATTAAGTCATTATTGTAGTATAAAAAGTTAGACGAGGGACTTCCCTGGTGGTGCAGTGCTTAAGAATCCGCCTGCCAATGCAGGGAACATGGGTTCGATCCCTGGTCCAGGAAGATCCCACATGCCTCAGGGCAACTAAGCCCGTGCGCCACAACTACTGAGCCTGCGCTCTAGAGCCCACGAGCCACAACTTCTGAGCCCACGTGCCACAACTACTGAAGCCCGGGTGCCTGGAGCCTGTGCTCTGCAACAAGAGAAGCCACGACTGAGAAGCCTGCGTACCTCAACGAAGTGTAGCTCCAGCTTGCCGCAACTAGAGAAAACCCGCACACAGCAACAAAGACCCAACGCAGCCAAAACTAAATAAAAATTTAAAAATAAACTTATTTTTAAAACAAAAAGGATAGGGACTTCCCTCATGGTCCAGTGGTTAAGACTTCACCTTACAATTCAGGGGGCATAAGTTCGAGCCCTGGCTGGGGAAGTTCCACATGCTGTTGGGCGTGGCCAAAAAAAAAAATGTTAAAAAAAAGAAAAAAGTTAGATGAGTTACTGGATGACAGGACTCATTTGCTTTCATCCTCCATCTGAATGTGCTTCCATTTCCAAGCTCCCCTAACAGAACAGTGGCCGACTATGCAAGAGCTGCAGTTGGTTCTGTGATGTGACTAAGACATTAATAATATTAGCTTATCTTGATCACTTACTGCATGCCAAACTCTGTTCTAAGTGCTTTTGCCTGTTAACTCAACCCTCACAACACTTCAGAAATAGGTACCCTTCTGGATCAGGAAGCTGAGGTGCAGAGGAATGACCTTGCCCCAGGCCACACAGCTAGTGAGGGTTCTGACTCCAGAACCCATGCCATGATGTCTCCAATTATTGAAGGCACAATGTCAGCAACCAGAGACAGATGGGATTTTAGGCCAGGTATGCAGTTGTAATGTGGGGTAGGGCAAGAAGCAGGGACGTAGGAAGTCAGAAGTGCTTTTGGTCACCTATGCAATTCCATACTGTTGTATTAAATGTAAAGAGAAAAAACTAAAATGATGTGCTCTAAGCATTAAAAGGATTGTGTTTAGGGGTCAAGTCATGGGGAAAAAAATACATCATTCGAGTGCTTGGGAGGTATGTGAAATTGCCCTGCAGGAGGGTGACAAGCTTCACAAAAGGCACCCTGTAGCAGCTCTTGCTCAGGCCATTGCTGATTTAGGCCTGGGGTCCCCTACCTGGTCTCTGGGCATCCAGCCCTTTGCCTTTCCCATCCATCCGGCACTGCAGCCTGGTGTAGTGAAAAGATCAAGAAGATCAGCTGAGAAATTGGGAGCTTTAGGTTCCAGGCTTGCCTCTGCCACTAACTCAACTGTGTGGTCTAAGCCAGGCCCTTCCCCTCTCCGGGCCTCAGCGTTTCTCAGGGTGTATTCTGTGGAACAGTATTCCCATGAGATAGGAACAAGTGTTCTTCCCTGTGCCCCAGAGAGTCCCCTCCCGCCCTCGGCTTCCCAAACCCTGCTTCAAACACTGGACCAGACAGCTCCAAGAGCTCCCCGCCAGCTCCAAGATGCCACAGTCCACCCTGTCATCACCTCCAGGTTCACCCCAGGAACTGCTCCTCCATCCTCCTCACTCGGCCAGAAACCTTATCACGGTCCTGGTACCCCTCCAATGACCCAGCCCCCATGTGCAGCCCTGGACAGGCCCTGTCCCTTCATCTTCCAGTGTTTACCTCCAGCCCTTCAACTACTCTCCATTTCCACTCTATCGCCCCCCAGCAGTCCACTCTCAGAGCAGCCAGAGTGGGTTTTTAAAATGCAAATCGGATTACCTTGACCCTTGACACTGCTTAAAACCCCCTAGTGGTTTAATCCCTAAATTAGTCAAATTTCAAAAGACAGAAAGTAGAATGGTGGTTGCCAGGGGCTGGGGGAAGGGGGAATAGAGCATTATTGTTTAAGGGGTACAAAGTTTCAGTTGGGGAAGATGAAAAAGTTCTGGAGAGGAATAGGGGTGATGGTTGCCCAATATCGTGAATGTTGAGCAATGTTGGGCAATGTTAATGCCACTAAACTGAACACTTAGAAATATTTAAAATGGTAAATTTTGTTATATATATTTTACCACAAAACAAAAACAGAAATGATACAGTGGCTTCCCAGTATATTTAGAATCAGATCCAAACTTCGCATCATGGCAAGCAAGAGCTCTGTGACCTGCCCCTTTCCCACTCCCCACCCTCCTTCCCCTGCCTCCAAACTCATTTTCGGCACCTCACCCAAACTCATCCCTACCTCAGAACTTGGCACTTGCCGGTCCCTGTTTAGAAACCCCTCTCTCCCACACCCTGTCCCCAGCACCCCCACTACCCCAGCACCCCCC
>NW_006779491.1:1814427-1816666 GCF_000442215.2 Lipotes vexillifer | reverse complement strand
CCCCCCCCGCAACAGGCACTTCCAGTATGTCCTCTGTTTTAGTTCCTTTGTAGTGCTTGTTATTTGCAATTACAGTACCTTGTCTTATTTATGTACCGGCTTATCACTTGTCTCTCCCCACCCTACCCGAATGTAAAGTCCAAGAGGATGCCTATGTCTGTTTTCCTTGCTATACCTTGGCACTTAGAATAGTACCTAGTACATGGTAAATGCTTAGTAGATATTTTTTTGTTGTTGTTTTTTGTTTGTTTTTTCTTTTCTTTCTTTCTTTTTTTTTTGGCTGCGTTGGGTCTTCGTTGCTGGGTGCAGCCTTTCTCTAGTTGCGGCGAGCAGGGGCTACTCTTCCGTCACAGAGCACGGGCTCTAGGCACGCGGGCTTCAGTAGTTGCAGCATGTGGGTTCAGTAGCTGCGGTGCACGGGCTCTAGGGCACACGGGCTTCAGTAGTTGTGGCACACAGGCTTAGTTGCTCCACGGCATGTGGGATCTTCCTGAACCGGGATGGAACCCGTGTCCCCTGCATTGGCAGGTGGATTCTTAACCACTGTGCCACCAGGGAAGTCCCTGTAGATATTTGTTAGCTGGATAAACAAGAAAGAGCAGACAGCACTTGCCCTGTGCTGAGACAGCTCTGCTTGACACACTGTGCCTGGTTCTGCTCCCCCCTCCTTGGTGGCTCCTCCACTCTCCAGCTCCCCCTCCTCTTTGACTCGCCCCCTCCAGTACTGGTCACCCCTGGACCTTCACACCCTCCCTCTCCTGACTGCCCCTTGCCCAGTGCCCAGGCTCCCTTGCTTACCTGTTCACAGCTCCTGTTGTTCATTCACTGAGCCATGCAAATTCTATGGCAGAAGCCCCTCAGGAGTACCTTTCTTCCCAATTCCAAGGTCAGCAAACAAGAGCAACTGCAAGAAAGAGTCTTGCTTTCTAGCTTTGTCCCACTCCTGATCACTTCTACCTGGGGACAAACGCCAAACAGATCTCTCATGTGCAGGCTCTTCCCACAGAACACACTCCACACTGTTTGACAAAGACATCATTTTTTTTTAAGAATATTTCTTTTTTTTAATATTTATTTATTGGCTTCATTGGGTCTTAGTTGCGGCATGCGGGCTCTTCCTTGTGGTGCACAGGCTCTCTAGTTGTGGTGCATGGGCTTAGCTGCCCCGCAGCATGCAGGATCTTAGTTCCCTGGCCAGGGATCAAACCGGCGTCCCCTGCATTGCAAGATGGATTCTTAACCACTGGACCACCAGGGAAGTCCCGGCAAAGACATCTGATGGGACCTGGCAAACAGCCTTGCTACTGCTCTGGGATTTTCTATGGCTCCTCAGTGCCTACAGGGTGAACTCCAAGTGCTGGGATCCTTGGTCCTCCCAGATTGGTCCCACTTCTCTGGCTGCATCTGTCATCCATTATTCTTTACTTCCAATCTTTATGTTTCAATCAAGTGGAACTGCCAACCATTCCCTATACATGCCCATCTTGGTTGAAATCTTTCTCATCCTTCAAGGCCAGTTTGAACCACCTCCTCCAGAAAACCTTCCTCGGTCTCCTCTTAGTCCCCCTCACATATTATTTTGTGTTGTATTTGAATAATAACAATAACCAATGTTTATTAATAAACACTAATATGCAAGGCACCATTCTGTGTTATCTCACTTAATCATTATGTCAGTCTTATGAGGTAGGTGCTATTATTATCCAGGTTTTATAGATGAAGAAACTAAGGCAGAGAGAGGTAACTTGGAGCAAGAAGTGATTTGCCCACGACTGCAGAGCTATAAAGCAATTGAGTCAGGATCTGAACCCAGACAGTCTGACTCCAGAACCCATGCCCTTAACCTTTACTCCATGCTGTGTCCCTCTTTTATCCTTTTTAGGAAATAAGGCTCCTTTGCTGCTTCCTCTGCCTAAAAATCTCACTACGTACCAATTCCTCTTAATGCTATGGGAAGCACAACCACCTCCTTCTCCAAGCTACACTTCCTGGCATATCACCAACCAGGATGGGTTAAGTGGTGCCTCTGGACTTCCTCCATCACAGCCCAAATCACTGTTTTGAACACTGGACTTGAGTCAGTGTCCCTGGCGCCCTGCACAAAACCCCAGTCTTCAGACGGTGTTTGCTGAATAAAGGAAATTAGCCTTCCTCATCTTGGGATTCCCTTATCACCTGGCAGTCTCTCCAACAGAAGCCACTCAATATATGGTCACTGAATGTTGACTGCCAAAGGTCT
>NW_006779491.1:1809287-1814417 GCF_000442215.2 Lipotes vexillifer | reverse complement strand
GGTCTGGGGCCTGGGCGGGGCTCTCATTTCCCTGCTGAGACTCCCCCAGACAGGTGAGACTGGCTCCTTCACTTCACCCTCACCTGAGCCCCTGACCCCTGTTCTGCCCAGATCTGACTGCTCATAGGAAGTGGTAGATATGTGTGGGCACAGTGCCAGTTTCCAGCTTTCCTGCTTTATAGCGGTAAAACTTTGATCCTCAGTTTACTCATCTGTGAAACACAGCTGTTGCTATCCATCCCTGCCTCCTTAGCAGACTTCATTTCATGGTCTGAAGTGTAAAATATCGACAATCATTTTCAATTGTGTTTCAACAAATGTTTATTGCACATTTACTGTGTCATACATATTGTTACAATTTCAGTCTTCACACTAACCCTTTGAGGTAGATATTATTTTTTTTATTTTTTATTTTTTGCAGTACACGGGCCTCTCACTGCTGTGGCCTCTCCCGTTGCGGAGCACAGGCTCCGGACACGCAGGCTCAGCGGCCATAGCTCACGGGCCCAGCTGCTCCACGGCATGTGGGATCTTCCCGGACCGGGGCACGAACCCATGTCCCCTGCATCGGCAGGCGGACTCTCAACCACTGCGCCACCAGGGAAGCCGAGGTAGATATTATTGATCCTCATTTTACAGATGAAGGAGCTGAGGCTCAGGGAAAGCATGTGACTTAACAGCTACGCCTTGGGGGCGAGTTGCAGAGACTAAGTCTGCACCCGGTGTTTCTGTATTCTTTCCACCCACTTCACTGCCTGAGCCTCCTGTTGGTGTCAGTTACCCGCGGCTAGACCATGCCCTACATCTGAGGCCTCCTCCTCGGCCTTAGTCCCCCATAGCATTTACCTCTGCTGCAGATAAGCAGCGGGGATTTTTTTTGGAGACAGTGTTTGCACATGATCTTGGCTGCACCTGCTACTGAGATAACACTTTGAAAAAAGCCCAGCATGTCACTCTCTTCATTTTTAAAGAAAGACTAGGGAGAGGAGGTGTCAAGTTCAATCTCTGAATCTTTACAGGCACTTTTATTTTTACAGATTTGGAAACTAGAGGGATCCTTGAGGGAAAACCAAGGGATGAATTTTGGGTCCCAAATCCCTGACTCAGGAGCCTCCCTCAGGGCCCAGTTAGTCCTTAGCGCTGAGGTCAGGTTCAAGCCCAGCCAGCGGGAGCCACTCACCCGCACTCTTTAAAGATGTCCGGGTAGTGCCGGAACAGCACCGGCGGGTCCCGGTCACCTCGGACTGGGGCCCGAGGCACAGCCCGGATTCCGGGCCTCCGGCCCCGCCGGCCCCCAGAGCAGGAGCGGTGGATCCACTGGTGCGCTTCCACGGCAAACTTCCTCTTGAAGCGCATGCCACACTCGGGGCAGGGGAAGGGCCGCTCACCCGAATGCATGCGCCGGTGGCTGACCAGCAGCGAGGGATAGGTGAAGCGGCGGCCGCAGTCTGCACACACGTGGCGCCGCTGGCTGGCCTGAGCATCTACACTAGGCACCAGGGCCGGGGGCTGCGCACCTGCGCTCTGGTCACAGGCAGCTTTGCTGGGTGGCTCTGCTTTTGCCGAGGTTTTGCTGATGGTTGGGTCAAGGTTGTTTTTAACCAGCTCTTCAGGCCTCTCCTTCCTAGGAGTCTTTTCAGATCCTTTGGCTCCTGGCCCTGTCTTGGGTTCCTCTTCCTTTTTGTTTGGGGCATCTCCTAGGAAACAGGAATCAAGTTACATTTTAAAACACATTCGCTTATATCGTCTCAGGTTATAGGATGCTTTTACGTAAGGAAGTGCCAGAAAAGTACTGCCCAGTGATGAACACACAGGCTCTAAAGGATGGTAAACAGGGGTCAAATCTCTTAAGAGTGACTTATCTGGGCCTTGCTTCCTCATGTGTCAAACGGGAATCATAATGGTTTCTTTAGTTCACAAGTTTGTTGGGAGGATTAAATGAGTAAAAGCATCTTAAGTACTTAGTAAATGCTCAGTAAGCAATAGCAGGACTTCCCTGGTGGCACAGTGGTTAAGAATCCGCCTGCCAATGCAGGGGACACGGGTTCCATCCCTGGTCGGGGAAGATCCCACATGACGGAGCAACTAAGCCTGTGTGCTACAACTACCAAGCCTGAGCTCTAGAGCCTGTGCGCCACAACTACTGAGCCCGTGTGCTGCAACTACTGAGCCCATGTGCCCCAGCTACTGAAGCCCACATACCTAGAGCCCCTGCTCCACAACAAGAGGAGCCACAGCGATGAGAAGCCCACGCAACCGCAAGGAAAAGTAGCCCCCGCTTGCTGCAAATAGAGGAAGCCCGCGCGCAGCAATTAAAACCCAATGCAGCCAAAATAAATAAATAAATAAATAAGCAGTAGCTATTATTATTGTGGTTTCTCATTTTTTTGCAGGGTTAAGACATTTACAGAGGAGTAAAGATATTTGCTCAAGATCGCTCTGCTGAGGGATGGTGAAAGGAGAAGAGCCAAGTTGTCAATTACTGGCCAATTACTGCTTTGCCTTGTTTGAGAATGTGAAAGGCAGACCTGAAGCTGCTTTCATTCTTAGGGGATTTTAGTTGTTCCTGAAAAGGGTAGAATGAACAGCGCTTCTCCCAGAGGGAGTCTGAGACTTGGGCTCCTGATTATCTAACTCTGGTCTCAACTTGACTACTGTACCAAATTCTGAAAAATTTGTATCAAGTCTGCCTCTTTTCCTTCTCCCGTATCCAACATCTGTTGACTCTTTCATTCCTTTAGGGATGCTGGAGGTGGCGATCTGAAAGAAAACACTGCTGGACAGGAAGCCCTGGAATACTGGGGTTGGGGGAAACTTGGGACCATCCCTCACCTCTCAGAGCTCCTCCCAGGCTTTCCCCCTCCTCAGGATCCTGGGCGGCGGGGCTCCAAGCCTCACTCTCCTGTTCCATCCAAGAGATGAGGGCTGGTTTGGGGCCTGGGAATCCTGGGAGAGAACAGGGATCACAGTGCTGGCCTGAGAGCCTGCCCTGGGAAGATGGCATCCCCCTGTCAGGGTGAGGTCACCTCCTCAGCCTTTAGGATCAACCTGGACAGGGTCTGCAGTGCTCCTGCCTGAAGGAAGCGGATGAGAGATGGAAGGACTCCCGAGAGGGTACCTTCAGCGCTGGGGATGGGAGGTGGCTGGTGTCGTTGGTGGAATAGTGCGGGATTAGGCCACACAATCCTCCGGGTCCTTATGTCATCTCCCCTGTGAACCCCAGTGAAGGAGCAGGCGGACTCTGACCCGGAGCCTCACCGAGCGCGTCCAGGTGGCCGTAGGTCTCCCGCATCACGTCCCGGTACAGGGCCTTCTGCGCGGGCCGCAGACACCCCCACTCCTCCGGGGAGAAGTACACGGCCACATCCGCGAAGCTCACGGCCGCAGGCTTCTTGCAACCAGGCCCGGTCTCCCCCGGTCTCAGCAGCAGGAGCGGGGCCGGGGGCGGCGCCATGTGGCCTCCAGCCCAGAGCAGCGGCCGCCTGCTCCCCGCGCCTGGCCTCAGCTCTCGTCGTCCACAGGAAGGGCTCCCGAGCCCGGGGCCCCGCCCAGTCTTGGCCTCCGAACTCAGCCGAAGGGAACCGAAGTAGCAGGGTTGGCTGTTTGGGATTCGGGATTCTGATGGGGACAAATAAACACCCTCGGTGTTCAGTCACTTCCTGGCAGCTTGGACACAGACACCCGCGTTAAGGGACCCGTAAGATGCCTTCAGAAAATATGGCGACATCCAGGCTTCAGTTGTCACTGGCTGCTCTTAAGGGCGCCGTCCCTTGACCGTATCAAACATGGCGCTGGTCTGGCTTTTCATTGTCCACTTGACCTTAAATACAATGGCCGTGCAGGTGAGTTTTAACGGGTGGGAGCTGAGGGGAGCCTTCCTGCCATCAAGAAAGATGGACGTGCCCGCGGCTTCCAACACTCACGCTGGCCGCGTTGCACGCCGGTGATTGGCCGCGACAGCAAGAAGTGGCTGTGCCGCGACGCGGGACTGGCGGGGCGTTTTCGCGTGGAAGTCTCTGTAGGCGGGATCTGGAACCCACCAACGATCTCGGCGGTTGTGGAGCTCGCGACTTTGAACTCGATGGTCTCCCTCTGCGCCTCCCGGCAGCGGGATCCGCAAGCCGGTCTCTGACCCCTGCGGGAAGACGCACACACCGGGCCAAACCCTGGGGGCAGCCGAGGTAGAGATCAGGTACACGTTTACACTTGGGTGCACAGCTGCGGAGCCGACCCGACTCCTTGCACCTGCAGTTCCGCTCGCTCATTTTCTGGACTGGAGCCGCCGGCGAAGGAAGGTGCTTGGTGAGGCTGGAATTGGAATGGAGAAGTTTTAAATTACTTTTTAAGTTTTTCCAAAATAATTAACCTACGTGGTTTTTAAAAAAGTAATACAAAAGGTTTGTAATGAAAAAGGCAGCCTCCCTACCCATTCCCCCTGTTCCCTAGAGGCAACTACTTTAAACTTTTTATTAACTTGAATTTTATTGTACGTACAGTAAAATGCACGGATCTTCAGTGTGAAATCCGTCGAGCTTTGACAAATGTATGCCATCACCCAAAACAAGATGTAGGACATTGGTATCACCCATGTTTCCTTTCCAATCAATACATACTTTTCTATTGTGATATATGGCATAAAATTTTAACCATTTTAAAGTTTTTAATTCAGTAGCATTAATTACATTCATAATGTTGTGCGACCATCACCAGTGTCATTTTCCAAAACATGAGTTTTCATCCTCACAAAAGAAAGCCTGGAACCCGTTAAACAGTCCTTCCCTATTCCTTTCCTCCCCCCCACCCCCCCAGCCCCCTCCCCACCCCTGGTAACTTCCAATCTACTTTTTCTCTTGGATTTTTTTTTTTTCGGTAGCCCCCCTCCCTGCGCCACCAGGGAAGCCCCCTTTTCTTAAAAATTGTGATAAAATATACATAACATAAAAGTTATCATTTTAACCTGTTTTAAAAAATCATTTTAACCATTTTTAAGTTCAGTGGTATTAAGTACATTCACAGTGTTATGCAACCATCACCACCATCCATTCCAGAAATTTTTCATCTTCCTAAACTGATTCAATACACTTCACTCTTAGCCATTTTTTCTGGAGCTTTCATTTTAAAATACAATTT
>NW_006779491.1:1773479-1809223 GCF_000442215.2 Lipotes vexillifer | reverse complement strand
CCTCTCACTGCTGTGGCCTCTCCCGTTGCGGAGCACAGGCTCCGGACGTGCAGGCTTAGCAGCCATGGCTCACGGGCCCAGCCACTCCGCAGCATGTGGGATCATCCTGGACCGGGCCACGAACCCGTGTCCCCTGCATCGGCAGGCGGACTCTCAACCACTGCGCCACCAGGGAAGCCCTAAAATACACTTTTTTTAAAAAAATTGCAGACTTCCCTGGTGGCGCAGTGGTTGGGAGTCCACCTGCCGATGCAGGGGACCCGGGTTCATGCCCCGGTCTGGGGGGATCCCATGTGCTGCGTAGCGGCTGGGCCCGTGAGCCATGGCCGCTGGGCCTGCACGTCCGGAGCCTGTGCTCCGCAACAGGAGGGGCCACAGCAGTGAGAGGCCCACATACTGCAAAAAAAAAAAAAATTGCTTTTTCTTGGTATACTCATTTTAGATACTATGGGCACCCTGCTATGATACTTGATACTTAATTTCCAGCCCCATTCCCTTGACCTCTTTACAACATACTTATGCAACAAATTATTTATTTATTTATTTATTTATGGCTGTGTTGGGTCTTTGTTGCTGCATGCGGGCTTTCTCTAGTTGTGGCAAGCAGGTGCTACTCTTCATTGTGGTGCGTGGGCTTCTCATTGCAGTGGCTTCTTTTGTTGTGGAGCACGGGCTCTAGGCGCGCGGGCTTCAGTAGTTGTGGCACGTGGGCTCAGTAGTTGTGGCTTGCGGGCTCTAGAGCACAGGTTCAGTAGTTGTGGCGCACGGGCTTAGTTGCTCCGCGGCATGTGGGAATCTTCCCAGACCAGGGCTTGAACCCGTGTTCTCTGCATTGGCAGGCAGATTCTTAACCACTGCACCACCAGGAAAGCCCGTTGCAATACATTATTGTAAATAGCATTTCCTATATATGCTATTATTATACTTCCTTTCTTGTCAACTGTTTGCTTTACTTCAGTTTTATAATTGTCTTTTCTCCTTGTGTTATCTGCTCTGCTTCTTTGCAAATTACCAAGAGGAGCATCAAATCTCAAATTCCCATTTTTTTTTTCCTGGGAAATCTCCCTCCTTGGGCCCTCAGCCCTCTCTCCAAAACAGACTGGGCCTCAGCTGTCATCCAGGGTCTTCCCTCCCTGCCCTTGGGTTGTATCCTCTGCTTCCTAGACTCAGTGTCTTCGTATTTTTGAGTTGAGACGGGTCATCTTAATGGCTTGCATTGGACTGACTACAGGTGCTAGATGTTTACACTCCCACCTTTGGAATATTTCTGCAGTCAGGCAGGATGCAGACTCTAGTTGCTAAGCGTGGGGCCGGTCACTGGAGATAACAGACGGATGAGGTCTACCAGGTGTCTGTTGGCAGCAGCCCACAGTCTGGTCTTGGAACAATTCCTTGCTTGCCCTCCTGCCTGCTCTACATGCCGAATCTCCCCTTTGTGTTCAGAAATGTTCTTTGCTGATCATGCTAGTGCCTTTTCAATCTTTATATTTTCTGGCCTTGTCCTTGCTGTTTTTCACCGGAAATACTTTCTGGCTTTAGGTGTGACTTCTGCTGATTTTGCCTCAACAATTATGTGCTTATTTTAAAACTTTTTGAGTTCTGGAGGTACTTCACTGTGTGAACAGTGTAGAAATGGGAGTAAGGAAAAAAACAGATCCTCAGAAATAAGACTCCTTTTAAACAGGGAATCAGGGGCTTCCCTGGTGGCGCAGTGGTTAAGAATCCGCCTGCCAATGCAGAGCACACGGGTTTGAGCCCTGGTCCGGGAAGATCCCACATGCCGCAGAGCAACTAAGCCCGTGCACCACAACTACTGAGCCGCGTGCCTAGAGCCCGTGCTCTGCAACAAGAGAGGCCACCGCAATGAGAAGCCCGCGCACTGCAATGAAGAGTAGCCCCTGCTCGCTGCAACAAGAAAAAGCCCGTGCACAGCAACAAAGACCCAATGCAGCCAAAAATAAATAAATAAATTTATTAAAAAAACAAAACAAAACAGGGAATCAACTTTATGTAAAGAGAAGCTGTAAAGCATTTCACTTGGACCAAAAAATACTTCTGTTTATTCAGGTATTATGTTGTAAATCATATCTCTTTGCACTAGGGATGGAGAAAACTTAAGAAGATGGAGCTAAGTACTCTTGGCTGTTAACCATCAGATTGCAACGTTCAAGACTAAAACTGTTTGCTCCTAAGTGGTTGGTGTCATGTTTTTCCTGCCAATCATTATAGAAATACAAAAATGATGCTTTCAAATTGTTTTATTGCCCACCAAACTGTAAATATTTGTTGAAGAATCTTGATCAGATAATTATGAGAAGTTAGGAAACACGCAGGAGGTCATTATAGTTCATAAATTTTACTTGTCAGTTTACATCTGAATAATGTAATAATATAATATGCTTAAGGCCACACAGCTAGTGGGGACTGAGCTGAACCTGGAATCCAGGTCTACCAATTCAGGAGAGGCTATGTGGTGAAGTAAAAATAACCCTCAGTTCCCATTAATAATCATCTTTGGAACCCAGGTATTTGGAGAAGCAGTCTTTTGGTCAAGAGATATTTGAGCCACCTAGCACCACTCCTGACATGCAGACATGCTTAGTCCCCCCCACCTCCTTGCTTTTATCCCTTCAAGAGTTTCCTGTTCTAAAGTAGGGCTAGCAAATCTAAATAGGTCAGAAAGACCTCTCAACTGTTGAAACATACAAACATTACAGTAAAAATTAAGTCGGAAGATAACTATGCCTTGATTTCAACTCTAATCCCAAGTAATATACTTCTTTAAATTAAAAAAAAAAAAAAATTCCCCAGCATCATATTTCCAGCTGCTGTGGCCCAAGAATACATCTTTACTCAAAAGATGCAAAATCCAGGAAACATGCAAATATCTGGAAAAAAAAAAAGCACATTGCAATTACTAGTTCATAAAAATTTGCAGAAAAAACCCTTTAAGCTCACTAAGTTTGATACCTTTGTGCACTATGTGCAGAGCAAGTGTGGGGCAGGAGAGTTCCTCACCTGAAGCCACAGTCCTCTTTACGGCCACCTCTAAGTCTTCAAGACCAAACAATGCCAACAGAGGCTTGACACCACAAGTGTGTCCTTGCTAGCTACTTGACCTGCTCTGGGTAAAAGACAAAATCCCTGGATGAGCTTCCCCAGTGCAGACAGGCCCAAAGCGTGCCCTCTAT
The DNA here is from genome assembly GCF_000442215.2 of Lipotes vexillifer. Lineage (NCBI taxonomy): Eukaryota > Metazoa > Chordata > Mammalia > Artiodactyla > Lipotidae > Lipotes > Lipotes vexillifer. The sequence goes on along the minus strand of NW_006779491.1, from coordinate 1,806,032 downwards.
TCCAGGGAGCACCAACTCCTTTAATAGGCTCTTACATCTAGGGTACTCCGTCTCTTGAGGAGCGGGAGAGATACAGTCCAGAAAGCAGAATGCACTAAGGGAGAAAATAATCCAGAAAGAAAAACCAGTTAGGTGAATGGTTCTCAGTGAAGTAACCTCAAGTGGGACTTGGAAGAGGCACCAGGAGCCTCAGCCCGGGAACTGAACACTAGTCGCGGGTGGCTGAAGGTGCACCAGAACCAGCACTGGAACGTGCCTTCCTAAGAGATGGTGGCAACGCGGCCCCAAGAGTGCTACCAGTCTCAATTTAGCTGTTCTGTTGAGCCCTTTCTGCAGATCAGGTGCAGGGAAACACGGAGGGGCTCTGGAGTGGGCAGTGTGTGCTGAGGCTCCGAGTGGGGGAGGAGGTTCTCAAAGATCACAACCTGGGGTTTGAAGTGAAGGGCCTTTCCCTCGTTTCTGCTCACAGCTGCAGAGATCTGGATCCTGGGCCTCTGGGCTCCACGCCTCCACCTCTCTTTCCACCTAAAAGATAAAAGCGGGTTTGGGGCCTGAAAATCCTCACAAAGGAAAACACTGGGCTCGGCTGAGAACCCGAGAAGAGGACTGAGGGCGCTTGCTCGGTGCTCCACACTTCCAGCCCATCGCCCCTGGGCTCATCAGTCCCCGCTTCCCACATATTACTGGGTCCTGGCTGGGCCGCCGGGCCTCACCGAGCGCGCCCAGGAAGCCACAGGTCTCCCGCGTCACGTCCTGGTTCAGGGCCTTCCGCGCGGGCCGCAGACACCCCCACTCCTCCGGTGAGAAGTACACGGCCAGATCCGACAAACCTCACGGCCCATGGGCTGCTTTCCCTCGTCCGCCCAGTCCCGGCCTCCCCGGGCACATCCGCCACCGGGAACCGGACCGGGGTCGGCGCCATGGGAAACCCTTCTGTGCTTCGCAGAGAGGCTTCCGGAAAATGTGGAAACGCAATTACCTGTTTCCGCCCTTCCTTGGAAAACGTCCTGAAGGCCCACAGTCCTGCCCTTAACTAAGATGGTGCCCCTCCGGCCTCAACATCCCTCGCCTTTCTTATCTGCCCTTCCATGCCAAGGGGCAAACCGGAAGGGAGGTTGGACTTCACGGCGTAACCGTGGATAGATAGCGTGCGTTGATTGGACAGCGCCGGTCGCTAGGGGAAGGAGGAAGGCTCTGATTGGCCTTTCCGGAGCGGTCTGTTTGAAAGGCCGAAAGTGAAGTAGCTGCAGATCCGAAGGTGGCCGGCGGTGCAGGATTTCTCTTGATCTGGCTTTTCTGCGTCTGGCATCTAAGAGAGAGGTTCTAACGGAGTAAAGGTACTCATTTCTGCTACTCTCATGAGACCTCTTATGGGCAGGTCCAGGGCTTGGAGGTGAGTAAAAGCCCAAGGGCAGGGCTTCCCTGGTGGCGCAGTGGTTGAGAGTCCGTCCACCTGCCGTTGCAGGGGACACGGGTTCGTGCCCCGGTCCCGTGAGCCATGGCTGCTGAGCCTGCGCGTCCGGAGCCTGTGCTCCGCAAGGGGAGAGGCCACAACAGTGAGAGGCCCGCGTACCGCAAAAAAAGAAAAAAGAAAAAAAAAAAAAGCCCAAGGGCAAGACTGAGGCAGGTTCTGGAGGTAAGGGAGTGAGCTCTGGTACTCGGGCAGGGCTAGCCCGTGAGCTGTGGAAATGGGTTCCTACCCAGTATTTGATCTGGCCCGTGCTCCAAGGTCACAGATGTCTCGCCTTTTACAGACGCTGAAACTGAGTGACGGGGCAGGTGACTGCTCACGGGGCAGCAGACCCGGATTCAGAGTCATCTTCTGGCTCCCGTTTCGGTTGAACTTAGGTTCAGCTAAGTGCTTAGGGTAGCGCCTTGCACAGAGTACTCAATAAATAGGAGCTTATAGTTGTTATTGTAATTATAACACTATCTAGACCCTGCCTCAATCAAAAAACCTGTGTTCAGATACAGCTCATAAATGAATAATAACACTGAGGAATGAGTCAGATCATCTCTTAAGATTTTTTTCGATTCTGGATCAAGGTGGTGGAGTGGGAAGATCCTGAGCTCACCTCCTTCCAGGACACACCAAAAGTACAACTACATATAGAACAACTGTCTCTGAGAACTGACCTGAAGACTAGCACAACAGATTTTCAACAACTAAGGATATAAGGAAAAGGCCACATCGAGAAAGGTAGGAAGGGCAGAGTCCTGGTCTAGTGAGAACCTCCCCCACTCCCGTGGGACAACCCACAAGCAGGAGGGATATCACAACCGCAAAGGTCCCCCCTGAGGAGCAAGGGGTCCAAGTCCCACATCAGGCTCCCCAGCCTGGGAGACCTGCACCGGGAAGCCAAGCCCCCATAACATCTGGCTTTGAAAAACAGCAGGGCTTACATCTGGGAGAGCCTGAGGGCCGTGGAAAAGGGAAGACACTCAATTATTAAAGGACGCGCAGAAACTCACTTGCTCCAAGTCCTAGCACAGAGGCAGCAGCTTGAAAAGCGCCTGGATCATACAAGAAGATTCATTGACTAATTTCAGGGCATGCACCGGATGGGCAGGGATCTGGTGGAATTTTCTCTGGGGATGGAAGCACTGGCAGACGTGATTTGTTTTTACTTTCTTTCCACGTAGCTGGCCTGGTGCTGGTGAGCACTATTTCTGTCACTCTTCATCAGCCTAACTAACACCACACGCCCTGCCCCTGCTTTCCCCTGAGGACCCAGGGTAACAACCTCACCCACCAGCACACCTGCCACATTTGCTGCCCAACCACAACAGGAGGGCACATGCAGCCCACACAGGGGATACCCTTGGAGCACCTGGCTCTGTTGATCAGGGGAGATTGCACCACTGAACCCACAGGACACCTCCTACGTAAGGCCACTCTTTCAAGACTGGGAGATGAAGCTGATTTACATAGAAATGAACACAGAGGGTTAGGCAAAATGAAGAAACTACAGAATATCTTCAGAAGGGAAGAGCAAGACAAAACCTCAGAAAAAGAACTAAACAAAGTGGAGACAAGCAGTTTATCAGATAAAGAATTCAAAGTAACAGTCATAAAAATGCACATCGAACTCAGGAGAAAAGTGGATGAATCCGGAGAGGTAATCTGTGAGGAAATCATCAAAGGGCTAGAAGATATGAAAAACAAAGATTTAGAACTTTTGAATTTATTAACTGAAATGAAAAATACACTAGTGGAAAGCAGCAGGAAATCAGAGAGTGCAAAAAAACCAAAACAGACCAGTGATCTGGAAGACAAATGGAAGTTGCCCGATCAGAACAGCAAAAAGGGGGCCTTTGCTGGTTAAGACTCTGCGCTCCCAATGTAAGGGGCCCAGGTTCAATCCCTGGTCAGGGAGCTAGATCCTGCATGCTGCAACTAAGACCCGGAGCAGCCAAATAAATAAATATTAAAAAAAAAAAAAAAGGAATCCCAAAAAAACAAGAATAGGGTCCCCACTGCGGGTCCCAGCAGCTCCAGTGCAGGGGAGAGTGGCAGCAGCCAGGCAGCCCAGCTTCAAGAAGGCTCTTGGCAGTCTGGCTGGCACACCAAGGAAGTCCCTATTTACTCTCTTTTAGATCCTTTACCCATATAGGCCATTACAGAGTACTGAGTAGAGTTCCCTGTGCTATACAGTAGGTTCTTATTAGTTACTTATTTTATATATAATAGTGTGTATATGTCCATCCCAGTCTCCCAATTTATCCCTCCCTTCCATTCCCCCTGGTAACCATAAGTTTGTTTTCTACATCTGTGACTCTATTTCTGTTTTGTAAATAAGTTCATTTGTACCATTTTTTTAGATTCCATATATAAGCTCTATCATATGACATTTGTGTTTCTCTGTCAGATTTACTTCACTCAGTCTATGACAGTCTGTAGGTCCATCCATGTTGCCACTGTAAATGCTTTTTTTTAAGAGGTAAAGTCATTTGCTGGTTGTTTATTTTTTGGTACAACCAGAAAGTAGTGGGATATTGAATATGGGAGGTTCTGATTGTCTTGGGTGTCAGCTTAACATTCCATAGATGGGGTAGCTTTTCTATCCTATAATACAATGCATACTAAATGGCAGTTGGAGTCAGTTGTACATTTAATGTCTTGAACACTTTTTTTTATATATATTTATTTTATTTTATTTCTTTTCCTTTTTTTTTTTTTTTATTGGCTGAGTTGGGTCTTAGTTGCGGCACACGGGATCTTTGTTGAGGCATGCAGGATCTTTCTCATTACAGTGTGTGGTCTACTTGGGCTTCTCTCTAGTTGTGGCATGTGGGTTTTCTCTCTCTAGTTGTGGAGGATGGGCTCCAGGGCACGTGGGCCCTGTAGTTTGCAGCACGCAGGCTCTCTAGTTGAGGCGCAAGAGCTCAGTAGTTGTGGCATGCGGGCTTATTTGCCCCATGGCATGTGGGATCTTAGTTCCCCGACCAGGGATCGAACCCGCATCCCCTGCGTTAGAAGGCGGATTATTTACCACTGGACCACCAGAGAGGTCCCTTGAACACTTTAAATTACTTCTCTTCCCTTGTTGTTTTTGGTAGAATTGTTTCCTAAAGCAAACCACTCCTTGATCTTGGCTCTCCTGGCCAGAATTTTGTGCACTCTGTAACATCTTTGGTCCTGGTAGTCCAGTTTTCCTAATAACTTTGTTAATGTGCTGTGAATGATTGAAAACTTGAGTATGTAGTGTATACGATATTAAATTGTGAATTTAGTGGGACTTAGGATGTAACAGCATATCAACATTTGAAGATATGGGTACTTGATATCCTGTTAAGGAGAATTTGCCTCCAAATTTTAAGCTGGAAAGGCCCTGGAATAACTTCAGAAAAGAATCATAGGGGACTTCCCTGGTGGTCCAGTGGGTAAGACTGCACTCCCAATGCAGGGGCCTGGGTTCAATTCCTGGTGGGGGAGCTAGATCCTGCATACATATCGCAACTAAGAAGTCCTCATGCCACAACTAAGAGTTCACATGCCTCAACTAAGAAGCCCTCATGCCGCAACTAAAGATCCCACATGTCACAACTAAGCCCTGGCGCAGCCTAAGTAAATTAATTAATAAATTTTAAAAAAGAAAAGGAAAGAAAAGAATCATGGGAATTTCCTGCCTGTCCAGTCGGTTAGGACTCTGTCTTTCCACTGTAGGGGGCACAGGTTCGATCCCTGGCTGGGGAACTAGGATCCCACAAGCTGCACAGTGCAGCCAAAAAAAAAAAAAAAAGAATCACAACTACATAATTTTTTAGGTTTTTGGTATGTATGTTAAGAATTGTGTACAGAGCTTCCCTGGTGGCACAGTGGTTGAGAATCCGCCTGCCGATGCAGGGGACACGGGTTCGATCTGTGGTCCGGGAAGATCCCACATGCCGTGGAGCCACTAAGCCCGTGCACCACAACTACTGAGCCTGTGCTCTAGAGCCAATGAGCCACAACTACTGAGCCCACGTGCCGCAACTACTGAAACCTGCGTGCCTGGAGCCCGTGCTCCACAATAAGAGAAGCCTCTGCAATGAGAAGCCCGTGCACTGCAACGAAGAGTAGCCCCCGTTTGCCGCAACTAGAGAAAGCCTGTGCACAGCAACAAAGACCCAACACAGCCAAAAATAAATAAATAAAATAAATGTATTTTAAAAAAATGAATTGTGTACAAATTGAAATGCCTGTGTACTGATCCTCAAAACAACCAATAAAATCTCAATTATGAAAGAAAAGAAAACAAAACAAAAATGAAGATAGTTTAAGGGGCCACTGAGAGGACATCAAGCAGACTAACATTTGCATTGTAGGGTCCCAGAAGGAGGAGAGAGAGAAAGGGACAGAAAACCCATTTGAAGAAATAATGGCTGAAAAGTTCCTTAACCTGGCAAAGGAACCAGAAAACCAAGTCCAGGAAGCACTGAGTCCCAAAAAAGATGTACCCAAAGAGACCCACACCAAAGACACATAATTAAAATGTCAAAAGTTAAAGACCGTTTTCAAACTTTTCCAACAAAATATTCATAAAAATTAAAGAAGGAAAGTTCTAGAGATGTAACAAAAAGCTCTCCATCCCCACAGTGAAACCACTTTGAAAATCTACCTTTAAAATTCACGTGGGGCTTCCCTGGTGGCGCAGTGTTCCCACATGCTGCGGAGCAACTAAGCCCGTGCACCACAACTAGTGAGCCTGCGCTCTAGAGCCCGTGGACCACAACTACTGAAGCCCGCGCTCCTAGAGCCTGTGCTCCGCAACAAGAAAAGCCACCGCAGTGAGAAGCCTGTGCACCACAAGGAATAGTAGCCCCCGCTCGCCGCAACTAGAGAAAGGCCACGAGCAGCCAAAAAATAAATAAAATAAATAAATTTTTTTAAAAAAGAAAGAAAATGCAAATTCACATGAATTTTTTAAAATTTATTTATTTAATTTATTTTTTGGCTGCGTTCGGTCTTCGCTGCTGCGCGCAGCCTTTCTCTAGTTGTGGCGAGCAGGGGCTACTCTTCCTTGCAGTGCGCGGGCTTCTCATTGCGGTGGCTTCTCTTGTTGCGGAGCACGGGCTCTAGGAGCGCGGGCTTCAGTAGTTGCGGCACACGGACTCAGTAGTTGTGGCTCACAGGCTCTAGAGCGTAAGCTCAGTAGTTGTGGCACACGGGCTTAGTTGCTCCACGGCGTGTGGGATCTTCCTGGACCAGGGCTCAAACCCATTTCCCCTGCATTGGCAGGTGGATTCTTAACCACTGAGCCACCAGGGAAGTCCCTGCATTTTATTTCATAATATAACCAAATGCAAAAGAATATATAGTCAAAAGTAAGTTTCACAAGTGTTGAACTCTTATACTACTGGTGGAGTGTCAGTTGGTACAGTCACTCTGGAAAGCTGGCAGTATATACTAAAGCTGAAAATATGCTATACCCTATGACCTAGTAATTTCATTCCTAGGTGTATACCCAACAGAAATGAATACATATGTTTACTGAAAGACATGTGCTCACAGCAACACAAGTTGCAATAGCTCAAAACTGGAAACTATCCACAACAGTAGAATGAATAAACGAAGTGGGATATTCACTACATGGAATACCATTCAGGAATGAGAATGAATCATCTACAACCACATGTATAATATGGATGAATCTTATAGACAAATGTTGAGCAAAAGAAGCCAGACACAAAATAGTATACATGATTCTATTCATATAAGGTATAAAAACAGGCAAAACTAATGCAAGCTATTAAGAATCGGGATAGAGGGTTACCTTCTTTGTTTCTAGGGTGCCGATGAGATTCTGATTCCTGTTCTAGGTGCTGGTTACTCAGATGTGTTCAGTTTGTGAAAATTGAGCCATGCACTTGTGATATGTGAACTTATTTGTGTATTATGCTTCAATTTTTTACAAAAAGTCTCTCCTCTAGTCCCTTTCCCCTCCCAAGAGGCAATTTCTGTTACCAGTTTCTTATGTCCTTCCTGAGTTATTTTACTTTTTTACTTTTTTTTTTGACCGCGCGGCATGTGAGATCTTAGTTCCCCAAGCAGGGATCGAACCCACGCCCCCTGCATTGGAAGGCAAATTCTTAAGGCAGGTTCAGACTGGACCACCAGGGAAGTCCTCCAACTTCATTCTTTTTCATGTCCCAGCAGCACTTGTTGAAAAGACGTTCTTTCCTTGCAGTGTCTTGGCACCTTTGTTGCAAATCAGTTGATCATAAATACAAGGGTTTATTTCTGGAAGAACATTTTGTCTTATTTAATACATCTCTCTCATTTGGATCTCTAAGAATTAGAATCCCTGAAAACTCTAGTTACTTCCCTTCTCCCATGCCCAGCCACCCTGGTAGATGGCTGTAGGTACATTTGGAAAAGGGTAGGAAGAAGTTTTACAGTGTTTTGCCAAATGTAACATAGCCCTTCATCAAGGGGACCCAGCCTTCCCTTATTCAAGGGGCTCTAGGTCTGGAATTGGCTCAAGTCTGAGAATTTGCTGAGGGTAGAGCCTTGTGTTTTTTGGCGTACTCAGCAAGATGTGTAGCAACATGAGAGACCCATGGAGGAGCATCTCCTAACACTGACTTTATGGGGTTCTTGTACCAACTACAGATTGGCATATATATAAAATGCTTAATGTCACGGTACATGGCACATCATAAATGCTCAACAAAATAGCTAGAATACTATTGCAGTAGGCCAAAGAATAAACAGAGTGGATGTAGTGAATGTAGGCTACTGTTGTTTTTAAAAACTTAGCTGAAAATAGGAGATGGGGACAGAAGCCAAAGGGAAATTTCTTTGTTTTCAAAGACAGATTTTACCATGTTTATAGGTTGGCATGTATATATTCCAGGCAAAAGAGGGACTCTGAAACCATAAAACTATAAGAGAATAATAGACGGAGCAAAGTCCCTGAGAGGGCATAAGTAGATGAAATCCAGGCACACCTACACAGACAAGCTCTGCGTATGAGGGACTTCCCATGAGGTGGGGAAGCAAGTACGAGTGGTCACACTGGTAAATATGGAGTCACAGCAGGGAGTGGAATGTTAAGGGAGTTCCTGCTTGACATCCTGTGTTTTCTTGGTGAAGGGGAAGGCAGTCACTGGTTCGGGGCTATAAAAGACATAAACAATGTTGAAGGTTCAGCTGAGGATGGAGTGGAAAGGCTGGCCCCTCTCAGCAGCACTGTGATTTTTTTTTTTTCTTCATAGCTCACATATAGGCATGAAGACAGATGGGAGATATACCCATATTGGGGCTGTGGATTAGTTAATTCTTTTGGTTGCAAGCAACAGAAACTCAAACTACCTGAAGCAGAAGGGAGAATTACTTGGAAGAATACTGGGATCTCCTGCTGACTACAGTTAATTGTCAAAGGGATCCTGGGACTGAAGTGCATCAGGAAACCTAAGAACTTGTCTGTCATCTCGGCCCTCCACAGACCACATACTGGGACTTGGCTACCAAACGGCTCCCAAGTTTATGCGTTACAATCCAGGCCCAAAGAAATTTCTAAAATTCCTAGGTAAGGAAGAAGTTGGGTCAGCCTGGTGACAGAGGTACGGAAAAGAGGCAGCTCTAAAACAGGAGGCTACAGGCAGAATTCTAATAGGTTTCTGCTAGGAAAGGGTGGGTTTCCATCAGAACTGTAAAAATGTCTACTTAGTCAAGGGACTAGATTTACATTTTATAAACAGTAATTCCACACAGAACATAACCATTCGTCAGACATTTTAATGAAACCCAATCTGGTATGACCCCTGCTTTTGGGGTAGCCCATCAATCCAAGGAGAAACAAACAGTTACAATGCAACTTGCTAAATACCAGAACAGGTAATTACAAACACCCTGTGCCCCAGCTACACCCCCCTGGGGCTGATATCAGGTGGACTGAGGGAAGAAGCAACAGGGGTAGGAGGATGACCCACACCAGCTGTTAAAATATGGGATATGTCATGTTTAGAAATTCAATTTGGTACAACTACCCAAGGCAGAGTGGTAGGCCTTGTTTACTTAATTCAGTAAAGCTTTACTGCACACCTACTTAGGAATGGGTGCCATGGAGGCATATCAAAATTAAAACACATTGCTGCTGCTGCTGCTGTCTGGAGCTTTTATTAGGGAGGCAGGGCATGAACACAACTTGATCACTACAGACTCTTCCTGCTTTGTATTCAGTTACCTAACTCCTTAACCTCCTTGAATGGCCTCACTTCATTTCATGAAAAATGTTCACAGAGGACTCATGGAAGGTTCTGTGCCAGTGTCCTGATTCTGATGAGACTCGGGGAGGAGTGAGACCCAGTTCTCAAGAATTTTCCAGCTACTGGCTGCCTGGAACTAATCCAAATCCACCAGATAAAGTACAACAAGCTGGTCCTGGTTCTACTTCTTGCTGCCTAGACCACAGCTCCCCTGTTTTTCCTTAAAAATAATCTTCTCCCAAAGCTCACTGCGCTTATGTCCCAGACCCATCTTGAACCAACTTTCCAAACACAGGATGCAGATGACTTCACAGCATGTGGTTTTAGAACAAAAGAAAAAGCTTAGGTATTTAGGTGTCTGAAACCCAATAAATTCCTGGTACACTGCTACCACCCTGAAATCCAATGCAATCTAGAGCTGTTAAAACAAGTACAGACCAAGGAGGTACAGTGTATACTGTGATGCTGGCTTACTTTGTATGATCCTTTAAAAAGGACATTGAAAAACCAGCACCTGTTTGGGGAGAGATCATGTGTGGGACTTGAATACCTATCTTTAAGGAATGAGTGACCAAATTAATGCTAATTAACCTGAAAACATGGGGGCAGAGTATTTATGGTTAAGTTTTCTGAAGGGCTGCCATGTAGATCAAGTTTTAAACATATTCTGGGCAAGGCTTCCAGGGAAGGAGAATGTTGTTCTTAAGGACCTTCTAATTGTCAGAGCTGTCCCACAGTGAAATGACCTGCCTTGTGAGGTAGTGAGCTCCCTGTCAAGGGAGGTTTTAAAGGGTAGAAGACCACTTGGCAGGAATATCGTCAAAAGGGGGCTAAACCAGGTTTGTTTAAACCTGGCATGGAGGAAGAGGCAGAGGAGGAGGAGATCTTGCTCCCCATAAATGGGATCCTCCTGACTGCATGCATGGGGACAGGTAATCCCTGCGTGCACAAACTAGAAAACACAAAGCCCGTAAATTCGATGGGGGGAACTTTTAGCGCAATATCCACACACAGAAACTCTTTTAGGATAGGGTAGGTTGGAAAACTTTAACCAAATAATGTCACTTCTCCTACTGGGACTGTCTGTTCTAGACACATGTATTAAGGCAGCCAGCGTGGTAGAAAAAAGTTCAGCTCTGTGTAGCAAGAGACCTGGGTTTTAGTTCTGACTCTGCCCTGTATGACTGGGGGCTCCTTCCCTTTTCTGGGCCCCTCCGCGAAAAGAAATGAACTTACACAGTCCTTCCCATTCTAAAGGGTGTTGCCTTTCTGGCTAGGCACCCCTATAGCAGATCTAGGGCTACAGTTCTGGACCCCAGGGCTACACTTGTGGACGGCCAGAGACCACCTCTGGCGGAAGCAACGGCCACACTCGAGGCAGGGGAAGGGCTTCTCCCCAGTGTGCAGGAGCTGGTGCTGAGCCAGGTGGCTCCACTGGGCGAACCGCTTGGAGCACAGGTCGCAGGCATAGGGCCGCTCGCCCGAGTGGACGCGCCGGTGACTGGCCAGCAGTGAGGGGTAGGCGAAGCGGCGGCCACAGTCGTCACACGCGTGCAGTTTCTCCTCAGTGTGCGTGCTGCGGTGTATGGCGAGGGAACCGCTCCGCCGGAAGGCACGTCCACAGTCCGGGCAGGGATAGGGCTTCTCTCCCGTGTGCAAGAGCTGGTGCTGGAGCAGTGTGCTGCGCTGGGAGAAGCGGGCCTCGCAGTGCTCGCAGGCATAGGGACGCTCTCCGGAGTGCACCCGCCGGTGACTGACCAGACGAGAGGAGGAGGAGAAGCGCCGCTCGCAGTCCGGGCATGGGTAGGGCTTCTCGCCCGTGTGGATGCGCTGGTGGATGACCAGGGCGGTGCGTTGGCGGAAGCGCCGGCTGCATTCCAGGCAGGTGTAGGGCTTCTCTCCAGTGTGTGTGCGCTGGTGGATGGCGAGCAGGGAGGGGTAGGCGAAGCGACGCCCGCAGCTGGGGCACTGGTGGGGTTTTTCACCCGTGTGTGTGGTCCGGTGATTGGCCAAGGACCTGCTCCTCCGGAAGCAGCGGCCACAGTCAGGACAATGGTAGGGCTTCTCGCCTGTGTGGATAACCTGGTGCTGGGAGAGGTTCTTGCGCTGGGAGAACCGCTTGCCACACTGGTCACAAACGTAGGGACACTCTCCAGAGTGTGCCCGCCGGTGACTGACCAGCAGGGACGGGTAAGAAAAGCGGCGCCCACAGTCTGGGCAAGGGTAAGGCTTTTTCAGATTCTGGGCACACTTGTGGCTCTGCAGGGCCGGGTGATCGGGAAAGGTACAACCACAGTCAGGGCAGATGGGACCTCCGGATGTCTGCCTGGGGATCAGGCGGGGTTTGCTGGGCCGGCGGCCTCGCTTCCCCTTTCGGGGTGCCTCCTTAGGCGGGAATACTTCCTTCTCTTCATTCTTCTTTCTGGTTCTGGTTTCTACAGGAACACAAAGGAGAAATTAATTTAACAAACACTGGGCTCCTACTCTTTCCTATTATATTGATACAGGTTATAAAACAGACTCGGCCCGTCTTCAAGGAATGTCAGTGACAAAGACAACCAACCAAGTGTGACATACGGCTATGGAAATATGGAGGGTACTACAGGAGCCCCTAATCCAGCTTGGAGAAATCAGGGAAGGTTTCTTGGAGGAGATTAAGCTGACTTTAAAAAGGTTTTGGGGGCTTCCCTGGTGGCGCAGTGGTTAAGAATCCTCCTGCCAATGCAGGGGACACGGATTTGAGTCCTGCACTGGGAAGATCTCACATGCTGCGGAGCAACTAAGCCCGTGCGCCACAACTACTGAGCCTGCATTCTAGAGCCCATGAGCCTCAACTACTGAAGCCCGCATGTCTAGAGCCCCAGCTCTGCAACAAGAGAAGCCACTGCAATGAGAAGCCCACGCACTGCAAGGAAGAGTAGCCCTGCTCGCCACAACCAGAGAAAGCCTGCGTGCAGCAAAAGACCCAACTCAGCCAAAAATAAATAAATAAATTAATTAATTTAAAAAAAAAGTTTTGGGGACTTCCCTGGAGGTCAGCGCTTCCATTGCAGGGGGTATGGGTTCGATCCCTGGTCCAGGAACTAAGATCCCGCATGCCGCATAAAGTGGCCAAAAATAAACAAATGAATAAAATAAAAAAATTAAAATTTTTTTTAGTTTTTGAAGAGGTAAGTATAAGGCAGGAAGTGGAAACAAATGAGGTATGATTTGGCATTGACTAGGTCATAAGGCCCTTTAAGCCAATGCTTCACAAATTCTGAATCATTTGGAGGGTTTAATGAAACATTGCTGGGCCCTACCCCCAGTTTTAGATTCAACATGTCTAGGATGGGGTCCAGGAATTTACATTTTCTAATACATTCCCGAGTGATGCTGCTGCTGCTGCTGCTGGTCTGAGGACCACACTGTGAGAACCAAACCTAAACGTACATCCAAATCAACTGAGGCTATTAAAATATGTATATGTTCATAGATATCCATAAGAGTAAATGAGTCGTTCTGGGATGGGGTCCAGGAATCTGTATTTTCACCAAGTTCCCCAAGTGTCTTAGATATAACTGACAGCCATTTGACAACCTGCCTTGGCAAAAACTGAAAGGTTTTTTTTTTTTTTTTCTGGTACGCGGGCCTCTCACTGTTGTGGCCTCTCCCGTTGCGGAGCACAGGCTCTGGACGCGCAGGCTCAGCGGCCATGGCTCACGGGCCTAGCCGCTCCACCACATGTGGGATCTTCCCAGACCGGGGCACGAACCCGTGTCCCCTGCATTGGCAGGCGGACTCTCAAGCACTGCGCCACCAGGGAAGCCAAACTGAAAGGTTTTAAGCAAGGAAATATCATGTCTGATCGGAATCTTACAAAGATAGCCCTGCTCCTAGAGAATGTGGCTCAGAAACTCCAGCCCAGACAGTTCCATCTGCCCCTGTAGGTGGATCTGGGGGGCCCTTCTACCTGAATGGCCTTAATCAGAGCCTTGCTTGATCCTGAGGAGACTGGCAGATTCCTGCACTGATCGGGGTCATTCTGCCAGAAGGGCAAAAAGAGGCCCCTGCACCCCAGGCCACTGTTCCCCATAAGATCCCTTCAACCAAAACCTGGAAAACTCAGAGGTATAGGCTCTCTCAGTCAGAGCCCAATTCAAAGCATGCTGGAGACAGAGTCCTGGGGAGGAAGGAGGGTTGTAGCTCTTTTGAAAAGCTCACTGATCCATTACACAACAGACAACTGCAGGTGGTCAGTTTACAAACTGACAAGTGAATCTTTGGTAGAGGGACTCAACACCGTGAAAGAGACAGGAACCCTGAAGTTGTAAAAACGAACACGGTAAATGGAGCGTGGGTCATAGGTACCCCTAGCCACGGAAACTCTGGACTGAGTCATTAGAGGCTGCAAGCCCTCCGAGGCATTTTTCACTTACTTCTTTGGACTGTTACCCTCCTAGGGCACTCCTGTGGATCCAGAGCAGCCGGTTCCCAATCATCGGTATTTCGTTCCAACCAGGAGATGAGGGCTGGTTTGGGACCTGCGCACCCTGGGGAAGAAGAATCAGTCAGAGGCCCAGCTCGTACATAACGCTGGGTAGACTTATCTACCCGGTGGCATCTCCTGCCAAACCCCTGTCCTCCCGCCCGACACAACCTCTTCGTAGGCCAGGACCATGGACACTCTGGACTCCCACCCCCAGTTCCTCCATCCCTTCGGGTCCCGCGGAAGCGGATTGGGGCGGGCCTCACCGAGCGCGCCCAGGTGGCCGTAGGTCTCCTGCATAACGTCCCGGTACAGGGCCCTCTGCGCGGGCCGCAGACACTCCCACTCCTCCGGGGAGAAGTACACGGCCACGTCCCCGAACTTCACCGCCCTCGGCCTCCTTCCCCTTCTCCGGCCGGGTCCGGCCTCTCCTGGTCCCCGCGCGGGGAGCGGAGCCGAAGGCCGCGCCATTGGACCCGACAAGCCGGCGCCACGGCTGTCCCGGCCTTGACCGCTGGGCGCTGGCGGGCCCCGGGATTTGGGAGCCCAAGCAGGATCCGGGCGGAGCGTGCCTGGGGAGACCAGGAGGGAACAGGAATCGGCCGCCGGCGGGGCTAACGGAAGCCTTTCGCTGTTATTCAGGAAACTCCTGCCCGAACTTGGGTGAAAAGCACCGGAAGATGCCTTCGGGGAAAATGGCGGCGCCGCTACTGCACCGCCTTTGCCTGAAACACAGGCAGCTTCCAGCTATCGATTTTATTGACCGGAGCGCCATGCCGGCTCCCTAACCTCTTTGCCCTCAAGTGTGATGGCGCTGCGATTGGGCTTCACGCCCTTTTTCCCCCCATTCCACGCGGTCATTGGGCGGTGGCCTAAGATCGAGTATTCTGATTGGGTGTTGCCAAAAGCGGCCTGTTTGAACGAAGCCAACGAAAGCGTAAGGGCAGAAAGCTGGACCCTCGGTGTCGGGTGACTGCCCGGGAGTCTGGAGGCGGGAAGGGGCGACCCCGCCTGGGATCAGTAATGGTCCTGTTTCTTGGAGGCGCAGCCTAGCCGAGGGAGGGAAGGATTTGAGCGACGGAGCCACTCTGGCCAACCCGGGGCTGGAATATTCCTGGGTCTCCTTTCCTGGCTTTCTCAGAGGAGCCTTCTCTTGCCATAGTGGGTAACTCCCTCCTTGCCCTTTGGGGAAGGGAATTAACGTTAGCGTTTCCTGTGCGCAGGTACCATGCCCAACATATTACACGTTCAACGTATTTATTTTTTGCTACCATGTGTGAAATGATGATTATCATCCTGGTTCTACTGATGAGGAAAATCTCAGAGGGTACTTGCTAGTAAGGAGAAGAACAAAGATTTTGTCCAACTGAAGAAAACGTACAACCTAAAAGTTGCGAGTTGAGTTTTATTCCAGGACCTTACTGAGGACTATCCTCTCAGCTATGAGGAACTGCTCCAAAGAGGTAAGGGAGGAGCCAGGATATATAGCAGTTTTTGCTGGAAAAAAAATATATATATTTGAACATCAAAACATTATTGCTAATCACAAAAAAACAGACATTTCAAGTTAATGATTTTAGGGCTTTTCTATATATGGGAAGATGCAAGAGTCTGGGCTTGTTGAAATTGTTCTTCACAGATGCAACTTAACTGTCGAGCCAGTATCCAGAGCACAGAATATTTCCTGTATTTTTCCATCTTGAATTTCCCTCAAGGCACACCTTGGTAGGGAGTAGGAGGGCCTGGTGGCTGCAGTGGCTGATAACTTGATGGCCGGCAGCATTTGTTGTTTACCAAATGGCAGGCAAGTTTCCCTTTCCACAGGGCCCCGTCTATTTTTTTTTTTTTTTTTTTTTTTTTTTGCCACGCCGAGCGGCTTGTGTGATCTCAGTTCCCTGACCAAGGATTGAACCCAAGCTATGGCAGTGAAAGCCCGGAATCCTAACCACTAGGCCACCAGGGAGCTCCCACACAGGGCCCCCTCTTGGTCATAAATTCGACCAAGGTTTGGGAGGCATTTCATGGTCAATTTGTCATGGAATTCTCATTCCTAGGTCAGAGGAAGATTTCATTGATCAGCCACCCAATGTGCTGTTTCTGTTTTTTTTTAATTTTAAAAATTTTTATTTGGTTGTGCCAGTTGGGGCAGATGTGCTCCTTAGTTGCGGCTCACCGGCTCCTTAGTTGTGGAATGCAAACTCTTAGTTGCGGTATGCATGTGGGATCTTAGTTCCCTGACCAAGGGTTGAACCCAGGCTCCCTGCATTGGGAACACAGAGTCTTAACCATTGTGCCACCAGGGAAGTCCCCCAATGTATTATTTTTGGATTGGGCCCTATTAATAACCTAAAATTCTCTGGATCGTGTGTTTTACTAGTCTATTCCTATAATCCAGGAAATGTTTTCCCTTGTTGCTTCTCCATATCTAGAGTCTCAGTGTTAAAATTATTTTACGTAGAGTTATGTATATGATCAATTGCCTCAAGACATTTAGCCATCATTAATTTTGTTGGAGACCTGATGATACATTAGGTAATGCAAGAGGTCACAATTTTATAAAATAGACAGCATATAAGTAATATAGCTAGTAACGTTAATAAGGTCATAGTACAGCAGAGAGAGACACAAAGCATAAGCAATTTGAGAACAACAAAAAGAGAACAAATTTCAATGATTAGTATAACTAGTTGTAACCTGGTCGCAAGAAGCCATCAAGTCCAGAGGGGAGCTAGCTAGAGAAGCCAAATTCTGGAGGGATCAGGCAGAGAGAAAAAGAGCAGTGTTTCATCTTCATTTACAATACAGAGGTATACTTTATCAACTTGTTGTAGGTCATAGCATAAGAGGAAAGGTTTTCTGGAAAACAGATTAAAAGCCAGCCAGTAATATTTTAGACAAAAAGTCATAAAATTATAAATCATATTTATCAGTTCATTCAGTCCCATGTAATTAATTCCTGTTAATCTGGAAGAAGCCATCAGGTTTCCTGTTAGAGTTTTGTAATTTTTTATCCAGTTCAGTGGTAAGATCTAAAAGTTATCAAAAGTCTTATTTGTCAAAAAGTCCTTTTTATGAATGTCCTTGAAGATCTTCATTTTATAAAAGCATCAGAGTAAAACAATGTCTATAAGTGACAGAAGACTTAAAATGGCATGGTTGAGGGACTTCCCTGGTGGTGCAGTGGTTAAGAATCCAGCTGCCAATGCAGGGGACATGGGTTCGAGCCCTGGTCTGGGAAGATCCCACATGCTGCAGAGTAACTAAGCCCGTGCACCACAACTACTGAGCCTGCGCTCTAGAGCCCGCAAGCCACAACTACTGGGCCCACGTGCCACAACTACTGAAGCCTGTGCACCTAGAGCCCGTGCTCCGCAACAAGAGAAGCCACCACAGTGAGAAGCCTGTGGATGCGCCCTTGGCTGAGCAGGAGGGAGGAGAAGAAGCAGATGCCAACTGCAGGGAGAACGTTTCTTGCCTGTGCAATGGCTGTAAATGGCCAAGGAGGCCTCTGGTGGAAGCACCGCCCCCAGTCACAACACCAGCAGGGCTTCCTTACCGTGTGGGTGAGCTGGTGCCAGAGCACGTTTTCCTGGCAAGCACTTTGTAGGCAGTAGTGGCGGTGCTTACCCAATGCACGAGCCCATGTTGGCTGGGGGGTGGGGGGGATGGGCATATGCAAAGTGGCACCCACAGTCTGTGCACGTACGTCTCCACTTGTGGATATAGAGGACCTGTTTGGGTGGAAGTGGCGGTTATAGGGCACAGGTGTGTCCTGCATGGAGCAGCTGGTGCTAGCCCAGGTGAGCCCTCTGGGAAAAGTGGATGCCACATGACCATAAACATGGGGACGGTAACCAGAGTGGACCTACCTGCGTCTAACAGTTCAGGGAACGCAAAGAGCTGCCCACAGTCCAGACATGAATAGGACTTCTCCCTTCTATGGGTGGCCAGTGCCCTTATTATTCAAAAGCAACAGCCACACTGGAGCCAGGGGAAGTTTGCAGGGTGCTGTGAACCACATAGCTCTCTCTCTCTCTGGGAAGCAGGCAGTTGTCTGTGGAGATGGAGCAGCACATGAGACTGAGTACCCATTCATCCGAGGCACAGGGGTCTGAGTGTGACCCCCTCGTTCAGAGATATCCCACCTGCCTCAGGCACAAGTTTCCCCTTTTCAGGAAAAGTACCATCCCTTCTTCCTCACTCAGGGCCTCCAAGACTGTATAGTGTTCTCATAAGAAAGTGCTGAATTCTTTTCATAGGGAAGCTAACACCCCTCCCTGGTTAAAGACCTTAGATGTGGGCATTTCAGTGAAAACATTTCTCAAACTGAGACCTCAGTGCCTTTTAAGCACACAAAAACACTTGTTGCCACCTTAATTGGAAGGTGGCAAGTCATTAAATTACTTATATTGAGGGGTCTAGGCAGCTTCAAATGGCAGGGTACTTTCTTAGAGGCAAGGGCAGGCCAAGAAACCTGACCAAGTGAACTGGCCCCTCTGCAAGGCCAATCATCTTGCCAAATATGGCAGCGTCTAGGCTTAAATTAGCTAAAAGTTAAAATTCCCTTCCTCAGTCACACTAGCCACATTTTAAGTTCTAAATAGCCACATGTGGATAGTGGCTTCTATGTTGGACAGCATAGATACAGCACATTCTCATAACTGAAGAAAGCTCTGTTGTACAGCAATGCTCTAAATACTCTAAGCAGAAAGAAGGCAAAAGATCTCAATCCCCAAAAGAGCTGCCTCACCCCAAACCCACAGTGTGGACCAGTGGGACCAGCTTCCCTTGAAGGCAAGGAGGATGCCAGGTGTGGTAAAGAAAACTTGGGAAGAGAGGGTTCACTGGATTCGTACTAACTGGGGTCTTTAAAGAGAAGGGCTGGGGAAGGTAGGGGGAGGGGCTCCTGGGAGAAAGGGCCGCCCGGCTCACTCCCAAGAGAGGCTGACTTCCAGCTCAGCTCAGTTTTCCTCACCTATCCCAAATCCTGGGCCCCTCGGCCCCTCCTCGGGATCCTTGGCCTCCGAGCTCCATGCCTCCTTCCTTCCCTCCATCCAGGAGATGAGGGCCGGTTTGGGGCCTGCAAATCCTAGGGGAGAAGGGCCAACAGTGGACAGGGTGAGAGGATGGAGCCTAGAGAAGGTGCTTCCTCTGCGGGGGTGGGGTGCAGCCTCCCGATCACTCGGAGAGAAGACCCGTCCCAACAAGAGACACACTCTCAGGCGCGCCCGGACCGAAGCCTAAGGGTCCCCCGGTCACAAGAAAAAGGTTAAAGGGGAGGGCCGGGCCTCAGCGAGCGCGCCCAGGTGGCCGTAGTTCTCCCGCATCACGTCCCGATACAGGGCCCTCTGCGCTAGCCGCAGACACCCCCACTCCTCCGGGAAGAAGTACAAGGCCACGTCCGCGAAGCTCACGGCGCCCGGCCTCCCTCGCCCGGGCCGGGCCTCCCCCTGCCCGCCGGCAAGGAGCGGGTCCGGGGGCAGCGCCGTGGGTCCAGAGCTTCTCCCCGGGTTCGCCGCTGGGCGCCGGGTTCTGGACGCAGCGGGGCTGAAGCCGGCCTCTGCTCGGACGCAAAGCGCCGCCGAGGAGGCCCGAAAGGCTCTGCGACCAGCCTCTCCTGGGGGCCAGTGAAAACCCCTCTGATGTTATTCTCACGGGTCCTGCAAGAAGCCTGGGAAGATGCCTTCGGGCGCAGTGGGAGCGCGGTTGAATCTCACCCATCGCTAGGCGGCGCCGGGGCCCTAAACTCTTCGCCCTGAAGTGTCATGGCGCTGCTGAGCTTCACGCCCTTCTCCCTCCTGCGCTCTGTGATTGGGTGGTGTCCGGCAGAAGGCAAAGAGCCAGTGTCCTGATTGGGTCTGAGAGAATCGTTCAGGTTGGAAGGAAGCCAGCAATAGCGTTGAGGGCAGGCCATCTTCCTGGAGCCCCAGCCAGCCACTATTCAGCACCTGCTCGGCCCCAGGCGCTGTGTTGGGTGTACGTGCCAAGCGACAGCGGCGCAGCTCTGCTGCCCAAGAGCTCACAGCACCGGCCTCCTCCCTGGCCCGGCGGTCGGCCCCGCTCTCGCCAGAGCCTCGTCTGCGTTGCTCTAGGATTCCCTGCCGCCTTTACACCCAGACTTGGACGATGGTCAAACATTTATTGAGCACCCACTGGGTTGAGCACAGTTGTAGGAACTGGGTAGAGAGCAGGGAGCTACTCAAAGTGACCTCGGCCTTGGAGGTTACATTCCTCTACACAGCCTTCCAGATGCTCAGGTCTCCACTGGACTTGACTCCAGGTTTAGTCCTGGAGCACCTGAGGCTCTCCATGTCTGAAGTGATTTAACATGGCATCTCCAAATATAATGCTTGGGACCAGAAAGAGGTGGCTCTAAGGGTGCCTTCTCCAAGTGGTGCTTACAACCTACTGAGGGAGACAAATACACACAGGTCTAGTTGCCTAGGGCACTGGAAAAGCCCCCAGTGGAGCCAGCAGCCCCCAGGTAGTAAAGGCATCATAATGCAGTACAGACTTCACTTCTAGCTTAGTAGTGTCTTCTATAAGCATCTGAGAGTACGACAGTAGGCCTCTTGCATATTTCACCTCAGATGATGGTCGTATTTCCAATGTATTTACCTGTTAAGATTTATATGGAATCTACCATGAGAAGGGCACAGTGACACACTGCAGGGAATAAGATAGTCTCTCACCTCCAAGTTGAGCACAGAAAAAGATAACCACTGTGAAACAATTAAGAAGAAAGTGAGGACTTCCCTGGTGGCGCAGTGGTTAAGAATCTGCCTGCCAATGCAGGGGACACGGGTTCCAGCCCTGGTCCAGGAAGATTCCACATGCCGCAGAGCAACTAAGCCCATGTGCCACAACTACTGAGCCTGCGTTCTAGAGCCTGTGAGCTACAACTACTGAGCCCCCATGCCACAACTACTGAAGCCTGTGCACCTAGAGCCCATGCTCCACAAGAGAAGCCACCACAATGAGAAGCCCGCACACCGCAACTAAGAGTAGCCCCAGCTCATCACAAGTAGAGAAAGCCTGCAACGAAGACCCAACACTGCCAAAAATAAATTAATAAATAAAAAAATTAATTAATTAAGAAAAGAAGAAAGGGAAAAAAGCTGGCTGAAACATAAAGAAGAGCTAGAGAAATTGCACTAAAAGCAGGTGTTTAAAACGGATGATTAGATAAGCCTGTCTTCAATATTCAAAAAACTCTACTGTCCTCACGCACATTAAGATGGCTACTATTATAAAAAAAAAAAAAGAACAAATGCAGGTGAGGGTGTGGAGTAACTGGAATTCTTGTGCACTGTTGGTGAGAATGTAGAATGGTACAGTTGCTCTGGAAAACATTATAGTGGTTCATCAAAAAATTAAAAATAGAATTACTTTATGATCCAAAAATTCCACTTTGGGTACATACCCCAAAAAATTCAAAGCAGTGTCTTGAGGAGATATTGATGCACACACGTTTATGGCAGCATTATTCACAATAGTCAAGAGGTGGAAGAAACCCCGGTGTCGATGCACCAATGAATGGATAAAGAAAATGTGGTGTTTACATACAACTGAATATTATCCAGCCATGAAAAGTTAGGAAACATGACATGTGCTACAACCTGGAGGAAACTTGAGGACATTAAGTGAAATAAGCCAGTCACAAAATGATAAATATGTATGATTCCACTTATATGAGGTATCTAAAGTAGCCAATTTCATAGAAACAGAAAGTAGAATGGTGGTTGGGTGATTACCATGGGCTGAGGAGAGGGGAATATGGGGAGTTTTTTAATGAGTATATGTTACTGAGTCTAAGCTCGTACTGCTCACCACAGGACAGGCCAATAATTGAGAAAGGAGTTGCTGGGGCAAGCAATAACAACTTTATTCAGAAAGCCAGCTGACTGAGAAGATGGTGGGTTTGTGCCCAAAGAACCATCTTGCCTGAGTTAGAACTCAGACTCCTTTTATACAAAAATGGGAGGGAGTAAAGCAAAATACTTCCTGATTCCCATCTGCCTCCAAAGGGGATGTGTTAGTTTCTTCCTCCCCCAGTCATTCACAGGTGGGCCTGGTCAGGATGTTTCCTGTGAGCTAAACAAAGGTATTTAGCTTAATGCTCATTACCTGGGAAGTAGGGTTCCCAGAGATGGGCCATTATGTATAATGTAAGCTTAGAGGCAACATCTCTTTACTGATTAACTTGTGATAGAATACAAAAGGTTTTTCCCTATTACATACAGAGTTCCAGTTTTGCAGGATGAGAAAGGTCTGGGGATTGGTTGCACAACAATGTGAGTTCTTAACACTACTGAACTGTACACTTAAAAATGGTTAAGATGATAAATTTTATGTTGTGTGAATTTTACCACAAATAAAAATAAAAACAAATACCTAACAAAATACAAGAGAAGACCAAATCCAACACACAGAAAGGATTATATAGCATGATTGGATGGAAGTTAGCCCAGGCGTGCAAGGTTGGTTTAACATCTGAAAATCAATTCATGTAATACATCATATGTCAATAAAATAAGGACAAAAACCACAGGATCATCTTAACAGATATGCAAAAAGAACTTGACAACATCCAACACCCCTTCATAATAAAAACACTCAACAACTAGAAATAAAAGGGAAAGTCCTCAACCTGATGAAAGACTGAATACTTTTCCCATAAGGTCAGGAACAAGATAAGGAGACCCACTCTTTTCATTTCTATTCTATTCACCAATATTATTCTCATTATTACATACTATAATATATATATATTTTTCTCATCACTTCCATTTTATTCTGTTACATTATACTGTTCTAGGCAGAACATTTAGGCAAGAATACGAAATAAAAGCCATCCAGATTGGAGAGATGTAAAACTCTTGCTATATGTAGGTGACATGATATACAAACTCCTAAGGAATTCATTGAAAAAAATTAGTACAGCCATTTTATAAGACTGTCAATTTCTTAGAAAAATAAACATACTCTTATTATATGATCCAGCAATTATGCTTCTTGGTATTTACCCAAAGGAGTTGATAACTTACATCCACACAAAAACCTGCACACGGATGTTTACAGCAACTGAATTCATAATCGCCAAAGCTTGTGGGCTTCCCTGGTGGCACAGTGGCTGAGAGTCCGCCTGCCGATGCAGGGGACCCGGGTTCGTGCCTCGGTCCGGGAAGCTCCCACATGCTGCGGAGCGGCTGGGCCCGTGAGCCGTGGCCTCTGAGCCTGCGCGTCCGGAGGCTGTGCTCCGCAACGGGAGAGGTCACAGCAGTGAGAGGCCCGCGTACCGAAAATAATTAATAATAATAATAATAATAATAATAATAATAATTGCCAAAGCTTGGAAGCAACCAACATGTCCTTCAGTAAGTGAATGGATAAATAAACTGTGGTACATCCATACAGTGAAATATTAGCGCTAAAAAGAAATGAGCTATCAGGCCATGAAAATATATGCAGAGACCTCAAATGCATATTACTAAGTGATTATTGTATGATTCCAACTATATGACATTCTGGAAAAGGTAAAACCATGGAGACAATAAAAAGATCAGTGGTTTCCAGGTGGTGGGAAAAGGAGGAATGAATAGTTGCAGCACAGAGGATTTTTAGGGTAATGAAACTACTGCACATGGTACTATAATAATGGTGGATACACGTCATTATGCATTTGTCAAAAGTCATAGAAGTACAACACCAAAAGTGAATCTTAATGTAAACTATGGACTTTGAGTGATAATGATGAGTCAATGTAGGTTCATAGATTGTAACAAATGTGCCACTCTGGTATGGGTTGTTGATAGTGGGGGAGGCTGGGGGGAGGGCAGAGGAATATGGGAACTCTGTACATTCAGCTCAGTTCTACTGTGAACTCTAAACTACTCTAAAAATAAAATCTATTTAAAAAATTCTAAATAATGATTCATGTTATAACACGGATGAACTTTAAAACCATGCCAAGTGAAATAAGCCAGATAAAAAAAGACCACGTCTTATGATTCCATTTACATGAAATGTCCAGAAAAGGCAAATCTACAGAGAGATAAAGTAGATCAGTGGTTGCCAGGGGCTGGAGGAGAGGAGAATGGGGGGTGATGGCTGGGGAGTTTCTTTCTGGAGTGATGACAATGTGCTTAGTTGATTGTGGTGATGGTTTCATAACTCTAAATATACTAAAGAACATTGAATTTTACACTTTAAATGGGTGAATTACATGGTATGTGAATAACATTTCAATAAAGCCGTTTTAAAAAAAAAACTATGTTGTAGTCATAGACACAGCAAGATGGTCATAGTAAATTATTTAAAAAAAAAAAAAAGGCTTTCAAGAGACACTCTAGGACAGTCCCTCCCCAAGCTTCAGCCCACTATCCCCTCTGTTCCCCTCAGCTCCAGGCATTTTGCCCTGAGTAGTCCGCATCTGCAGTTCTAGCCCAAGAACTGGCTTACGTACATCGTGAATAGATGAATGAAGAGTAAGCAAAAATGGGCAAAGGGAGGAGACCACTAAAGGGCCTCACGGAGCGCCCTCAGGTGGCCATAGGTCTCTAGTATCACTTTCGGTAAACGGCCTTCTGCGCCTCGGATTTCACCACTTCTCCAAGAAGAAATACTCCGCCGCGCGGCAAAGCTACACAGCTCACAGCCTCCTCGGCTCGGATCCAGGCTCTGGGCTGCAGATGGGGAACGGGACTAGGGGGGCGCTTGAATTCTTCCAGTCCCCAGGTCCTAGATGCCCCAATCCAAGAGCTACTCTCTTTTCCGGACCAAGGAGACACTGCCCTGCTAGACCCGGTGTCTGAGCCAGCCCGAATTTGGCTTTGCGTGGGGCCAAGCTGCGGCCCAAACAGAGGAATCACAACGTCATGGGTCACTCTGGTACTTAGAGTGGACAACGGTACCGGAAAACGCCCTAAGAGAATATGGCGGCGACCTGCTTTCACAACCATCATTCAGATGCAGTCGGATGCTGGTCATTCTTTCCCCCCAGTTGGTCTTATCAAATAAGAGCCAGCTCCGAATACTCAACTCCAGCTCTTAAAATTCCTAACCCCTCATTGGTGCTTGCGGAGATTAGCTTGAGGAGGTGTCTTTTGACAGCGCCCGGTGACTGGACTGTTCCCATCACTGAAATAACTAAGTACGTGCTGATTGGCCTCTTGGGCCAGACTCTAGGACGCTGTTGCTAGGTAACGCCTGACAGGAGGCCGGGTTCGCAAGAACAGGATCAGGAGTCCCCGGAGGTTACCATGTAGCGAGCCCGCATTGGTCAGCGTCCTCTGGGCTATTCCACCTCAGCTCCTTCTGTTCTGCTGACCCACAAGGCCTCCGAGAGTGCGTCCTGGCCGCAAAATTAACTGGGCTCCTGTCCTGAGAGAAGCCAGTAGGGAGCTGAGCACCTTTGTGGAATTTCTACATTGCCCCAGGTGCACAACAACCTTCTTAAAATCATCTAACCCTGATCAACGCTCCACGTGAGGGTAGGGGCTGTGGTCTCTATTTAAGAATAAGAACATTGCGGGGTTGCGGGGGGAGAATAAGAACACTGAGACTGGGTGACTGGTACCCAGGTCTCTCTGGCTCCAAGTCCAGTGGTCTTTCTGACCTAATCACTAGGGCTCTTCCTTCTGAGCCATCTTGGCACTTAGGCAGCTCACACACACTCCTGGCATAGAGTCCCTGACCACCAGCTGGACTTCAGTGACTTACAGAAGCACCCTCTTCCCTTTACTCCATCGCTCTGAGGGCAAAAAATTTTATTCTCTGTTGCTCCTAAGCATCTAATAACTGTAGTGTAACAAGAAAAACAACAACCCACACCATATGCCAGGAACAGTGTGAAACACTTCAAATACATTCTCTCATTTAATCCTTGAAACAACCCCACGAGGCTGATCATCTCACTTTCCGAATGGGGGTGCTCAAGCTCAATCCAGTAAGAAACTCTCCACTGTAACACGAACACCACTAAATTAAGAAGCCAGTAATAGAATCCAATGTATCTGTCTTTAAAGCCCATGTATCCTAACCATTGTGCTATACAGCTACTGCTGGCAGAGCAGTTTTTCAAAAATATTGAAGTAATGAAAAAAGTTTTCTTTGCTTTCCCGTTTTTACTGGCTACTGGACTGCATCTACATTTTCATCACCTGTCCCACCTAGGACACGTACGTGCACACACACACACACATAAACCCATGCCAACCAGGCTCTTGTCCTGCTGTTCCGCTAAAACAATTCTCTCCAAGACCTGCTAGCCTCCTTGTTAAAACTCTCTGCTACTTTCTTCCAGTGGCTTCTGAATCCCTTTTTGTTGTTTTTTTGGCTCATTTTTGTCTTCTTTGTTACATTCCCCATTTTTAAAGTACATTTTCCGGGGGACTTCCCTGGTGGCACAGTGGTTAAGAATCCGACTGCCAGTGCCGAAGATCCCACGTGCCACAGAGCAACTAAGCCCGTGTGCCACAACTCCTGAGCCTGCGCGCCTAGAGCCCGTGCTCCGCAACAAGAAAAGCCACCGCAAGAAGCCCGTGCGCCGCAACGAAGAGTAGCCCCCGCTCGCCGCAACTAAAGAAAGCCCGCGCGCAGCAACGAAGACCCAACGCAGCCAAAAATAAATAAATTTAAAAAAAATTTTTTTTTAAAAAGTACATTCAATGAAACTCTATGGCAAATGAAAGAATGGTAAGTTAATGGCACAGAGCAAAATGAAAGTTAAATGCCTCCAGACTATGGCATCAATGGGAGACATTCTGATTTAACCCATTAACTTCAATAAGGCCCTGGAACTGGAAGCACCAAGCATAAGTTATGGATAAAGTGAGTGTGTGTGTGTGGGTGTGTGTGTGTGTGTGTGTGTGTGTGTGGGGGGGGGGGGGGGAAGGGAGGGTCCAGGGAGGGGTATGTGTGCGCTACTGACATCTAGTGGGTAGAGGCTAGGGATGCTTCCACTAAACATCCTACCATGCACAGGACAGCGCTTCACAACAAAGAATTCTCCGACTCAAAATATTAATAGTGCTGCGATTAAGAAACCCTCCTCTAGGCCTGCACATCTGACTGGCTGCTAAACATTTTCACATGGTTGTTGAGCCAAGAGCTTCTTATTTTTTTCTAGATATTTTAGTTGACTATTCAACTACACTTTACTCCTGTTGCTAGCATATGACCTAAAATCCTGTTACCCGAGTCCTTCCTTCTCGTGGTTTTCCCATGCCAGCCCCGAGTCTATTATGTACCTGTAGTTTAGGACAAATCCATGGGGGAAAAAACAGGCAAAGGTTCTCTCCTCAAGGAGCTTACCTTCCAGAGCAGGAGAATGGACAATTTCTAATCGACATAGATAAGGGATCCTTCCATTTAATGAGTGGGCCCCGGGGTATCAGATGTCTTGCTCAAAACCAACCAGTCCTGCTCAGTGAAAAAGTGTCCCTTGTCCTCTACCATGCTCAGAATGCCCCGTGGACATGCATGTAGGTGAAAACAGTTTTGTAATTATCTGAGTACAGAACCTATATTTATTTTATATAGAAGCACAAACTTACAAGTACAGTTTTAATCCTGACTTTTCCAGAAAGGCCTGTATAAATGGAGGAAAGACTATTTTGTTTTGTTTGGAACTTTGCCAAGAATTATTTGCCATTTTGGAAAATCATTGCACAGATGGTCACACTTGAATTTGAATCAGCAACACAACCCATCTGTGACAGCCTGAGTTTGTAGCTGCTGTGTTCACAGAAATCCTATATGTAGTGCAAGCATATTTCCATATGATTCCTTCACTAAATCCTTTGGCAAAGCCCTGCCCAAGCATTTACATATTGAGATATACATTACCTTTTTTTAAGAATAATATAATACACGAAAGTGCACAAATCTTAAGTATCAGCTCAATGAATTTTCATAAAGTGAACACACCCACATAACCAGTACCCAGATACAGAAACCAAAACATTTCCAGCACCCTAACCTCAGATACCCTTCATGCACCTTCCAGTCACCACCCTTCCCAAAGATAACTAGTCCAAGTTCTAACATTACAGATTAGTTTTGCCTCTTTTTGAACATAAAACAAATGGAATCACTGTATATATATATATATATATATATATATATATATATATATATATATATATATACACACACACACACACATTTTTTGGTGCCTGGCTTCTTTTGCATTTAAAATTCACTCATATTGTTGCCTACAGTTGTAATTTTTACTCTAAGTTACTTATAGGTTACCACTGGATACACATTTTTTAAAAAATGACTTTATTTGTCCTCTAAATTATAGTAAGGGTTATAGTGATTTTCAAAAAGTAGGACTGTAGATGGCTTATTTCTCTATTTATTTATTTCATTGTAATAAAAGGAGCATTCAACATATTTATTCTACTAATTAATTATTTATTTTTGGCTGCATTGGGTCTTCGTTGCTGCGCGTGGGCTTTCTTTTTAGTTGCGGTGAGCAGGGGCCACTCTTCATTGCGGTGCGCCAGCTTCTCATGGCGGTGGCTTCTCTTGTTGCGGAGCACGGGCTCTAGGCGCACGGGCCTCAGTAGTTGTGGCTCACAGGCTCTATAGCGCAGGCTCAGTAGCTGTGGCGAATGGGCCCAGCTGCTCTGCAGCATCTTCCTGGACCAGGGCTCGAACCCGTGTCCCCAGCATCGGCAGGTGGATTCTTAACCACTGCGCCATCAGGGAAGCCCCAACATATTTATTCTAAAAGCCATGCATTAGTTCTGAGAGGCTGACACCCAATTATTTGCAGCCTCCTGAGTTTTGTCCTCTGGTCCTTTGCACAGTTGGGATGACCCATGCACAGTCTCCCCACCAACCCCCTTTCCCTCAGTTCTTAGATGATTCATCACCTTCTCTGAGGTTTCTCTAGCTCTGCTTATGTGCACTTTTGAGAACCTGCATATAAGCTGAGTTTAGCATTTATCTCACTATGCCCTGGTCTGTTTACTTGTCTCTCTGTGGACAAGGACTCTCACTGTCTTGCTCACCATAGTATTTTTTGTGTCTGGCATGTGGTTTGAGTTTTAAAAATGTGTTGAGCAAATAAATGGACATGTCATCCCATATTTATACCCTTCTTTTTTAAATTTATTTATTTATTTTTTGCTATGTTGGGTCTTCTTTGCTGTGCACAGGTTTTCTCTAGTTGTGGTGAGCGGGGGCTACTCTTCGTTGTGGTGCGCGGGCTTCTCATTGCAGTGGCTTCTCTTGTTGTGGAACATGGGCTCTAGGAGCACAGGCTTCAGTAGTTGTGGCTCGTGGGTTCTAGAGCACAGGCTTAGCAGTTGTGGCGCATGGGCCCTGTTGCTCTGCAGCATGTGGGATCCTCTCGGGCCAGGGCTCGAACCCATGTCCCCTGCCTTGGCAGGCGGATTCTTAACCATTGCGCCACCAGGGAAGCCCGAGAGCCTTCTTGACCAGCCAGGGCCCTTGCCTCCCATGTCTAGGCCTCTTTCTCTGGAGGAAAGGTCATAGCCAGGTGAATATGCTTTGTGTGTGTCATGGACCTCCCTGCCTCAGCATTGCCACTGATACCACTGTCCCTCTCCCTCCTCAGCCTATAGTATCAGGTACAGTCATTTCTAGAAACCTCTACCTGGACTTGTTTTCTGAGTGTTGTCTAGAGCTGGCCTCCACCTGAAACCACAGGATGTCAGGAATGGCCTTTAGATAACATGGCAGCTGTCTAGCCCAACTTTCTCCACTTCAGTTGAGCCAGCTGTCCTCACAGGCACCATCTGCTCTCATTTATTATTTTTTTCTCAGGTGCAATAGGAGCATTCAAAATGCATTTAAGGAATATGTCTGCAATGCAGATTTTAAACCTCTCTCAAAAATGGCCTACTCTCTGAAATATCTGCATAGTAATTGCAGTAGGAACTTTCAAGATTCGTATATTCCATTTTCTTTAGTGCTAAAACACTAGTATTTTTGTTGGTGATGGTATAAGTGTGGGTGCAATTGGGAGAATCCACATAGCAATTTCAACAAGCAGAAGTTTATTAAACAGAATTATTGGGAGTTCCCAATAATTGTGGTGGCTTAGTGGTTAGGATTCTGGGCTTTCACTGCTGTGGCTCAGGTTCAATCCCTGGTCAGGGAACTGAGATCCCACAAGCCATGCGGCGCAGCCAAAAATAAAAGAATAATTATCGCGACTTTCCGGGTGGTCCAGTGGTCCCTCCCAATGCAGGGGACATGGGTTCAGCCTCTGGATGGGGAACTGGGATCCCACATGCCACGGGGCAACTAAGCCCCTGCACCCCGGAGCAACCAAGCCTCTACGCTCTGGAGCCTGCACACCACAACTAGAGAAAAGCCCACGCGCTGCAACGAAGATCCTGTGTGCCATGACTAGGACCTGATTCAGCCAAATAAATAAATAAATAAATTTTAAAAATACTTAAAAAAAAAAGAATGATCAACTAAAAAAGGGAATTAGAGAAATGAGGGATTGGATTATGTATTAGTTTCCTAGGGCTGCCATGACAAATTACCACAAATTGCGTGCCTTAAGACAACATAAATCTATTCTCTCGTAGTTCTGGAGACTAGAATCCTGAAATCAAGGCATCAGCAGGGCCATACACCCTTTGAGACCCTAGGGGGAATCTTTCCGTGCCTCTTCCTAGCTTCTGGTGGTTTGCTGGTGATCTCTGGCATTCCTTAGATTTGTAGATGCATCACTCTAATCTCTGCCTGTTACCACATGGCATTCTTCTTGCATGTCTCTTTGTGTGTCTTCACATGGCCTTCTCCTTCCCATGAGTCTGTGTCCAAATTTCCTTCTTCTTACAAGGACACAAGTAATTGGATTGAGGCCCAACCAAATACAGTATGATTTCAATGATTATGTCTGCAAAGACCCTATTTCCAAATAAGGTCACAGTCACAGGAACTGGGACACAATTCTGAGGGACACAATTCTGCCTGCTATAGATAGTAAAAAGTAAAGAGAATTCTAAAGAATGCAGGAATAGCAGCTATAAGAGCAGCCACTACCCCTCAGCTGGAGATACTGCACCTAAGAAAGAGCCTCTACCTGGGCCTCCCTGGGGCTGAGATCCAGAATTTTGGAGGGAGAACACAGAAGTCACTGGAGTGTCACTCTGGTGGAACATGCTGGAAATCTTCCCTCTAGGGTGCCAGGGAAAACTGTTCATGGGAAGGTGTCTCACCAGAGGCACTGTACCATTAAACTGTCCAAGGGGTGTACCAGGGGAAGCTGCTGGCATTTGGGTGCCGCTGGCCACTACGTACTTCAGGAGCCTGCCAACAGGGCTCATGGGAACCAGGAAGCAAAGCCCTTCCTTCCTGCAATGTCTCCCCAACTCTCTACCGACAAAATATTAATTGTACCAGCTGGGAAAGAAAAAGTAGTTAAAAGGCCCAGATCCATTTTCACAGAGCAGGCAAAAAGAATGATTTTTTTTCCAAGAGGTAATAAATGAATAACTGGCACAGTGACATATATCTGTTTCAGATACTAATAGGTAGCTCCCTTTACACTTCTTGACTCTCTCTCTAATCCTCCCAATGTTCTTCCTTCCCCTGACATCCTCACCATAAGCCCTATCACTTTTTTTTCTGGCCGCACTGTGGGGTAAGTGGCATCTTAGTTCCCTGACCAGGGATTGAACCCGTGCCCCCTGCAGGGGAAGTGTGGAGTCTTAACCACTGGACTGCCAGGGAAGTCCAGGCCCTATCACTTTACCATTCAGTTCCTCCAAACTTGACACCTGCCTATCATACCCACCTAAAAAAAAAGGAGGTGAGGATAGTAGTGGTGGCAGATGGTTCTAGACTGGGGAAGACGAGTTAGACGATGGGCAGGACCACTTTCCCCAGATAAATAAAAATTCTAGCAAGTAGCTGACCAGAGTGGAAGAGCCCCCAGAGGTGGTCTTGAAAGCTCCTCACCAGGGGAACTAAATTGGACAGGAGTGTGCTGGCACCTGGTGGACTAAATACTTCAGGGTGGAGGGGACTGAGGCTGAGGGAAGCAGCAGAGGCAACGGCAACCTTGTACACAGGCATATAAACTCCAAACTCCTAGGGACAGGCACCTGTCTGTTCCCACAGCATGGCACACAGGTAATGAAATTTTGTTGAATGGTTGATGCAAACCAGAGTAGCAACCCAAACCCGAGACTTCCTGAGACTTCCTGTCATTTCTCTGGGGTGGTTCTTGGCAAAGGGCTATAACTGAACATCCCTCCATCTCAAACCCTGCAGCCACAACCCAACCCAATCCTCCCTGGCTGATCTAGAGCTCAGGCTAGAGGCTTCTACAGAGAAAGATACTGAGCAGAGTAGCTGGCTTGAGGACCAGAAGGGATAGAGCACTCTGAGGGAAA
>NW_006779491.1:1763462-1773042 GCF_000442215.2 Lipotes vexillifer | reverse complement strand
GGGAAAGAGGCAGTTTTTATCATCCTCTTTTTACCTGCAGCCTGAGACTTAACTTACTTATCAGGCACTTTCAGATGTGTCTTCTCACTTGATCTTCTAAGTCTGTTTTGAGGCAGGCACGACAGGGTTTATTGTTCCCATTTTACAAATGAGACCACTAAGGCCAGGATCAGTTAAGCAGATGTGAGCCCAGAGCCTAAAGGGGTCCAGAGTTTCTTAAGAATAGATACACGGATGCGCCAATCTCCAGCCACATCACCTGTCCCGTAGGAGGCTGGGTGAGGCCTCTTGCCACTGGATCAGCACACACTGGCCATGCCTGGGGTGTGTACACAGGTGGTGGATAAGGTAAGAGTTTTTGAAATGGTAGTCACAAAGAGGTGACTGGAAATCCTCCCTCTAGGGTTATTTCCAGAGGCAAGGCCGTGAGGGTGTGAAGGCTCGTCACTGCTGGCCTGGGCTGAGGGCCAAGAAACCGCAGTCTACCTTATTCAATTTGATGAACTCCAGCACCCCAAGTTAGGGTCATAGGGCTGGGCCCTCCCCGCCAGATTCTCAGGCCCTTTCTTTAGGCTACTTCCTTTGCCCTCAAACTCAGATCAGGCTTGCTCGGCCCTGGGAAACACCTGTGTATTTAAGCAGGAAAGTGAAAGCCTACAGGGGCCCTCACCAAAGTTGAGAGGGATCTCTACTCACAGCTGGAAGCATCACCATACCAGCAGGGAACATCCTCAGGCACCTGTGTAGCCGGCCCTGCTCCAGGGGGGAGAGAGAACACTTCCACTTCTAGTTGGAAGAGCTGCTGCTTATTCGCACCAGAAGTCTCACCATGCATTTCCAGAGGACCCAGCAGGCCTTGTGCTACAGAGAGTCACTGTAGTCCCAGATACCTATCTGGATGAGTCCTTGGTTAGAGTGGGGAGTCTTCATTTTCCACACCAACTCTTACCGATGCTGTTCTTTCCATATCTTCCTTTCTGGATCATTACTCTTATCACTCAATCCCATAAAAGAGAATTATGCTGGGCTGAGTAGGTCACTCTGCACCTTCATCTCAGACCCAGGATTCTAGGCTTCAGGCTTTTTTGTTCTATCAAGAAAATAAATACTAGGGAATCCCCTGGCGGTCTAGTAGTTAGGACTCCCAGCTTCCACTGTAGGGAGCAGGGGCTCGATCCCTGGTCGGGGAATTAAGATCCCTAATGCCCTGGGAGCGCGGCCAAAAATAAATATTTTTTTTTAATAAAGAAAAAAAAGAAGAGTACTAGTTTGGACCAGGGAATCCTGGGGAAGGAGAACTAGTGGGCTTTGGTTAGGCAGTGAGGGCGCCTTCACAGTACAAGAAGCCAGTACATGCCCACTACCTCCCCACCAACAGCTGGCTCCTGATATAAAAGTTCCGTGACGCAGCCTCTCTAAGCAGCAGGATTCCATCCCCGATCCCCTACTACTAAGGACTATTTACACACCCCATCAGCCAGGTCCCTCTTGAAAGAGGGCTCGTGGGAGCCCCAGAGAAAAGCGGACCATCAAGCACGCCAAGGCGGTTACTGGTCTCCTGCAATGACGCCTCTGTACTGAGCCCTCTATAGAACACTCGGGTAAAGTGAAACTCAATACCCCCACCCTCTTCCCCACTTTGAGCCCAGTCTCTCCAGGACACCGTGCGAGCAAAGGAGCCTGAGGCGGCACCAGCCCTAGCCAAACTCTTCCCTGCAACGTGGGAACCCGGTTCAGGAGCCTACGACGGTACTGGAAACGGGCTCAATGGGGCCTCTCTAGGAAATTGGGAATTTCACATATCGTTAGCACTCAGTTCACGTTAATTGGCCTAAAAACGAAAGAACCGGAAGATGCCCTTAAAAAACGTGGCGGCAACCTAGCTTCAGGACAGTTGCCTCAATAGCTCAAGAAACTTGCCATAGTCTTCGGCCACTCACTGACCGGAGAAGGTGACGCCGTCCGGTCTACTTGGGTTCATCTGGCTCAGCGCAATCTGCCCTCAATTATAATGGCGGCGCTGCCAAATTTGGATTCTTGCCCCTAGGGATGATGGCCGCCAGGCGGCTTCAGTTAGTTTCTCACCACCCCGGAAGACGGGGACCGGCGATTGGGCGGTGCCCCAAGGCTTCGAGAAGAAGACCCTCGGCGGTTGGGCAGTGCTGGGTAAGGCTAGTTTTAAAGGAGCCGGAGGTGGGAGCCGTCGAAGACCCGGGATCCGCGGGAGGCGGCGGTGAGCGGCGCGCGGGGGAGGGTACCGAACGGCTGGAGAGAGGGCGGGAGGAGGGAGGGAAAGAAACTTTTGAACCATCTGGTCCCCGGCTGGGGAGAGAGCTGGGCGGGGATCAGGGGAGGGCGGAGGGAGGGGGTCTGTGGGCGGGACCTCCCGGGATTGGAGTGAAGGGGGGGGTATCTGCTTGACAGTGGATCCCCAGGGATCCGGACTGAGTTCCTGATGATCAAGCTCGGGCCGCCCCTGTCTGAGTGGAGCTTTGCGGAGCCGAAGCTCACAGGGAGAGGAGGATCCTCGCGCGGCGTCTGTTTGGAGGAACCGCGCTGTAGGATTCTTTCCGCGGGGGTCTAGTCTAGGGGATCTAGTGGGAGTGGGGAACCGTCGGCGTGTGGGAGTATTGCTTCGGAGTCCTCGGCCACTCGCTGGGGGGTGGATGAGAATTGAAGAGGGTTCCGGCGGAAACTGAGCTTCCGAGGACTGGGATCCCAGCTGATCCCGGGGGAATCTCAGGGCGGAATCTGCAGGGGCAAAGGCCCCAGGAGGCTTGGGCCGTGGGAGAACGGGGGCCGCAGCAATCCAGGTTTTCGCGGCCCAGGCTGGGCGCGAGTGATCCGCTGGTCGCTGCGGCGGCAGCGGGAAGACACCCGTTCCTGGCAGCCAGGCGGGGGCGCCCTTACGCGCCCCAGGGCTCCGGCCCGTGAGCTACCGGGAGCCGCGGGCGGACCATGAAGGGCGGAGCCCCACGGGAGGGGCTGGCCTTCACTCCCGGCTCCCCCGCTCCCCCCCTACCCCAGGCTGGAGCCTGGGATCCCCCAGGGACTCCCCGGAGCCGCCGCTTCCCCCATGGACTTGCCCGGGGACTCCAGGTGAGAGCGCACCCCGCCCGCCTGTCTTGAGCCCGGGAAACGGGGAGCCTGGTGGCCGTACCGGGGAAACCACAGAGCCAACAACAGGCTCAGGCGACCGTCCTCTGCTTCTCTCATCCTCCAGCCCGCCTGGCCGGCAGGGTCTGTGCCGCCAGCCCCTGGCTCGAGCATTATGGGGAGCCAGGAGCCCCAAACGGCCGAAGCTGCAGCCCCTCGGGGCCCCTTCGCCCTTGGAAAAAGCCTCTCGGCGGGTCCTGGCCGTGGTCCTGGAAGATGTCATGGCTGCCCACATGGTGAGCCCCTTGAACTGAGAGGCCCCCTTCTCCCTCAGGTCCCCTCAGTACCAAAATCAAACTAGATCACTAGTGAGGATAACTGAGGTCCAAACACCTCACACTCACACTTGTCCATCAGGCAGCCTCCCTAATGCTAGATTTTTTTTTTGTCTTTTGTTTTTCCTTGGCTGTCACTCCAGCCTGGAATCGGGCAGGGTCTCCAGTGCCCATTCCCCACTACCAACTCTGTTGGGCTGAAACCACATCCCTACAACTCTTAAGTATGAGAAACCCTTCTGCTTTCTTCCCAGCCCAACTTCTAGGCAATCCTTGGGAAGGAGGCTGAGGACTTTGGCTCCATTGCACAGATTAGAAAAACTGAGGCCCCAAATAGGGCAGTGACTCACTCTAGGTCACCCTCTTCTTTTCATTTCTTCAAATAGTCTGGGTGACATTATCCAGCCCCCACACCAGCAGCTCAGGACACTGTCATATCTGGTCCTTAATTGAGGGCCATCACTGACCTCTTCTTTGGGGATCTTGAATGAATTCTAGCCACGATTTGTGTCATTTTTGTGGCATAGGGCACTGTTAGGCACAGGGAGGCCCTGTCCAGCCTCATTCTGTCACCTTGCTCTTGACACTTCCTCCTCCCCTAGGTTCCCCTGGTGCCCCAAGAGGAGATCTCCACCCCACGGCACTGCAGCAACCGTCGGGATTCTGTCCACAGCCATCCACCTGCCTCGCCACCCCGACAGGCCACGTGGTCCGCACAAGCCAGGTGAGCATGGCAAGATGGGGGGTAAGCTGGGAACACAGCTGAGCCCCACTGATATTCCTGGTCCCTCTCTAGGCCTCCCGACCCACTGCACTTATGCCGAGAGCCCTTGAGCCGTGTGCATCGGCCCCCTTCCACACTGAGGCGGCGATCAAGGACAATACCTGGCCCAGAGGAGGGCCCTTCACAAAAGGTGGACCAGGCCCCCCAGCCCACTCTGGTGGTGATGCTAGAGGACATTGCCAGCTCCAGACCCCCAGTAGAGGTATGGAAACTTCAGGGAAAGATGTCAGGAGTTCAGCTGGGGGCAGGCATGCCAGTGGGCATAGAAGACAGGGGTAGGAGGGCTGAGTCTGGGGTGGATTTTGCTCAGAGCAAGGAGGACAGCATTTTAGGGTGGAAGACACTGTCTGAGCAAAGACCTATGTGAAAAAGTCTTTAGTGTGAACCCAGACAGGACTCTGGAGACCGAGAGAGTCGGGATGTGGGAAGCTACGGAGACCACAGGGGGCTTCCCTGCCTCCTCACAACCATCCCCTGTTTATATCCAGGGCTTTGCCGATGAGACTCCCAACTTCACCGTCCCAGCGAGAAGGTGAGAGGGCTGGGGAAGGGATTATCAAGATGTGCAGGCAACAGCCATTATCCAGGCAGCCAGAGCTAGGGGAATCAGAATTTACATGTCCAGTCCTTCCTTGTAGCACTTTCAGAAGCCTTAAGGGACAGGGGATGTGCTGGCTCAGGTAGGATCTGAATCTGGAAGCTTCCTCAGCCTTTAACTTGCCCCTTCACCCCAGAACTGAGCCAAGGATGATGGTTCACCAGCCAAAGCCTCCCCCCAGTGACGTGGAACCCTCATTCCAGCCATCTGCCCTGTCTGCAAACCCTCTGGAGAGCCCACCACCAGGTAAGGACTCAGATGGATGAGACTTGGGGTTCTGGAACATTCTAGCTGAGCTTAGAAGTGTGAGGTGACGAGTTGGGGATGGGGCTTAACTCCCTCCCGGGGCAGAGCTTGGTGTTTGAAGATGGGGTTTAGACTTCAGAGACCTGAAGCTTAACTTCTAAATTTAGGGCTTGGTATTTTAGGGATGGGCTTATTCCTCTGTGGGCAAAGATTAGTGTTTGGGGAGGGACTAAGGCTACTGAAGTGGGGCTTAGACACCTGCAGCTGAGGAATACCCACCTGACCCTCTCCTTTCCTCAGCCCCAGATCCTGTTCTGGAGCTCCCATCGACCCCACCGCCATCCAGCCTTTTACGCCCCCGCCTCAGTCCCTGGGGCTTGGCCCCCCTCTTCCATTCCGTCCGCTCCAAGCTGGAGAGCTTTGCTGACATCTTCCTCACACCCAACAAAGCCCCACGGCCCCCGCCCCCATCACCCCCCATGAAGTTGGAGTTGAAGATTGCCATCTCAGAGGCCGAGCAGTCTGGGGCTGCTGAGGGCACTGCATCTGTCAGTCCCCGGCCCCCTATCCGCCAATGGCGGGCCCAAGACCAGAATCCCCCAGCACCTCTCCCTAAGCCCTCTCTGGGCCGAAGCCACTCCTGCCCTGATCTGGGGCCCCCTGGCCCAGATACCTGCAGCTGGCCCCCTGCTCCACCCCACCCAAGCCGGCCACGGCCTCGGCGGCACACTGTGGGTGGTGGAGAGATGGCCCAAGCCCCGCCACCCCCTCGGCCCTGTCTCCGGAAAGAGGTCTTCCCTCTTGGAGGAGTGGGAGGCTCTCCTCCCCTCGTCACATCTTGCTCGTCTACCACGTCCACTTCTTCCTTCTCTGAACCTGCAGAACCCAGGTAGTGCTCTTGATAAACCCTCCTTAAAGCTCTGGCCATAGTCTGGGCCCAGCCTCCTTCCCTAGTATCCAGTGGGCAGGAGATGGGGATGTTGCTGTGAATGCTGTTTGGCCCTGAGCTTTGACCTTCTCTGCAGGTTGAGCTCAACCAAGAGGAAGGAGCCAAGGGCCTCAGAAGACCAGGTGCTTTCAGACCCCAAGACCAAGGTAGAGGTACAGATGAAGGGGCAGGAGACAAGTGGGAGCCTGAGCCCATGCTGCACTTTTACACTCTGCCCCATTTTTGCAGACCATGGGAAAGGTTTCTCGATTCAGAATACGCAGGACACCGGCCCGTTCTCAACCAAACCTTACACCAATGGGGCTGCCTCGACCAATCAGGTGAGAGGCTTGTTGTGCACGGAGCTGCCTTGGCCAAACAGGTGTAGGCTCAGATCCCCTGAGTGTGGCTTCATCTCCTCTCAGGGAGCACAGTCCAGCTCGGAGGAGTCAATTTGGTCTGGACATGACTTATGCTTAGAACCATTTGTCTGCCTCAGGCAGCACTCCTGGCATGTCCTAGAAACTGAAATACAGACCAGGCCTTGATTGTCCCTTCTCCAGGCCCACTGGCCCCAGGTTTCTCAGAGGCCTCTGCTCCTCTTTGCTCACAGGTTGAACAAGAAGGAGTTCAGCTTGGAAGAAATTTACACCAACAAGAATTACCAGTCACCCACAACCAGGAGGTGAGAAACTTTGAAGGCTTGGGGGTGACAGAGGGAAATCTGGAACCAGGGGGCGTGCTGGTAACCAGCACTCCTCCCTGCCTGGTCCAGGACCTTTGAGACCATCTTTGAGGAACCCCGGGAGCGCAACGGGACTCTGATTTTCACCAGCTCAAGGAAGCTCCGGCGAACTGTAGAATTTCGGGACAGTAGCCTTCCTCGATCCCGGCGGCCATCTCGCGGGGCCCGGGCTGCAGCTGGCAGGACCCTTACTCCCAATCTGGCCCCCAGCCCAGATGTAGGACCCCTGCTGCAGCAGCGACTGCAGGAGCTGGATGCCTTGCTCCTGGAGGAGGAGGAAGGGGATCGAGAGCAGCCCCATCGGACTTAGAAGCTCCATCTGTTTGTCCATCCATCCTGGAGGGAGGGGAAGTCTCTGAGACAGTTATATTTTTTTCTCTGTGTTTCTAGTAAAGTTTTCGATATGTTTCTGATTCTTTTGTATGTCTCTAGCTGAGTTTGAGATTAACTGGCAGTACTGGCTGATGTTTCTACTTTGGCACCCGAAACTGGGAAACGGGAGGGACCAGGGAAGATGATGAAGGTTGGATATAGGGAGGGGGTAGAGGAATGGTCATTGGAGATACCCTCTTGATTTGAGAATTTTCCTATGTGGAGGGATACTTCTGAATATGCTCCAGAAGCTAATGTGACCCTGGTCAGGGTTCTCTCAGTTCACTTACATCAAGGAGGAGACCGAGGGAATTTCCTAGAAGTCCAGTGGTTAGGACTTCGTGCTTCCACTGCAGGGGGCACGGGTTTGATCCCTGGTCGGGGGACTAATATCCCGCAAGCTGCGCAGCGCGGCAAAAAAAAGGAGACTGAAAGTCCCAGAGTGGACTAAGGCCTTGTTCAAGATGGGCCTGAGTTCCTCCTAACACGCAGGCCAGGAACCTGCTGCTGGATTCAAGAGCTAAGAGTAATCAGCTGTAATTAAGCACCTACAACAACCTGTCACAGGTAATTAACCTACACATAGCCCTGTGAGAATTATACTCATTTTATACATAAGAAAGCAAGTTGACTCTCAGTGTAATGTCCACATTAAAAGGGTAACCCAGGCAACCAGAGGACACAAGCGGCACTCTACATCTTTCATAACTTAGACGCAGAACAGAGCAGTGGTAAAGAGCACAGACTGGAGCTAAGCTTCTTGAGTCCAAATCTTGGTTAGGACACTAAATGTGCATGAATTCCCCTCTCCATCTGTAAAATGGGGCCGATAGCAGTACTTTCCTAAGATACTTCTCATTGTCAAATGAATTAATATGTGAGGAGGTGCCGGCACTGTTCTTTTCTTGTTAGCACGCGGAGACCACAGGCCAGCACTCTCCCACTGCACCGAGCGATAGTGGGATGCGGTTTCCTTCCCGCGCGGCTGGCGCTCTCAAAGCACGCCGCGTGCTCTAGCCACCACGCACGGCGGGGGATCCCGCTGAGCTGCCAGCCGGATGGTGGTATCACCACGCGCGTGCGCGAGAAGCCAGGCTGCCTGTGGGCTAAGCCAAGCAGCGGAAAGGGGAGAGAAGTCGTTGCTGGCTGTCGCCTGGCACCTTCCGCGACCGCGCGCCGCCCAGCGGCCAACCGTCCCCTAAGCCTCGCGCACTACATCCAGATCCTTGCCTTGACACCGTCAGGAGACGGGCCAATGAACGAAGAGCAGGAAGAGGCGGGGTCATCTGGAGAACCGCCCCAAGCACCTACTTCTAACCAGTCGAGTCACAAGACTTGATGAAGGGCGGAGCTAATCTGACGTATACCCAATCCAAGATTTGAGGGCGGTTACATATTACTCACTCTCCCTAGTTTGACTCCGCCCTTCGTCTTGACGTACACTTCTCAACCTATCAACGACTAAGGCTGTAGAGGGGTGAGGGGGGAAGGGGGCGGAGAGTGGGAGGAGGCCGAGAAAGGAAGGAGGCGTAGGCTGAGAAGGAAGAGGGAGGAGGGGCAGGGAAGTCCTGGCGGAGAAGAGGCTCAAAGGAGAAGACAGGAGGGTGAGCTGGAGTTCCCTCGCTGCCCAACAGCCTTTCAGGATCCCTTAAGACGCAAGTCAGACAGAGACGGAGGAAAGGAGGAAGAGACTTTTATGTCGGCAGACAGACAAGCTCTACCCGTCACCGTTGCCTCACATCCGGGGCTTTGGAGGGCTGGCCCCCGCGGCCCCGCCCCCCCCTCGCGCCTTTCATGGCGACCGGAGGCGGAGGCTGGAAGAGCTGGGCCTGGAAGAGGCCCCTTTAAATCTCCTTAAAGGGGTGGCCACTGATCTCGGCAGACTACAACGCCAGCCTTTAAAGGGGAAGCCACCGAACCAGATGCTGACAAATTGAGAACTGTACTGTTGGGAGAAGTGGAGCGAGTGGGAATTCTCACTGCCACCTCTCCCCCACGCAAGAAGTCCTTTAAATTCAACTTAAAGGGGAAGTGGCCGCTTGTGGAGGACTAGAAACTAACTCCCGAGCCCTTAAAGGGGTGGCCTGCTGTTTGGAGAACGCTGGACTCTTTAAAGGGGTGGCCTCTTTTAGCCGGCGGACTTGAGGCACTTTTAAAGGGGAGGTCTGCGTTTCGGGGCGAGCTTTCGGCCCCTGGTAAAGGGGTGGCCCTTCCTCTTCCTCGGGGAGAGTTGTCTCGACCCCTGGCAGGGGGCGGCCACCGAACTAGGCCGGTCGGACACCGTTGGGTCGTCTTAAAGGGGCCAGGGGCTGGACAGCTTGAGGCCTTGCCTTAAAGGGACGACCGCCCCGTTTTCGCCGTCTCGGCCCCGCCGGCCCCACAGGGGGGGGGCTCTCAGGCTTGTCGCCCCGGGGGCGGCGCCGGCTCCCCGGGCCTTGGCCTTGGGGCAAGCTCGGGGCCAGCAGATCCTGCTTTA
>NW_006779491.1:1758215-1763115 GCF_000442215.2 Lipotes vexillifer | reverse complement strand
CCGGGCCCGGGCTGGGCCGCTGAGGGGGAGCGGCGGCGGCGGCGCTGCTCGCGCCGAGACCGAGACCGGGAGCAGCGGCGCCGCCGAGGTCCCGGCGGCGACGCGCCCCGGGCCCTGTTGGCCGCCCCGCGCGGCTCCTCGTCGTCGTCGTCGCCGCCGCCGCCCGCCAGGCCCTGGTCGTCAGCTTCGTCTGGAGAGCGGCCCGGAGGCCCGAGACGGCGGCGGCCGCGTCCTAGGCCTCGGCCCCCGCGACCCCGAGCTCGGAAGCGGCCTGCTGGCTCGGGCAGCCGCGGGGAGGAAGAGGAGGAGGAGGAGGAGGGGGGCGCAGACGATGGGGAGGCTGAGGAGGAGCCTGAGGAGGAAGAAGAAGAAGAGGACTTGATCGATGGCTTCGCCATCGCCAGCTTCGCCAGCCTCGAGGCCTTGCAGGTGGGGCCTGATGGGGCCGGGGACCTTTTCAGAGGGCCAGAGAGAAGGGTACGGTGCCTGGAGGGGGTGGAGTTGAGGGGGGAATGCTGGCACCCCAAACCAGAGCAACCGGCTCCTCTGGCCAGGCTGCTGCCCCACCCTGGGGTGGGAGGAGGTAGAGCTAGTCTCCAGGGACCAACCAGGTTACCTGGCCTGAGAGCCACTTTGGTAGCCTGGTCACCCCTAGAGAGGTCGGAGCTTTCCTTTCTCCACCTACTGTAGTTCCACCTTCTTCTCCACAGAAGGATGCGTCTCTTCAGCCCCCAGAGCGACTGGAGCATCGGCTGAAGCATTCTGGGAAGCGGAAGAGGGGGGGCTCCAGTGGGGCAACTGGGGAACCAGGGGACAGCTCTGATCGAGAGCCTGGCCGGCCCTCTGGGGATCGGGCCCGAAAATGGCCCAATAAGCGGAGAAGGAAAGAGGTGAGCTTGTCCCAAATCCCTGTCCTTTAAAACTCTCTGCAGAATGTTCTTCACATAGATCCATTTTTCGTCAGCAGTGCTGCTACCCATGGTAAACAGTGACCCCAGTCTCTAAGGGCAAAGAGAAAGGCAGAGCAAATTTGAGCTTCCACTGCCCCATCCAGGTCTGACAAAGACATGTCCGTAGTCAGACTTGTCTGCTTTTGGCTGACACTACGTCTGCCTCAAAACATATTGATAATTCAGAGATATAGCAAAGGGACTTAATTGAATTATAAGTTAGATGTGGTCTCTGCACACCTTTTCAAGTCGGTGTCAGTATAGCAGGAAAGAAGCAGTCTTTGAGCAAATACCTAGACGAAAACCTGAGAAGCAACAGAAGGCAGAGATCTGGGAGAGATGCTGCAGAAGCCCACATGAGGAAGCCACTCATTCTGTCTGGGGGATGGGAGGAGGGTTGTGGTTAGGGAAAGCCCCCTGGGATGTCTTAGTCAGGCCTTGAAGGATAGTCATAAGTTTGCTAAGAAGAGAAACAGAGCTAAGTTGTTTTGGGTGAAAACACAGAGATGTGAGAATCTGGTATATTTCAAAAATTGTCAGAGCA
The DNA here is from genome assembly GCF_000442215.2 of Lipotes vexillifer. Lineage (NCBI taxonomy): Eukaryota > Metazoa > Chordata > Mammalia > Artiodactyla > Lipotidae > Lipotes > Lipotes vexillifer. The sequence goes on along the minus strand of NW_006779491.1, from coordinate 1,761,621 downwards.
TTGAGAACAGGGGGTGGGCAGTAGAAAGAGATTGAGACTAGGTCATGAGGGGCCTTGAGTGCCTTGCCGGGCAGTTTAGACTTTATCCAAAGGCCTCGCCAGTCAGCCTCCCTTACCTCTGGACTCTGGTCTTTCTCAGGCCTCCTCCCGTCATTCTGTGGAAGCTGGATACATAGTAAGTGCTCTCCACCTGTACCAGCCCCTCCCCTTTTGCTCCCTGTCTGAAATTCCCCTCTCGACCTTTGTCCCCACTCCTCTTCCCTCTTATGACAACCTCTGTCTTTCCTTCTCCCCAGTGTGACGCGGAAAGCGATCTGGACGAGAGGGTGAGTGGGGCTAGAACTTGTTGGGTGGGCAGTATTACAGCTCATAAAATGAACTGCAGCTTAAAAGTTTCCTTGTGCAGCAGACAGAGTCTCCCCTTAAGTGGGGAACGTGTGTTAGGTTGAGCCAGAATTAGATTTTTGGGGAGGAAGTATGGGGCGGGGGATTGAGAAAGTAAGTGACAAATTATATTTGGTAACTAGAGCCAGTTGACCAAAGAATCAAAGGCCCATGCCTTGCTCTGCCATCCTTTCCAAAGCCCTTGGAGATACCAGTGGTTCTCCACGGAAACCTGGAGTGGCTGTGGAATCCATTTGGTCCTTCCTGCTGGCCATTAGTCTGTTCCTGTAGATTAGAGTCTGAGCTGAGACCATGGTCATGGCAGTGAGGACACTAAACCATTGTAGTCAGTTTAAGAATATATCCTGTAAAGGTACATTTCATTTTATCCTTAGGGCTGATGTGCTAATTTTGAAACAGTGTGTTCTAACTGTTGGTGCTGTACTCCTGTAACTAACTAAATTTGTACTCTCTGATGTGTGTCTTGCTGTAGTTTAAAAAGTTGGCTGGACAGGAACTGTGGTGAAACAAATAGTACTTGTCTATCCAAACGGGGCAGCCACTATTGGGAGAGTAGCAGCCCATTCTCAAGAGAACCTGCAAGTCTGAGTTTTTATGAGGAATCTCCAGATTTCTAAATATCAGCAATTAGTTTAAGAATTTTGCTAACATTTATGGACCAAACAAATCTGTAAGCCAGGTAGGCATCTGAGCTAGCAGTTAGTGATATCTGACATTTTTGATTTGCTTGTATTTTTGCTACTTCCATGCTGCCTCAGTTCAGTCCTCCCAGCCTATCAGATTCTCAGGCTCAGTTGCTCTACCCTTTTCCCCAAGCATAGGACCCTCTAGAGCTCACAGTCTTTGGTGGATTTCAGCTAAGTTGATGGAATAGACTTGTCACCACTACCAGTTTCTAGCAGACTCCAGAGGCTGTTGGCCTTCCTGAGTGAGGGCCCGACCTGGCAGAACCTGACCCTGTCCCTGTCCTTCTTCCCCAGGTCTCCGATGATGACCTTGACCCGTCCTTTACTGTCTCAACCAGCAAAGGTTGGTCCCAAGGGCTGGGGTTGGAGACAAGGGAGGGAAATTGGGTGAGCATGGACCTCAACTGAATATATCTGCCGTCCTGCCTTCACAGCCTCGGGCCCCCACGGCGCCTTCAATGGGAACTGTGAAGCAAAACTCTCCGTAGTCCCTAAAGTGTCGGGCCTGGAGCGGAGCCAGGAACAGCCCCCAGGGCCCGACCCGCTGCTAGTGCCTTTCCCCCCGAAGGAACCACCGCCTCCACCGGCCCCTCGGCCTCCTATCTCACCCCCTGCACCCTTGCCGGCCGCCCCCAGTCTGCCACCCCCACCCCAGCCCCAGCTGCAGCTTCGGGTCTCGCCTTTCGGCCTCCGCACTTCCCCCTATGGCAGCAGCCTGGACCTCAGCACTGGCAGGTGAGTGGTCCAGGGGTTTGGCCTGGTCTGGAAAGGCCTGGTCATTTTGGTGTCAGCCCCTGCATTCTGTGGCTGGGACATGGGATGGTACCTGTGGGATATGACTTGAAAAGGGATTCGGAGGCTAAAAAGTTTGAGAGACACTGGGTGGAACAAATCTGAAGAGATTACTACAGGACTTATCAGAACCCTTTATACATTCACATAGAGGGGAATCCAGTTTGTGCCGTTTCCCAATCTTATTTGCTGGTGAGACATTTTCGCAAGGCACATCTGCTAGGAATAGTGTTCTTTGGAACATACTTTGGGAAATGCTGACATGATGATTAAGAGTGCTGGCTTTGGTGTCAGTCAGACCTGGATTCAAATTCTTGCTCTGCCACTTAATGGCTGTGTGATTTTCGACAAGTCACTTAACCTCTCTGAGCCTTGATTTCTTCTTTCTGTAAAGTGAAATAATAGTACCTTCATCGTAAAGCTGTTGTGAGGATTAATTATGAGTTAATGCAGTGTTTCCCAAAGTGTGTACGCTCTTTGTTAGTGGTATGTGAGTGCATTTTAGATGTTATGCGAGTAAAATTTTTTCAGCTCTGATGTGCTTTAAAAAAATATGAGTAGTTCCTCAATCCCTTTATTTCACTTGTTACTGCTTGGTGAGGCTAAGTAAAAACAAACTGAGTTAAGTTAAAGAAGTAAACTGTACAGGGGGTTCCATGGATGCGGCAGCAATTGGGAAGGTGATGTGGAATGTTGGAGACTTGGATTAGCATATAAAGCAGGTGACAGCACTTGGCCTATAGTAAGTGCTCGCTAAAGGGTAAGAATCACTGACACTATTATTATCATCAATGCTGTTTTTGTTATTATTGTTATCATCATTATCATTCTCTTATTATTGGGAAAACTAAGGCTCAGAGAGGGGCAGTGACTTGCTCAAGGTCACCCAGGCTTTTAATGGCAAGATGGGCCTAGAATTCAGGTCTCCTGACTCCTAGGCCAGGCCAGGGCAGTGCTGCTTCCACTGTCTTAGGGTGGGAACCCAGGTGGCCTGTCGTAATTAAGCGTCAAAGCGAACGATATGTTTTGTGCTGTGGTCGAGTCAGAAAAGGGAAAGTCACGTGGCCAGAGGCGTCAGAGGCAGCTGTGTGGAAAAAGAGACCTAGAGAGGGAGAGAGGGGGCTGTTGGGTGTGGGAGGTACCTCAGTCTAAGGATGGGTTCTCCGGGTCGGCGGGTGGAGGTCCTGGGGGCCAGGTTCTACCACCTTCCATGTTGGAGAACCAGGGTCAAGGTATCGCCCAGGCTTCTGACCCGCTTCCGTCAGAGCTGGCACCTCCCAACCCCTCACTCATCTCCCCACTTCTCTCCCCAGCTCTTCACGGCCGCCCCCCAAGGCCCCGGCCCCTCCCGTGGCTCAGCCTCCCCCCTCATCATCCTCTTCGTCCTCTTCCTCCTCATCTGCCTCCTCCTCGTCCGTGCAGCTCACCCACCGGCCCCCGACGCCCTCACTGCCCCTGCCTTTGTCCACCCACAGCTTCCCCCCACCCGGGCTGCGGCCCCCCCCCCCCCCCCCCCCCCCCCC
>NW_006779491.1:1753391-1758186 GCF_000442215.2 Lipotes vexillifer | reverse complement strand
ACGCCCTCCCTGCCCCTGCCTTTGTCCCCCCACAGCTTCCCCCCACCCGGGCTGCGGCCCGCCCCCCCCCCCCCCCACCCCTCCTTATTCTCCCCTGGCCCCGCCCTGCCCCCGCCCCCACCCCTGCTGCAGGTGCCAGGGCACCCTGGGGCCTCAGCCGCTAACGCCCTTTCTGGTGAGTTTGGGGTCCTGGCCGGGGGGTGGGGGGCCATGGCCCCGGGCTTGGGCCCAGTTGGCTTTGGGGCATCTGGACCTTAGCAAGCAGCAGGGCGTGAGGAGGGAGCGGCCCAAGGCCAGAAGGGAAGGCCAGTCACCCGGGCCCAAGGAGGCTGACACGGTGGCTACAGATGTTAAAGCCTTCTCCCCCTCCCCTCCCACAGAGCAGGACCTGATCGGCCAGGACCTGAACTCTCGCTACCTGAATGCCCAGGGTGGCCCCGAGGTGGTGGGGGCAGGGGGCTCTGCCCGGCCCCTGGCCTTCCAGTTCCACCAGCACAACCACCAGCACCAGCACACCCACCAGCATACCCACCAGCACTTCACCCCTTACCCCCCGGGCCTGCTGCCACCCCACGGCCCCCACATGGTGAGCTCCTCATTGGGCCGGTGATGAGGCTCAGAGACCTGGGGGGAGGGTATGGCTTCCAGGGGAAGGCCCTGGGTTCCTGGCTGGCAGCTTACTCTTCCCTTCTCTTCCCTAGTTTGAGAAATATCCAGGAAAGATGGAAGGCCTTTTCCGGCATAATGTGAGTGTGTGAGAGTGTGTGAGTGTGTGGGTGTGGGTGTGGGTGTGTGGTGTGGGTGTGTGGTGTGTGGGCATGGATGCATCAATGCGTGTGGCCCTGATTGTTGGGGTCCAGTCTTCAGCTTCAAAAGCAAGAGCCTTGAGCCTGGGAGAGCTCCCTGGGGGGGATTTAGGGTGGAGGCCAGAGGACTGATGGGCAGACCACAGATGGGCTGCACCTCCACCCCCAGCTTGGACTAGTCCCCTTCTCTCCACAGCCGTACACGGCCTTCCCTCCCGCAGTGCCCGGCCTACCTCCGGGCCTCCCGCCGGCTGTCTCCTTTGGCTCCCTGCAGGGGGCCTTCCAGCCCAAGGTGAGCTCCCAATCCAGACGACACCACCACCTCCCACCCCTTACAAACCCGGATACCCCTGGATCCATTTACCTTCCCATTCCCCAAAACCATGCCCATCCTCCTGCCTTCCCCTTGTGGACCCAGGTTTCTCCAAAGCCATGCTCCCTCCCTGTCCCAGCCCCCAGCTTGGTTTTAGACCCCTCTTATGCCTGGTGTCAGCTCTCCTGACTGATCCCTCCACTCCCCTTTCCCAGAGCACGAACCCCGAGCTGCCACCACGACTGGGGCCAGTGCCGAGCGGGCTTCCCCAAAAGGGGACACAGGTGAGGGGGGCCAAGGCAGGTCCTCGGGCAGCTGGAAGATCTGTTGAGGGAGAGCAGGGTTGATTTGAGAGTGAACCACTGATTCCTCCCTTTAATATATGGTCAGGGGTGTCCCTGAGAACCTGAGAAGAGAGAATTTCTGTAAATGAAGAATTTCTCAGGCATGAGGAATAGGAATTTCATGAAGTCGCCCCAGAAATAAGATTCCTAGGATGGTGGTTTTTGTAGGGGTTTTCGAATTTTTTAAGTCACAGCACTCTTTTCAAATGACATCATACTAGGAAGTTCTTTCCATAAAACAATGAAAAGATAAGCTGCTTCTTTGTGAAGTGACGTGGGGAGCAGCCTTAAAGCCCAGGGCTTTGGGAACATCTTGAAAAGCACAGGATCTGTTTCCTAAAGGAGAGACTAGACCAGAGGTTTTCCAGCTTCTTTTCACAATAGTAAAGGCTTTTTTCTAAAGAAATCTTAAGCAGATCTTCATTATATAAAGCTGTTTATCAGATAGCTACTCTTCTCTGAGAAACCTGTCCTGCCTGCCCGCTAACCCACTCCGCAGCCTTCCAAGCAGGGCACCTCCTTGGAGCCAGGTTCAGTAACTTGGTGCTGGAGGGGAGGTGCCTGGAGTGGGAGAGATGGGGAAAGGAAAGGTTTGAGGGAGCCGCACATGGTCTCAGGGAGGTGTCTGGGGGGGCATTGGGGACTGTGGAGATGAGGTGCCCAGGTCGGTAAACAGGTCTGAACTGCTGCCAATCTCTGCTTTGCTATTCCCAGATCCCTGACCATTTCCGGCCACCTTTGAGGGTGAGTTTGGTGAGGACCTCAGGCTGCATGAGGCTGGGGGCTGGCATCAGGGTGTTCGTGTGAGGGGAGGGTCTTGCTTGGGAATAAGCAAGAAGCCCAAGACGTGGAGGCAGCCAGATGTGGAACAGCAGGAAGCGAAAAGCTTGCAAACCGCAGACCTGGGTTCAGACACAGCTGGCCGTGGGACCTTGGGCAAGACAGTTTATCTCTCTGAGCCTCAGTTTCCTAGGCTGTGAAATGAACCTAGTCATCCCTCAGGTGTAGGGGTGATGAGTGGGGACGTTGTGTCGCAAGGCTGGGCCCAGGGCCAGGTCTGGAGTGGGTGATGAGTGAACATTCTTTCCTTCCCTTTCCCTTTGGTCATCCTTCTGGGGCGGCAGAAACCAGGGAAGTGGTGTGCCATGCACGTGCGCGTGGCTTACATGATCCTGAGACACCAGGAAAAGATGAAGGTACTGGGGCGAGGGCTGGGGAGAGTGGGCCTGCCTGAGCTCTGGGCGTCTGCCTTCAGTAGAGCTTGGCAGAATCTTGGCCAGAAATGTTCCCTCCTGTCCCTGGTCACTGCCTGAGCAGTTCCACAGTTAGCACTAGGTTCTCTTGCTAACTGGGGTGTGGTCAGAGAAGGCCCTGAGAGAGGCAGAGGCCCACCCAAGCCCTGCCTTGGCGCCAGGCAGCCCTCGGAGGGGGCCTCGGGGTGGAAGAGCAAGAGCGGGACCACACCTGGCTCCTCATTCACTGCCCCTCTCCCTGTCCCACGCAGGGCGACTCCCACAAGCTTGACTTTCGGAACGACCTCCTGCCCTGCCTTCCGGGGCCCTATGGGGCCCTGCCCCCTGGGCAGGAGCTCTCCCACCCGGCCGCCTCCCTCTTCACTGCGACTGGTGAGTCTGGCCAGCCCTCTCTGGGCCTAAGGTTGCCCACCTGTAGCCCGAGGCCCACCTTGCGTCCACTCAGCCTCATCAGAATCTCCCGCCTCTCTGCCCCAGGTGCCGTCCACGCTGCAGCCAACCCTTTCACGGCAGCTCCCGGGGCCCACGGACCCTTTCTGAGCCCCAGCACCCACATTGGTAAGAGCCAAAGGCATGTTGGGCAACCTAAGCCTTGTCCCTGAGTTCCAGGAGGTGTTAAGCTGGGGATAGAAGTTAGACCTGAGAGGCAGCTGGAATGGAGGGTAGACCTGGTTCCACTTGCTTTGTGACCTTGGGCAGGTTACTCTACTCCCTCTGAGCCTTGATCTCATCCTCTTTAAAATGGGATAGGGAAGGGCAGAGTAATCGCCAATCCCTGACAGCTCAGTCACTGTCTCTGAAACTGGCCAGTGGTATTGGGGAGTGTGCCACCTGGGAGAGTGGGGTGGAGGAAGGCTGTGCAGGCCCAGTGGAGAGCATGGTCACTGGCTCCCAGTGATCTTGGCAGGCTTCTTGGGGAGATTTATCCTGGGTTTGGATGGACGAGGAGGAGTTGAGCCGGCTGGCCTAGGGAAAGGTGTTCCTAGAAGAGGAAATTGTGAGGTTCCCGCAGCTTGCTAGTTACATGTTCTGACTGGCTATGTGACATATATACGAAGTTAGGGTCAGGTTGGGAGCAGCCCTGCATGCAGGTGGGAGGAAGCTAGCTGAGGCCTTCAGGCGAGTGGCTTGCTGTAGAGCTGGTCTGGGTGGCTGGTGTTGGGGGCTGTGGGGTAAGAGCCTGACCTCTGGAGTCAGAGGCCCTGGATTGGGGGTTCCACTCACTGGTTAGATGACCATTGATTGGCAAGTTACTTCACCTCTCTGAGCCTGTTTAATCATCTTTAAGTGGGAATGCTCCCGTCTGCCTCATGGAGCTTGTGAGGTTAAACAACACGTTGCACCTTAAAGCTCAGTGCTTTTCTGGGGCCTGCTTGGTGATCAGCCTCTTCCCTGCCAGTCCTTGATGCCTGCTCAGAGCTGGCCGCCCAATGCTCTGACCATCCCCCTTTTCTCCTACAGATCCCTTTGGGCGTCCCACAAGCTTCGCCTCCTTGGCTGCCCTCTCCAACGGGGCCTTTGGAGGCCTGGGCAGCCCCACATTCAGTGAGTGCTGGGCAGGGTGGGGTGGGGGCAGTGGGCTCCTGGGCTCAGGCAGGGAACTGGGAGGACGCCTGAGTGGGACCGCCCACTCCTGGCTCCCATCACTTTCTACTTTGTCTTCTATCTAGACTCCGGCGCCGTCTTTGCCCAGAAAGAAAGCCCAGGGGCCCCACCAGCCTTCGCCTCCCCCCCAGACCCATGGGGCCGCCTGCACCGCAGTCCTCTGGCCTTTCCTGCCTGGGTCCGGCCCCCTGAGGCTGCCCGGACACCAGGTTCAGACAAGGAGCGGCCTGTGGAGCGGAGGGAGCCCTCTCTCACTAAGGAGGAGAAAGACAGGTGTGCTTCCCTGCCAGCCTCCACCTGCCCTGCTCTCCGCCCTCCCTTACCTCAGTCCGAGATCTCCGGAGTACCTTCATTCTCTCCTCCCTGCCCCCAGGGACCTCCCCTTCTCACGGCCCCAGCTCCGAGTTTCTCCTGCTACTCCCAAGGCGCGGGCTGGCGAGGAAGGGGCCAGGCCAGCCAAGGAATCGGTGCGGG
>NW_006779491.1:1717008-1753239 GCF_000442215.2 Lipotes vexillifer | reverse complement strand
AAGAAAGAGAAAGAGAGAGAGAGAGAGAGAGAGAGAGAGAGAGAGAGAGAGAGAGAACGCTTTTGGAGGAGGAGGGGAGAGAGACGGTGAAGAAGGGAAGAGCCGCAGAGGAAGAAAGTGAATGAGCGCTCGTGGAAGGACAAAGAATAGTTGGCTGCCGGGTGAGGGGTGGAGGCAGGGCGGGGAGCGCAGTTACCGCCCCTCCTGGCCGCGCTCTCGCCTTCAGATCCCTCTGCGATGAGACTGTTTGCAGTGATGCTCGGAGGGCAGGCACCTGCTGCTCTGTAATGATTCAGCCCCTTTCAGCCGTCGCGTTAACACAACAGGATGCTGTTGCTACTGTCACTGCTGCCTCTCCTGCCGCCGCCGCTGCTGCCGCCGCCGCCGCCGCTGCTGCCGCTGCCGCTGCCACCACCACCGGGCCTCAAGGTCTTCACCTGCTGTTTGAGAGGCCCCGGCCACCCCCCTTTCTGGGCCCTAGTCCTCCAGAGCGCTGTGCTGGCTTCCTGGAGCCAGCCTGGTTGGCAGGGCCCCCTCGCCTCTCTAGGCCACCCCGCTTCTATGAGGCGGGTGAGGAGCTGACTGGACCAGGGGCTGTGGCTGCTGCCCGCCTCTACGGTCTAGAGCCTGCCCATCCCCTGCTATACAGCCGCTTGGCTCCACCGCCGCCACCAACTGCGGCCCCGGGAACCCCTCACCTTCTCAGCAAGACCCCGCCAGGAGCCCTTTTGGGGGCACCACCTCCGCTTGTGCCCGCCCCTCGGCCTAGTTCCCCACCTCGGGCCCCTGGCCCAGCCCGGGCTGACAGGTGAGGGAAGGGGAGGGGCAGGGGCATAGCTCCATCCCCCTTTTCTTTTGACAAGGTCCTAGAGCTGAGGTTTCAATCCAGGGCTGGAGGGCAGAGGTCATGACCTCACCAGCCACCTCTGAGGTCGTGGAATCTGGGAGCAGTAAGCCCCAACCCCCACTAGATCAAGCATCAGTTGGATCTTGGGGTCACTGGGAGGGCAGAGGTCACAAGCCTTTAGAGAGGTGTGTGTGTGTGTGCGTGCGTGTGTGTGAGTTTGTGTGTGTACATGAGAGTGGGGGTCATTTCAGAGGTCATAGCTCGTAATCTCCTGAGGTGCACCATTGCCCCTTCTGAGGGCCCCTAGGCCCTTGGCCTGCCTCCCCAAGGGCTCACTAAGCCAGAGGCCAAAGTGCCCCCCTCCTCTTCACCTACCACCCAAGTCCTCATGCCCTCTCAGGGCTGGGGGAGGAGGGGCTAAAGGAAGGGGGGTTCCATGTACATATTTATCTCCTCTTCCACATAGCCCCCCAGACCTTTTTGTACATTTTTACAGGGGTGCCCCTCCCAATAATCCCCCTTCCTGGTTAATTAAATCCTAAGACTGGTGCTGTGTTCCTAGCCTCTGGCCTCTCTGTGGGGGGAGGGGGTATTGCAGGGGGGAGAGCTGGGAGGGAACAGGCAGGAACCCAGGGCTTATCCCTGGAAATCTGGGGCCCAGCAGGAGGTGGACCAACAGGAAAAGGAACCTGGGTACCTAGGCTAGAAAGAAGGGCAAGTGCTTCCTGCTTGGCTGTCAGCCCAGGTTCCCCCCACCTGTTCCTGTTACCTCTGTGTGCCCCCATCCCCAAAGGCGCAACCTCTAAGCTTCAGACTCCACCTTAGTGGCTTGGTCCCCCCCACTCTATTTCCAAGTGCCCCCAGGATTCCTGGGCCTTGCTCTCCAGAACCCTGTTCCCCAGAACCCTGCCGCAGGCTCCTTAAGGGGGGCCAGAGAAGGTCACCATGTACCACACACCAAAGAAGGGGGTCGGCCCCGGGGGTGGGCAACACAGGCAGCTTCTTCAGCAGCCTCTTGGCAGCAGCCCCAGCCTTCCCAAAGCAGCAGGTGCCCCCAGGCTGGGGCCCAACCTAGAAGGCAGGGGTCGGTTTAACAAAAACATAACATTGACTTTTTTCCCCAGTGGGACTTATTCTGTAACATGACTTGCGGATATTTATATAAAAATGAGTGTTACAATGAGGCCCCTTGGCTCCTCTTTGAGTGTGTGTGGGTCACCTGGGGGGGATTGGGCTGGGTCCTGGGGTTGGGGAGGGATGAGGACAATATTGTCCATGTCCTGATGAAGGTTTTCCCCTCCTTCCCACCTGGGCAATTTGTTCTACTTCTGGATGGATGGATTGGAGTGTTGGGCACTGAAGTTTTTCACATTTTTCTACAGCCCAGGAGTACATATTCCAGTTGACCCTTGAACACGGTTTGAGCTGCACAGCTCCACTTATACGTGGTTTTATTCCCAATAAATACTTCATACAGTACCACATGATCAATGGTTGGTTGAATCTGTGGATGTGGGACCACAGATACGGAGAGCCAACTATGGGACTTGAGCATCTGAGGATTTTGGTATCCATGGCAGGTCCTGGAATCAATACCCCAGGGTCAACTGTGTGTAAGATTCAAGCAATAGTGCTTCCCTGGTGGCGCAGTGGTTGAGAATCTGCCTGTCAATGCAGGGGACACGGGTTCGAGCCCTGGTCTGGGAAGATCCCACATGCCGCGGAGCAACTGGGCCCGTGAGCCACAGCTACTGAGCCTGCACGTCTGGAGCCTGTGGTCCGCAACGAGAGGCCGCAATAGTGAGAGGCCCGCGCACCGTGATGAAGAGTGGCTCTCCCTTGCCGCAATTAGAGAAAGCCCTCGCACAGAAACGACAGCCAAAAATAATTTTAAAAAATACTTTTTTAAAAAAAGATTCAAGCAATAAAGACAGCAAAACTAGATCTCCTGTTCACGTGTCAACATACCCCAGCCCTGCACCCTTCCCAAGGTAACCACTATTAGTCATTTGGTATTTGTGTTTACCTGCACATATGTATGAACATGGATAGTAGTTAATGTTAGAAATGATAAAAGATCTATAATTTTAAAAAAATCAGTATCGGTTTTTCTTTTATACATGGTCATTATAAAACAGTTCAAATACACAGAAGTACATAGTACAAAGAGAAAGTGCCTCATAATCCCATTCCTCAGAGATGGCCACTGTTAACTGTTGGGCATATTCTTCCAGTTATTTTACTAGCTGTATGCTCAAAATATAATGAAAAAAATGGGATCCTGTGAAATGTACTATTTTACAACTATCTTTTTACACTTAACATCATTCTTTGATGTAATCATTAAAAAAGAAGTGGACTAAACTGAGCTAGAGAGTCTGGCTCCCCCCCGAGCCACCTAGAATTGACTTGTTCCGAGTATACCCATCACCTTAGGAAAGATGCATCCAACACTCTCTGCTACCACCACACATACCCAAGACTTCTAGGGAGGACTCAGGTCTACCTTGCTCCAACAAGTCAGAAATGGGTTGACCAGGAGAAACTTGGCTTGCAGACAATATTTCACCTGGCAGTCCTTGTTTTCAGCTTCTCTTGAAAAATCCAAAGATCTGTTAACATTGTACCTGCTCTCCCTATGACTGTCACTTGAGATGGGGCGTATTCTCTCCAGATTGTCACTGTCCTTTCCACTCTCTTGTCTAGGAATGGGGCATTGGCATGATTCAGGGCACTTCCCTGGTCCCTGTAAGCATTTGGGTATGGAATTCTCAGTGAAATATTTTCTAGATATGTATATCCAACCTCTCCTAGATCTCTACTGCAAGTACCTCAGATCTCTGATGCTGCACACCAACCTACCCCTACTCCATTTCCACCTCTGAGAGTTTCACCAGCACCAAAGTCAGAAACCTCCCTCTGTCTGAGTCCCTGTCTGCACTGCCTCTTATACTTTCAACTGCTGTTCGCTTCATCTATCATGCCAGGTGCTGAACTAGTGGCTGGGGATACAGAGGTAAACAAAACAAAAGCCCAGCTTTCCTGGAGCTTATATGCTACTGTGAGAGAGGAGCAATAAACTCATACGAGAAGAGTGAAGGGAAAGAATCCCAAGGGCTATACCTTGTTAGGTCCTATCCTCAATAACCATTGTCTTCCATTGACCCATCTCTGGTTCTGACCCTAACTTATGCAGCTCCTTAGGCAGAGGTAAAAGGGCAGTCCAGAAACAACTCTCAACATTGGGGAAATACAAAACAAAACCCAAATCATTCACCATCAGGCTGCTATTTGGAAATGTGTTTCTTTGTTCTGAATGAGCTCAGCAGAGTGGCTGTGTAATCTTAAGCAGTGTGCTCATTTCTGTGCCATGGTTTCCTTATTTGCAAAATGGAGGGTTTTAAAAACAAATGTACTGATATATAATTCACATACCATACAATTCAACCTGTCTTTTATGACTGGCTTCTTTCACTTAGCATTATGGTCCCAAGGTTCATCCCTGTCGTAGCTTGCATCAGTACTTCTTTCTGTTTTATTGCCAGGTAACATTCTCCATTGTATGGATATGCCACATTGTGTTTATCCATTCTTCAGCTGATGAATATTTGGGTTGTTTCTTCTGACTATTATGAATAATGCGGCTGTGAATATCTGTGTGCAAGTTTTTGTATGAATGCATGTTTTCAATTTTCTTAGGTATATACTTTGGAGTGGAATTGCTGGGTCATATGGTGGCTCTACATTAAATATTTTGGGGAACGGCCAAACTAGTTTCCAAAGTGGCTGAACTATTTTACATTCCCACCAACAATATATGAACCTGGAGTTTTAATGGTTTCTTCTACCATTACTGCATGAATTTGCTACGTTAGTAAGCATAAAGTTCTTAGAACTGTGTCTGGCACAGGGTACATGCTCCAAGAACAACTGCTGTCATTGCTGGTGATGCCTTTCTGATCAGAAACCGTAAAAAAGAACTTAAAAGCTTTTGCACGGCAAAGGAAACCATAAATAAAATGAAAAGACAACCCTCAGAATGGGAGAAAATATTTGCAAATGAAGCAACCGACAAGGGATTAATCTCTAAAATTTACAGGCAGCTCATGCAGCTCAATATCAAAAAAACAAATAACCCAATCAAAAAAATGGGCAGATGACCTAAATAGACATTTTTCCAAAGACAACATACAGATGGCTAAAAAGATGCTCAACATCACTAATTATTAGAGAAATGCAAATAAAAACTACAATGAGGTATCACCTCACACCAGTCAGAATTGCCATCACCAAAAAAATTACAAACAATAAATGCTGGAGAGGGTGTGGAGAAAAGGGAAACCTCCTACAATGTTGGTGGGAATGTAAATTGGTACAGCCACTGTGGAGAACAGTATGGAGCTTTCTTAAAAAACAAAAACTAGAGCTACCATATGATTCAGCAATCCCACTCCTGGGCATATATCCAGAGAAAACCATAATTCGAAAAGATGCATGCACCTCAGTGTTCATGGCAGCACTATTTACAATAGCTAGGACATGGAAGCAGCCTAAATGTCCATCAACAGAAGAATGGATAAAGAAGATGTGGTACACATATACAATGGAATATTACTCAGCCATATAAAAGAATGAAATAATGCTATTTTGCAGCAACATGGATGGACCTAGAGACTGTCATACTGAGTGAAGTAAGTCAGACAGAGAAAGACAAATATCATATGATATCACTTATATGTGGAATCTAAAAAATGGGTCCAGATGAATGTATCCACAAAAGAGAAATAGAGTTACAGATGTAGAAAACAAACTTATGGTTACCAAGGGATAAGGGGGTGGGGGGTGTGTGGAGGGATAAGTTGGGAGATTGGGGTGGACATATACACACTACTATATCTAAAATAGATAACTAATAAGGACCTACTGTATAGCACAGGGAACTCTACTCAATACTTTGTAATGGCCTGTATGGGAAAATAATCTAAAAAAGAGTGGATATATGTATATGTTTAACTGATTCACTTTGCTGTACACCTGAAACTAACACAATATTGTAAATCAACTATACTCCAATAGAAATTTAAAGAAAAAAAGAAACCTTAAGAAAGAGATTTTTAGAGATTGATGAAAGAGAATGCTTAGTTACAAGCAGTTTGCTGGGGAGGCACATCTTTCAAAACAGGCTTTGGGATGGGAAGCATCTACTAATGGGCATAGAAGAGGGAAGGAGGGATCTGAGCCAGTGGAGAACACAGGTTTAGAGCATTTTACATCAGATATAATGGAGTTTGAATTTGGTTTCCACCAACCAAAGCTCTATGTCTTGGTCTAGTTGCAGCCTCTTTCCATGGCGGACAAAGAAGAAAAATGACAATCTTAGCCCACAGTTTCACTGTGATGGTTACACGGGAATAATGCATGTAAAGGGTGCCTAGCATAGAATTCAGTACACAGTGAACATTCATTCACTAAATGAGAGTGTTGTTATTGATTGTAGTTGGAAGGATTCAAAATAATTTCCCTATTTCAAGATGGGGAAATTGAAGTTCAGAGAAGTTATATGACTTACGGATTCAGGAGAAGAAAGGAGACATTCTTATGTGGAGATGTTAAAAAAATAAACTTTATTATTCAGAAGTTTTAGATTTACAGAAAAATTGCAAAGATTGTACTGAGGGTTCCTAATGTCCCCCCACTCAGTCCTCTATTAACATCTCACGTTTGTTACAATTAATGAATCAGTACTGATACATTATTATTATTAAGTCTATACTTTTTTCAGATTTCCTTAGTTTTTACCTAATGCCCTTTGTCTGTCCCAGTGTCATCATGTCTCCTTAGGCTTCTCTTGACTGTGAGTTTTCCAGGTTTCCTTGTTTTCTTTTCTTTTTTCTTTTTCTTTTTTTTTTGGCATAATGTAGTGGTTTTATTTTATTTATTTATTTATTTTTGGCTGTGCTGGGTCTTCGTTGCTGCGTACGAGCTTTCTCTAGTTGTGGCAAGAGGGAGCTACGCTTTGTTGTGGTGTGTGGGCTTCTCATTGCAGTGGCTTCTCTTGTTGTGGAGCACGGGCTCTAGAGCGCAGGCTCAGTAGTTGTGGCGCACGGGCTTAGTTGCTCCGCGGCACGTGGGATCTTCCTAGACCAGGGCTTGAACCCGTGTCCCCTGCATTGGCAGGCAGATTCTTAACCACTGCGCCACCGGGGAATCCCCTTGTTTTCTTTTTGTGTGTGTGTGTTATTTTTTAAATTAATTTATTTTTGGCTGCGTTGGGTCTTCGTTGCTGCGCGCGGACTTTCTCTAGTTGTGATGAGTGGAGGCTACTCTGCTGTGGTGCGTGGTTTTCTTATTGCGGTGGCTTCTTTTGTTGCAGAGCACCGGCTCTAGGCACGCGGGCTTCAGTAGTTGTGGCTTGCGAGCTCAGTAGTTGTGGCTCACAGGCTCTAGAGCGCCGGCTCAGTAGTTGTGATGCACGGGCTTAGTTGCTCCGCGGCATGTGGGATCTTCCCGGACCAGGGCTCGAACCCCTGTCCCCTGCACTGGCAGACGGATTCTTAGCCACTGCGCCACCAGGGAAATCCCAGGTTTCCTTATTTTTGATGATCTTGACAACTTTGAGGATTACTGGTCAGGTATTTTATAAAATGTCCCTTAATTGAGATTTGTATGTTTTTTTCCCTAGAAGTAGACTAGAGATTATAGGTTTTAGGAGTAGGCAGAGGTAAAATGCCATTTTCATCTCATCATATCAAGGGTACATGCCTTCAAGATGATTTATCACATTTTTTTTAATTTGCAATTTTTTCAGGTTGTATTTATTTATTTATTGGCACCACGCAGCATGAGGGATCTTAGTTCCCTGACCAGGAATTGAACCCGTGCCCCCTGCAGTGGAAGCACGGAGTCCTAATGACTGGATCACCAGGGAAGGCCCAAGATGATTTATCACTGTTGATGTTAACTTTAATCACCTGGCTGAGGTAGTGCTTGTCAGATTCCACTGTAAAATTATTCTTTTCCTCCTTTCCCTATCCTACTCTTAGGAAGGAAGTCACTATGCACAGCCCATACTACAGGAGTTGAGACATTATGCTCCACCTCCTTGAGGGCAAAAATATCTACATAAACTATTTGGAATTCTTCTGTAGGGTAAGAATTTATTTATTCAATCATTTATTTATATTATATTATGATGGATTTATGGATATTCATTTTATACTTTAGGTTAAACACTAGTACTACTTTAATTATTACTCTCCAGTTTTCAGTTGGCTCCTGTGTCCCTTTGATGTACCCCCATCATTGTGTTTTTTGTTCTGGGTGTTTTGTGTTTTTTTTAGCACAGACTTACTTTTTATTATTTGTCCTTTCATGTCTTTGGATTTTTGTCTCATGTGCATGTATTATCTGCTTTTATGCCTAGGGTAATTAACATTAAAATTTGTAGCTTATTAAAAAAGGTAGAATAAAAAGTTTCCTTCCTTCCCCTGACCCTCCTACCCTGCTCCATTTCCCCTTCCCCGGAGACATCATGTTGATTTCTTGTTTGTTTCTGCAGAACAATTCATTTTTTTCCTTCTAAACAAATGTTTACATATAGTACATGCTGTTCAGCACACTGCTGTTTTCAACTAACAATCTCTTGTGGGTTATTCCATTTCAGCACATAGAACTCCATCTCCATTTTAGTCTCTACATAGTATTCCATTGTAAGGCTATACCATAATATATTTAACCAGTCACCATCAATGGACATTTATGTTCTTTTTAGTCTTTTACTAGAACAAGGAGCGCTGCAGTGAATACCCACATCTTTGTATACTTGAGCAAATAAACCTGCAGGATCAATTTCTAGACAAGAAATTGCTAAGCCAGAGTATATGCTTTCACGATTTAGATGCTGCTAAATTGTCCTCCACAAACCTTTCACCAATTTTCATTCTCACCAACAGTGTATGAGAGGACCTGTTTCTCCACACCCTTGCTAACATGGAGGAGTAACAAGCTTTTTTTTTTTTTTTTTTTTTTTTTTTTTGCGGTCCGCGGGCCTCTTCACTGCTGTGGCCTCTCCCGTTGCGGAGCACAGGCTCCGGACGCGCAGGCTCAGCGGCCATGGTTCACGGGCCCAGCCGCTCCGTGGCATGTGGGATCTTCCTGGACCGGGACACGAACCCGCGTCCCCTGAATCGGCCGGCTGACTCTCAACCACTGTGCCACCAGGGAAGCCCATAACAAGCTTTTTGATCTTTGTTAATCTGATAGGTGAAAGATGGTGACTCACTGAAGTTTTAATTTGCATTTCTTTTATTATGAGTGAAGCTGAACATCTTGCCAGAAGTTTACAAATCACTTGTATTCTCCTTTTCTGTGAATTGTCTCTTCAGATCCTCTGCCCATTCCCCCCTCCCCTGCCCTTTAGACTTTTTCTAATCTTTTGTTTTGTGCCTCAGTGAAAGCTACTCATTCATTAAGTCCATCAATATTTATTATCTACAGTGTTATAGCAACATGCAGTGAACAGAAAAGACAGAGGTGTTTTTCTCTGGGAGATTAAAATTCTAGAGGGGGCAGAAAGAGTAAAGAAATAAATATATGTCAGTTGGCGATAACTGTTATAGAAAAAGAGTAGAATATAGGCTAGAAAGTTCTGGGGTGCTATTTTGTTTTATTTTTTTCAACATTTATTTATTTATTTATTTATTGGCTGCACTGGGTCTTAGTTGCAGCATCTGGGATCTTTTGTTGCAGTGCGCAGGCTTCTCTCTAGTTGTGGAGCTCGGGCTTAGTTGCCCCTCGGCATGTGGTATCTTAGTTCCCTAACCAGGGATCCAACCGGCATCCCCTGCACTGCAAGACGGATTCTTAAACACTGGACCACCAGGGAAGTCCCTGGGGTGCAATTTTCTATAGAGAGGTCAAAGAAGGTTTCTCTAAGGGATGCCAAGGGAGCAGAGTGGGAATTAAGTGAGGAAAGGAATCATGCAATACCTGCGAGAGGAATGCTTGAGGCAGAGGGAGGAGCAGGGTGAAGTCCTTGAGGTGGAAATGTGCTGGGTGAGCTGGAGAATCAGCCAGGGGACCAGTATGGCCAGAGCAGAGTGAGTGAGAGGGAGAGGGATGGGAGATGAGATCCAAGAGGTGTGCGGGGACGAGATCATGTAGGACCTGACAGGCCTTTGTAGGGACTTGAGGATTTTGGCTTCTACTCTGAGTGAGATGCTAGCCATTACAGTTTATTTAGGCTGTACTTTTTTTTTTTTTTTGAGAATTTCAGAACAGTGGAAAGACATTACCTGATTTAGTTTTTTAAAGGACCACACAACGGCACAACAGTAAGGTCTGTGAAGGGGGTTGTTACAGTCCACATGTGATGGGGGCATTTCCCATCATTAGCCTGTTCTAATTGGACTATTTAGGGGCCTAGCCTGCTTTATGCAAATCCAATGTGTGAAAATCCAGATGGACCTAACTTTCTCTAAGGGACAAGGTGGTCATTGCCATAGGCACGTGCTCAGTGTGGAGAGGGTAATGCAGAGATTCCAAGCCTCTCTGCGTAAAAATAAGCCCCACCCTTTTTCCCATTGGAAGTAATCATCTCCCTAAAGCTTATCCACCACACCTCTATAGACGTGCCTCCTGCTGACACATTCAGGCAAGGCCATAAAAATATGTGTTCAAGAATGTTCCCAGGGACTTCCCTGGTGGCACAGTGGTTAAGACTCCAGGCTCCCAATTCAGGGAGCCTGGGTTTGATCCCTGGTCAGGGAACTAGATCCCACATGCATGCCGCAGCTAAGGAGCCAGAGAGCCACAACTAAGACCTGGTGCAACAAAATAAATAAAATAAATAAATAAAGTAAATATGAAAGGGGCTTCCCTGATGGCGCAGCAGTTAAGAATTCGCCTGCCAATGCAGGGGACCCGTGTTCCAGCCTTGCTCTGGAAAGATCCCACATGCCGTACAGCATCTAAGCCTGTGGGCCACAACTACTGAACCTGCGCTCTAGAGCCCATGAGCCACAACTACTGAAGCCTGCGCGTCCTAGAGCCTGTGCTCCTCAACAAGAGAAGTCACCGCAATGAGAACCCCATGCACCGCAACAAACAGTAGCCCCTGCTCACCGCAACTAAAGAAAGCTCGCAGGCAGCAACGAAGGCCCAATGCAGCCAAAAATTAATTAATTAATTAATTAATTATTTAAAAAAGAACTGAGTTGGAACTTTAAAAAATAAATAAATAAATATTTTTTTAAAAAAAGAATGTTCCCAGAATTAGATAGTTGTAGTAGTTGTACAACTTTGTGAATATACTTAAAACCCAAAACCCTTGAATTGTATACTTTAAAAGGGTGAACTTATGGTATATGATTTATAAGTCAATAATAATAGTAATGTTCCCGGAAACCCTGTTTGTTATCGTGGAAAGACTGGAAACAACCCAAATGTCTAGCCACAGGCATCTGTTAAACTTGTAGGATCATCAATGGATAAATATGGAACAGTTAACAAGAATGAGGTGTGTCTGTACTGGTTGGTGTGGCAGATAAGGAAAGCTCCCTGTGATGTAGTGTTAAGTTAAAAAGATCAAGGGAAGGGCTTCCCTGGTGGCGCAGTGGTTGAGAGTCCGCCTGCCAATGCAGGGGACACGGGTTCGTGCCCAGATCCGGGAGGATCCCACATGCCGCGGAGAGGCTGGGCCCGTGAGCCATGGCCGCTGAGCCTGCCCGTCTAGAGCCTGTGCTCCGCAACGGGAGAGGTCACAACAGCGAGAGGCCCATGTACCGCCAAAAAAAAAAAAAAAAAAAAAAAAAAATTAAGGGAAGAACTGTGTGTATAATTTGCTACCATTTATGTGAGAAAAGTATATATCTATGCATGCATAGAGTGTTTCTAGAAAGATATTTGAGAATTGCTCAATAGGAACTTCTAGGGAGTGGAGATAGGGATTCAACTTTACAGATCATGTTCTACTCTTTCTACTTAAAAATATATATTTATATGTAAAACTTTTGCAAAAACAAAATTTACTTATCACAACAAAAATTAAAAATACAAAAATTGGAAGAGGAATGCTTCAGGCAGAAGGGGGTGTAGTGCCCAGTCCTTGAGGTGGGAGCGTGCTGGGTGAGCTGGAACCTCAGCGAGGGGAGCCATGTGGGCTGTTGCCGGCCAGCGAGTGAAGAAGAGCCTGGGAGGAGTGTTTGTGGAGCACTTTCTACATGCCAGGCATTTTGCTGTGGGGTTGTGCGTGGGCAGTGGTGGGTAAGACTGACAAATGCCTTCACCAAGCTCCTAGTTCCTCCCAAACCCTCCCACCAACTGGTGGGAGGCCCTGCCCTGGCTCTTGGAGGAGGGAGTCCTCTCTTGCCTTCCTTCCCCGCTTTTCCCACCTTTTCTCCAGGACCCATCAAATCCAGAGTAGGCTTGAGCTGAGTGACCTTGAGCAAATGACTTTACCTTTCTGAACCTTAGTTCCCTCATCTGCAAAATGAGAAGAATAATAAAGCGTATCTCAATGGAGTTGTTGTGAGAATCACAGGTGTTCTAAAAATGGTTAAGATGGTTACTGATATTAGGCTGCCTCTAGCACCAACTTGCTTGAGTTGGTTATTTAATACTAAGAATGTAATGCCCACAAGGCTTGCTTGCAAGGCAGGTAAGACTGGGATGAGTATCCTCAGTGTGTACTGAGGTGCAACGATGAAAAAGGCTCTTGCAAATTTAGTGAAAAATTCAAGAGGGACAGACTTTAGGGTCAGACAAAATATGGGTTTGAATTTCTGCTTTGCTAGCTGTTTGCTTTGTGATTTTAGGCTAGTTACCTCTCCGAACCTGAGAGTTAACCACACCTACCAAAAAAGGGACAAGTCCTTGGACCTCAAAAGCCTGGAGGACTAAAAGCTGAGGCAAAAGAAGAAGGCCTCATACAGCGCTGGGGACATAGTAAATGCCCAGGAAATAGCAGCTGTTAGGGTCATTATTCTGTATATGTCCTGAATGATTATAACATTTACAGAACCAGGTGTCAGACCCTAGTTAGGTGCCTAGAGACCAGGTCTCATGGTCTCTAACTCTCTCCCTAATACCAGCCCCTGCCCTCCCAAGCTGTGAAGGAGAAGATGTCTTCAGTGATGCAAATGAGCATTTACTCTTTTCATTAACGAGACAATGAGCCCTTGATGGAAATGTTTTGGAACTTTGAAAAAGGAGAAAGATTGGTTAATAAGTGTTTGTTGATATACTCACACCCTGCTTTACTGTCAATAAACATTTCCTGAGGCCAGCTGGGACAACCCCAGCTTGGAATCCAGTTGAGGTCTCTAAAACGCTGGGTGAACTGGGGCCTCAGTGTCTCAGGCTAATGTAGGAATAACAGAGATGTAATGATGCTCACCTCTCAGGGCTTGGCCGGGCAGCTGTGATGAAATGTGTATGAAACACTTGATACACCTTAGAAATGAAGCAATTTTTCTTACCTAACAAAATCACTTTATTTTACTCCACAGCTCCCCACCCCACCCCTAGCTTCAGGAGGAGCAATTGTAGACTCTCGAGGGGACCCTGACCCCAATACTTAGGGATCACAGAGCTGTTGCCAGTCTCCTGGGGAAGACACAGCGGGAGGAAGACGGTGATGAAAAAAGACGGAGGACATCTAGAGCCATTGTGCTGGGTGCAGAACAGGCTAAAGTTAGCAATAAAGAGAGACTTAGAAAACAAAATCAAACACTGTTTTTCTTGTATGTGAAGATATTCACTACAGGTTTTCCACAAAAATAGTGTTCCTAGAGCTAGAGAATGAAAATAATTCAACTGTCCAAAATAGGAGAGCGATTAAATAAATCATTCAACATTCACACAATGGTCTAGTATGGCCTTTTAAAATATAAGGTAAAATAAAATAAAACATAAGGTAGATCCCAACATGCAGATCTGGGATAATCTTCAAGATTTATTATTAATAAGCAAATGGGGCTATCTTGTGTTCATGGATAGGAAGACAGACAATATTGTAAAGATACAGTTCTCTCCAAATTGATCTGTAACCGTCAATGCAATGTTAATAAAGCTCACAACAGGGTTTTTCATGAAACTCAACAAGCCAATTTAAAAATATATACAGAGAAGTAGGAGCTAAGAACACATAGACACTTCTGAAGAAGAATAAAGAGAAGAGACTTGCTCTACCAGAATTGTTAAAAAGCTATTGCAATGAAGACAAGATGCTGTTGGTAGTGATAGAAATTCACCAAAATCAACTCATGAGTAAAAAAAATTTTGATAAATGACAGGGGTGGCATGGCAGATCTAAGGAGGGACTACCCAATAAATGGAGCTGGAAAAAAAGTCCTCCTTATAGGAAAAAATGAAATTAGATCATTACCTCACACTATACACAAAAATCAACTCCAGATATAAGGACTTAATTATCAAAGGCAAAACATTAAAAGTTTTAGGAGAAAATATAAGAAAATTTCTTTCTGACCTTGGAGTAATAACGAATCTCAAAACACAAAAGGTTAGTTGTAAAATAAAATATTGATAAATAAAACTATATTAAAATTAAAACAAAATTATAAGCTACAAATTTGAAGAAGATATTTGCAAACACGTATCACTATTCAAGTATATATATATTGAGATGATCTAAAGACCGTCTATGAACCAACAAAGCATAATAAATCAACAGAAAAATGGGCAAAAGACTCACATGCATTTCAAAGAAGAGGAAGCATGGCTAAGAAACTTACTGAGAGATGTTCAACATCATTCAAGGAAATACGAATCAACATCAGAATGAGATATCCAGTCTACGGCAAGAATTAAAACACCAAGTATTGGAGAAGAACTTCTATACATTGCTGGGGGGAATATATATCCATACAACCATTTTGGAAAACAATTCATCATTCTTTCTTGTCAAATTGAACATTTACACACCTTAAAGCCTAGCACTTCCACTCTTGGGCAGGTATCCAGGAACAAGTCTTGCTCAAGTGCTCCAGGAGACATGTACATGAATATTCATAACAGCAGTGAACAAATGGCCAAAACCCAGAATGAACCCGAAAAGCCCTTCAACAGGAGAATGGATAAATACATTGGGGCACCTTGACAAAATGAAATATTACACAAGAGTGGAATTGGAATTAACCACAGCTACACATAACAGTACGAATGAATTTCATTAATAGACCATTGAGTGTAAAAACAGAAAGTGAGAACCTGAGGACTCCTACACCATGATAACCTTTTAAAAAATTCAGAAATAACTAAAACTAAACAATATATTGTTTAATCATCATAGATAGGACAAAACTACAAAACTAAAGGCAAGAAAACAATAAACACAAAGTTCCAGACAGTGGTTTCCTGGTGTGGGGAAGGGGAAGCAGCTTGAACAGGACAAAGGTAGAGCCCATCAGAAGATGGGAATTATTGTCAATATTATTGTAATATTAATAAGTAAATATATAAATAGATGAATAAACAAATAAAAACATAAAACAAGTGGATAAAGAAATAAAAGAGGGCTATAAACAGATAATAACAATGTATTATTAAGGATTTTAATTAATCCAATTCTTAGTACTTGAAGTCTTTTCTAAAAAAAAGCATGTACCTTACACTAAAAAACACTAGCGGGGGAAATATTCATTCCCTATGCACAGAAATTTTTATTTTTATACAGCAGCCTTTCACAGAGTATCTGGGTTGGATGGGGTAGGAGGGTCATATAGGGAGACTTTCTCTTTACTGTATACCTTTGTGTACTGTTTGGAATTTTTGTTTTACTTTGTGCATAGAATGTCTTTTCAACAAGGGTTTGTGTCAAGATGAAAAAATTAAAAACCAACTTCTTATTCAGTAGAGTTGATGTTTCACAGGAGGTATTTTTGTTGTTGTTGTTGTTTTGCGGTACGCGGGTCTCTCACTGTTGTGACCTCTCCCGTTGTGGAGCACAGGCTCCGGACGCGCAGGCTCAGCGGCCATGGCTCACGGGCCCAGCCGCTCCGCGGCATGTGGGATCTACCCGGACCGGGTCGCAAACCCGTGTACCTTGTACTGGCAGGCGGACTCTCAACCACGGCGCCACCAGGGAAGCCCTCACAGGAGGTGTTTTAAAAGCCTGCTAGGGACTTTTCTGGTGGTGCAGTGGTTGGGAATCCGCCTGCCAATGCCGGAGACACGGGTTCGAGCCCTGGTCGGGGAAGATCCCACATGCTGTGGAGCATCTAAGCCCGTGCACCACAACTACTGAACCTGCGCTCTAGAGCCCGTGAGCCACAACTACTGAACCCACGTGCCACAACTGCTGAAGCCCGAGCGCCAAGAGCCCATGCTCCACAAGAGAAGCCACTGCAATGAGAAGCCTGCGAACCACAACTAGAGAAAGCCCACGTGCAGCAACGAAGACCCAACACAGCCAAAAATAAATAAATAAATAAATAATTTTATTAAAAAAATAAAAGCCTGTTAATTAGTGATATTAATGAGGGAGGGGCAAAGGGGCACCGTTCGTACCCTGTTGGTGGCACTAGAAATTAGGGTAGCACCTTAGGAGGGCAATATTTAGTAGTGTCTATGGAAATCTTAAATGCACATATTCTTTGACCCAGCAATTCTCTTCCACTTTAAGAATTTACCTTATAGATTTACTTGTACAACTCAAGATATAAACGTACAACGTTGTCCATCACAGCATGGTACAAAGTTAGCTAGACATCATGTTATATGCACACAATTGACAGGCAGCTATTTAAAAGTAAGAGATATGGACTTCCCTGGTGGCACAGTGGGTAAGAATCCACCTGTTAATGCAGGGGACACGGGTTTGAGCCCTGGTCCGCGAAGACCCCACACGCCGAGGAACAGCTAGGCCCGTGCACCACAACTACTGAGCCCGCACACCACAATTACTGAAGCCCACGCGCCTAGAGCCTGTGCTCCGCAGCGAGAGAAGTCACCGCAATGAGAAGCCTGTGCACCATAAAGAAGAGTAGCTCCCGCTCGCCGCAACTCGCGAAAGTCCGTGTGCAGCAACGAACACCCAACACAGCCAAAAATAAAATAAATAAATTTATTTTTTAAAAAGTAAGAGATAAGTCTGTATGTATTGATGTGGAAAGATGTTACACATATATTAAGTGTAAAAAGGCACGATGTAGAACAATATATACAGTATGATATCATTTCTAGGTATAAAAGACATACTCATGGAAAATTTCTGAGGAAATACAAGTAACAACAGTGATTACCTCTGGGGAGTGCAATTAAGAAGGTGAAGGAAAGACATACCTTTTGGTTTATACTTCAAAGTACTGGATTTTATGTTTGACGAAGAGCAAACATTTATTACCGCGATTTAAAAAAAAACGATTTTAAGAGTTCAAAACACAATATCAATTATATCTCAATAAACCTGGGGAGGGGTAAAGTTCATAAATTAAAAAGAAGCAATGTATGCTCATTGCAAAAAAGTTTTTAAAGAAAATAAAGAAGAATATAAAGAAGAAAAGATCAACAGCTTTTGCCTTCTCATCCTCAACAAGATGATCACATTTAACAGTTTGGTATATTCTTCTAAAAATTTTTGTCTGCGTTTTTGTTTGCCTATTTAGATTTAGTTATTTTTATGAAATGGAATCATATTACATATGTTGTTAGTCTTTTTTTCACATTTTATCATGTTAATATACCTACAGCATTTTGTTTCCAAAACCATAAATAATTGTACTTTTTTCTGACTGTACAAGTGTGATTCACAAACAAAATATCTCTATAACTGTGTTGTTAAATAAGAAATGCAGGTTGTAGAACAATAGGTACAGTGTCCTCTCATTTTTGTTAAAAAAAAAGAAAAATGAAAACGTGTGTGTGAGGTCTGAAAGAACAGTCGAGGAGAATAGTCATTAAACTCTGTTTAGAGTAGTTATGTATGGGAGATTGGATTGAGGTTGTTTGGATTTTTATCACATGTTGCTTTTATAATGATGATACATGCCTGTGATCAAAATTTTAAAAATTCAGACAAGCTCACAAAAAATTGAAATTATCCCAAATCCTACCACGCAGAGATAACCCCAGTCGACACATTGGTGAGCACACTCACATTTCCTTGTCTGCCTATACAAATATATTTATCCTCTCAATTTATAAGTTGCAATTATACAAAATGCACTACTCTGTACCCTGCTGTTTTCAATATGTTCCATGTCAGTACGTCATTCTAATGATTGCACATTATGCCATGTAACAGCTACATTGAAATTTAATCAAGCAATCCCTCACTGTTGAATTTTTTTAACAAGAACTTTTAAATTGTAAAATACAACATACATCAGAATGTATAAAGCATATGTACTTCTTACGAAGTAATTATAAAGCAAACATTAGTGTTACCTCTATCCTAGACACACTTAAAAATTGTTTTTAAGTTAAAAAAAGAAAACTAAAACAAACACGTGTGTACCATCTCCTAGAATTAACAAACAACACACATTTTGTTATTTTTTTGCTTTCATTAAAAAAATTTTTTTTTCACTAACAAGACGACAAAATAGGGTTATTTTATTCTATGCACCCTTTTTAAAGAGTTCAGAACTTTATGTTCACTCTTCTGTGAATACTTTAGTGGACCAAGCCCAAAACTGACCTCAGCCCAACAGGTTTTTTTTAGGGTTTTAATGGTCTTAGCGTTGGCCAGCGGGAGCCCCTTTGTCAAGATTCTTGTCTTTCCAACAAGACTATGTTAATCTTTCAAAATTTCCTTGCTTCCTGGGTCTACAAGATGTTCCAGGCTCATCTTGTACCTTTCAGCCCTAGACACTGACTTGGCCTTCTCTGCAACCAGCCCTAGTTAGAGACCATAATCTGGGTGCTAAGGTGCATTGTTGGGGTGCAGAATTGTTAAATAAAATGCAACTTTACAGGTAAAGGCGAAGTCCTCTTAGTTCTGTGAAATGGTAATGTTATCACTTTTACATTTCCCTGATTATTCATGAGGGTGACCATCTTTTCAATATATTTATTGGTGATTTGACTTCCCTTGTCTCCCACCTACTTCTTCACATACTTGTCTTTTTTTTTTTCCCTCGCTTGTGGTTTGTGGGATCTTAGTTCCCCGACCAGGTATTGAACCCAGGCCCTAGCAGTGAAAGCTCCAAGTCCTAACCACAGGACCTCCAGGGAATTCCCTATTTTTCTTTTGTTGAACCTTTATGTCATATCCAAATTTTTTTGCCTTTATAAACAATGCTGTGATGGACTTCTTTGTCCATGGATATTTGCTCATTTTTCGGATTGATCCCTTAAATAAATTTCTAAAAGTATAATTTCTGGGGAAAGAATAGTGTTTTTTTTAATTTTTAAAATAAATTTATTTATCTATTTACTTTTGGCTGCGTTGGGTCTTTGTTGCTGCACGCGGGCTTTCTCTAGTTGCGGCGAGCGGTGGCTTCTCTTGTTGCAGAGCACAGGCTCTAAGCGCACAGGTTTCAGTAGTTGTGGCACAGGGGCTTAGTTGCTCCTCATCATGTGGGATCTTCCCGGACCAGGGCTTGAACCAGTGTCCCCTGCATTGGCAGGCGGATTCTTAACCACTGCACCACCAGGGAATTCCCAAAGAATAGTTTTTAAATTTAATACTTTTATTTTCTTTTTTTAAAAAACTGTCTTAAAAAAAAAATCCAAATCGGGACTTCCCTGGTGGCACAGTGGATAAGACTAAGCGCTCCCAATGCAGGGGTCCCGGGTTCCACCTCTGGTCAGGGAACTAGATCCCACATGCATTCTGCAACTAAGAGTTTGCATGCCACAACTAAGGAGCCCGCGTGCCACAACTAAAGAGCCCATGAGTCACAACTAAGGAGCCAGCGACCCGCAGCTAAGAGCTGGTACAACCGAAAAAAAAAAAATCGAAATGATTGTGCCCATGTACACTCCCCCTGCAGCAGGTGAGTGCCTGTCTTCACATCCTTCCTAGAACCAGGCATCATGATTTTAGTTTCCCTCTTTTAGTGTTGGGGATGCTTTTGATTGCTGTGCTAACTTAAGATGTGCAGGAATCAACCCATAAAGTCTTTGTGCTTGGCTGTGTTCTCACAAGTTCCCAGTCCTCCCAGAGAGGAGAGAGGTATTCTAGCAGCTTGCCACCCTCTCCTAGGCTCCTGGGACCTCACCCACTGCACAGCTGACTTCTGGAGGCTCCTCTGGGAGGTCCCCTGGAGGAATTATTTGTAAAATCTGGCAACCCTATCCCTGGGTTCCCATGCTACTTAAACATTTTGGTGTCCATCACCTCTCACCTAGTCTACAGCAGTCGCCTTCTAATCTCACCTCTATAATCCATTCTCAACACTGGCTTCTGCTCAGAGCCCCCCTGCTACACTTATAATTCCATCTAAACTCCTTCAAAACCCTACCAGATCCAAGCCTAACACCCCTCTTCGGCCTCATCTCCTACTGTTCTCCTGTCCCCTGCAGCCTCCTGAGCCTTCTGGTTGTTTCCTGTCCGGATAAGCTGGGCAGCCTCTTTGTACTAACTTACCTTCGCTTAGAATGTTCTTCCCCCAAAGCATTCTCTGTTCAAATGTCAGCACACCAGAGATGCCTTACCAGACTGCCTTGCCCAAAAAAGCACCACCCGTGCCCCTCACTCCCTCTCCCCAGCCCCGCTTTATTTTTTCATAACACATATTACCTACCGTTATTTTATACTTTTACTTGCTTATAAATTTGTTCTTTGTTTTTCTCCATCAGGAATATCAGCTCAATAAAAACCTGAATGTTGAGTTTTTTACTGGTTTGTTTTTCCTATACTATCTTCCTGGTGCCTAGAATAATACTGGGAGCTTCATAGACCTGGATTTGTTAGGCTGTGTTGCACAGCAGTTAAGGGCACACATGTGAGCCAGTCTCTCTGGGTTTGAGTCCCTGCTCTGCTGCTTCCCAGCTCTGTCACTTGGGACTAGTTAGTTAACCATCTTTTTTTTTTACCATCTGTAAAAACGAGGATGACAATCTACTCAATAAGGTTTTGTGAGAATTAAGTGAATTAATTTGTGTAAAAACACAGGTTGGTGCTTACAGTGTTTGTCACTGTTATAATTTTTGAGTGAATCTCACATATGTGGGTCATAGAGACAACAACCTGGCTTCCCTGGTGGCGCAGTGGTTGAGAATCCACCTGCCAATGCAGGGGACACCGGTTCGAGCCCTGGTCCCGGAAGATCCCCCATGTCGTGGAGCAACTAAGCTTGTGCGCCACAACTACTGAGCCTGCGCTCTAGAGCCCATGAGCCACAACTACTGAGCCCAGTGCCACAACTACTGAAGCCCACGCGCCGAGAGCCCATGCTCTGCAACAAGAGAAGCCACTGCAATGAGAAGCCCACGCACCGCAACGAAGAGTAGCCCACGCTCGCCACAACTAGAGAAAGCCCGCGCGCAGCAACGAAAACCCAACCCGGCCAAAAAAAAAAAAAAGAATAAATAAAAAACATAGAGGGCTTCCCTGGTGGCACATCGGTTGAGCCGATGCAGGGGACGCGGGTTTGTGCCCCAGTCCGGGAGGATCCCACATGCCGTGGAGCGGCTGGGCCCGTGAGCCATGGCCGCTGAGCCTGCGCGTCCGGAGCCTGTGCTCCGCAACGGGAGAGGCCACAACAGTGAGAGGCCCTCGTACCGCAAAAAAACCCCATAGAGTCAACAACCAACCCCTATCCATTGATATTTAGTATGTGCCTGTCACTCTTCCAGACAATGGGTATAGACATGTGCACATAAGTGAACAAGACAAATGTGACCCCTCTCTTGCCATGAGCCTTCAGGAAGTCGAGTAATTATTTCCAGTGTTAAAGTGCTGAGAGGCAAAAAAAAAAAAAAAAAAAGCACAGAATATAATAGGAGATATAATGTAGTCTGAGAACCAGGGAAGGATTCTGGAGGCAGTGATGTTACTCTGTAAGCTTTGACTGGGTGGAAAGGAAAGAGAACCATGTGTGAGAAAGTCCAGAGTAGAGAAAGAGCCTATAAAGGGACACGAGTGGGAAGACCAGCGTGGCTGGAGTGTGGAGGGCTGGGAGAGATGAGGCTGGAGGGTTTGGCAAAGGCCACCAAGCAGGGCTTTGTGGGTCTCAGAAAGGAGTTTCATGGGAAGCATGAAAGGACTTGAAGTCGAGTGACTTTATCAGCTTTGAAGTTAGAGAGGTTTTCCCTGGCTGCTGTGTGGAGGAGAAACCTTCAAGTCTCTGTTCAACTGCCACCTCACCAGAGACTACCTCGTCTAAAATGGCATCTCCCAGACCCCCCCCATCTCTGCCCCTCTCCACCTGCTTTACCACGTTATGAGGCCCTGACATTGTACTACACTCTCTCATGCCTGTTCCCTGTTTACCCCCATTGGAATGGAAACCCTGCCAGAGCTGGGACTTTAGCGGGAGGAGAGACTGGCCACAGGGAGACCACTCAGGAGGCTGGTGAAGACAGCGCAAGCCCTAGGAGGGTTAGGAACAGCTGTCTGGAGGAGGGTTAGGAACAGCTGTCTGGCTGGTAGAGAGCAGAAGGCTAGAGGACTAGACTCCCCTAGAAACTTCATTTGCATATCACTTTACATAAGACTGAGAAAACAGTCATTGTCCATATCAAAGAATGGGGTGGGGAGGCAGTTAGAGATACTGGTAGTGGGGCAGGGG
Organism: Lipotes vexillifer; assembly: GCF_000442215.2. Taxonomy (NCBI): domain Eukaryota; kingdom Metazoa; phylum Chordata; class Mammalia; order Artiodactyla; family Lipotidae; genus Lipotes; species Lipotes vexillifer. Next base: position 1,730,697 of record NW_006779491.1, on the reverse strand, counting down.
AGGACTAAAGTCCCTGCAGTCCCAACAAGCCAGTTCTTGGTACCGTCACTGGTTATAGGTCATCAAGGGCTAAGAATTGGGTGTGGGACTGGAGGGAAATGGATAGAAATATCCATTGGAGAGAAATATTTCAGATGTAATGGAAAATACTCGGTGGCTTGATGTGAGGTGTGATAGAAAGGGAAGGTGTTGCCTTCCATTCTGGTTTGAACTGGGTGGATAGTGGTGGACTGCAGAGCAGATTTGTGGTTCAGATCATGAGTTCAGTTTAATTAATTAATTAATTAATTTTTGGCCGCACCATGAGGCATGCAGGAGCTTAGATCCCCAACCAGGTTTCGAACCCACGCCGCCTGCAGTGGAAGCCTGGAGTCTTAACCACTGGACCACCAGAGTTAGTTTTAAATGTATGTGTCCAAAGTGCCTGGGATGCCTGCAGGAGGAATCCACGAGTTAGATGGGAAACCAAGTTCCAAGCTGGGAATAATCTTTGCGAGTCCTTGACTTAAGAGGTGGTCATTGGACTGCATGATGAAATCATGACAAATTACTGGAGCCTTAGGGAATAGTGTCTTTTTTTTCTTTAGGCAAATTATCAGAAATGCTTACGTGCAAATGCTTTCGGGTTGCAACCTGGCTTTCCCACCTCACCTAGACTGTTCTATAACCCCCAGATACTTTGAGTAATGAAGGGTCCCTGTAAGGGAGGGGTCCTGAACCTTTGGGGTACCTGCCTCTGCCCTTGAGAACGTGCTGAATGAGAGAAGGCAATTGAGGGAAGTACGCTGAGGACCCTCTACAATTGATGGAGGTGTCCAGGAGAAGTGACCTGTAAGCAAGACTGAGAAGGAGCGTCCAGGGAGGTAGGAGGTGGGAGGAGACTGGGAAAGGCTAGCTTTACAGAAGGCAAGAGGAACTGCTGTTCAGTGGATCGTTATCACTAGCAATCAACTGTCTGCCAAATCCTGCTAATTCTTCCTCTTCAGTGCCTCTCCCTCCATCTCTACTGCCACCTGCTGGCCAGTAGGCCCCATTACAACTGGGTAACAGCTCTGGCCTCTCTTATCTCCAGCCTTACTGCTATCTTTACAGCTACCCCATTCATTCTGCTAGATTGTCCTTTGGAAAGTGGAGTCTGGACCATGCCAATTCCTGCTCAACAGCTTTCAATGGCTCCCTGTAACCTCTGAACGAATCCCTTACATGCCTAGCGTGGCATGCTAGGCCTTTGGCAGGCTGGCTCCAGGTGACCTATCTGTCTCAATCTGTTCCCTTAGAAAGAAAATAAGCTGATCTACTCACTGTCCACCACAACCCTCAGCTTCACTGAGGCCATGTCATCTTCTTGAAGTGCCTACCCTTCATGCCTAAATTTTTCAAGGTCAGACTCAAACGACAACTTCCCTTGGAAGTCCTCCCCACTGGATCTGACACGACCCTTGACCACCGTGGCACCAAAACGCTCTGCCCTGACTTTTTACCAAGCTCACAGCTCATTCCATAATGAGACTAAATTCTTGAGAGCAAGGGCTGTGTCATCTTTGCTTCCGTCTCTCCCACTCACGTGTAGGAACAAGAAGTTGCAGATTCAACTGCCTTCAGGAGCCAGGCAGATATGATGAATGTGTGAGGCCGCCCAGTAAAAGACAATTAGAAATGGTGGGGCTTATGGCAAGTAAGAACCTTCATTCTCCTGCTTAAAGTATTAATAATACTCAGAATATCAAAACATTATGTAAAGCACATGGGAAGGCTAAACTTGACCTGAATATCGTGAGTTTGAGACTCTCAAATAGAGGTTTAAAATACTCCCCTGCATTTAGCTGGTTCTTTAGAGCTTTCAAAGCAATTTTACATCAGCAACTCTATCCCCACTTTACAGATGAGGGGAGAGAGGCTCAGAGAGGTGAGGTGAATTGCTCAAGGTCACATAGTAAGGAATTAGTAGTACAAGGCTATGTTCAATCCATTCAGACTCTGGCTTGGCCTCGTCTTCTGAGGATGATGGGGGGAGGGTCTAAAAAAGATGGGCATCACTCACCTTTTTAAAAATTAAGACTTTATTTAATTAATTTATTTATTTATCCCCCTTGCGGGATCTTAGTTCCCCGACCAGGGATAGAACCCAGGCCCCTGCAGTGGAAGCACCAAGTCCTAACCACTGGACCGCCAGGGAATTCCCCACGACTTTATTTTTTAAAACAGTTTCAGGTTCACAGCATTGAGGGGAAGGTACAGAGACTTCCTCTATAGCTCCCACCCCCACACATGCATAGTATCGCCCCATTTTCAACATCTCCCATGAGAGTGGTACATTTGTTATAATTGACGAACCTACACTAACACGTTATCACCCGAAGTCCATAGTTTACATTATGGTTCACTCCTGGTGTGCATTTTATGGGTTTGGACAAGTGTATAATGACATGTACCCGCCAGTAAGTATCATACAGAGTATTCTTTGCCCTAAAACTCCTCTGTGCTCCTATTCGTCCCATCTCCCCACCCCCAATCCCTGACAACCACTGATCTTTTTACTATCTCCATAGTGTTGCCTTTTCCAGAATGTCATATAGTTGGAATCACACAGTATGCAGTCTTTTTTTTTTTAATTTTTAAAATGCATTTATTTATTGGCTGCATTGGGTCTTCGTTGCTGAGCGGGCTTTCTCTAGTTGCGGCGAGCAGGGGCTGCTCTTCATTGTGGTGCGCGGGCTTCTCATTGTGGTGGCTTTTCTTGTTGCGGAGCATGGGCTCTGGGTGCGTGCGCTCCAGTAGTTGTGTCACGCAGGCTCAGTAGTTGTGGCGCACGGGCTTAGTTGCTCCGTGGCATGTGGGATCTTCCCTGACCAGGGCTCGAACTCGTGTCCCCTGAACTGGCAGGCGGATTCTTAACCACTGCACCACCAGGTAAGTCCCAGTATGCAGTCTTTTCAGATTTATTTTTTTCACTTAGTAATGTGTTTAAGATTCCACCATGTCTTTTCATAGCTTGATAGCTCACTTCTTTTTAGCGTTGAATAATAGCCCATTGTCTGAATGTGCCACAGCTTATTTAACCATTCACCCATTGAAGGACATTTTGGTTGCTTCTAAGTTCTGGCAGTTCTACATAAAACTGCTGTAGACATCCATGTGCAGGTTTTGTGTGGACATAAATTTTCAACTCCTTTGGGGGTTTAAAGGGAGTGATTACTGGTTTGTATGGTAAGAGTATATCTACTTTTGTAAAAAAAAATACCAAATTGTCTTCCACAGTGGCTGTACCATTTTGCATTCCCACCAGCAATGCATGAGAGTTCCCACTGCTCCACATTCTCATCAGCATTTGATGTTGTCAGTGTTCTGGATTTGGAGCATTCTAATAGATGTGCAGTGGTATGTCATTTTTGTTTTAATTTGCATTTCCCTGATGACATATGATGTGGAGCATCTTTTCATATGCTTATTTGCTGTCTGTGTCTTTCTTGGTGAGATGTCTGTTAAGGTCTTTGACCCATTTTTTAAAACTCGGGTTGTTTTCTTATTTTTGAGTTTTAAGAGTTCTTTGTATATTTTGGATAACAGCCCTTTATCAGATGGGTCTTTTGCAAATATTTTCCCTCTGTCTGTGGCCTATCTTCTCATTCCCTTGACACTGTCTTTCACAGAGCAGTTTTTCATTTCAGTGAAATCCGGTTTATCAATTATTTATTTCATGGATCATACCTTTGTTGTTGCATCTAAAAAGTCATCATTGGACTTCCCTGGTGGCACAGTGGTTAAGAACCCGCCTGCCAATGCAGGGGACACACAGTTCGAGCCCTGGTCCGGGAAGATCCCACACGCCATACAGCAACTAAGCCCGTGCGCCACAACTACTGAGCCTGCGCTCTAGAAGCCTGCAAGCCACACCTACTGAGCCCACGTGCCACAACTACTGAAGCCCACGCACCTGGAGCCAGTGCTCCACAACAAGAGAAGCCACCGCAAGGAGAAGGCTGCGAACCGCAACAAAGAGTAGCCCCTGCTCACTGCAACTAGAGAAAGCCTGCACACAGCAACGAAGACCCAACACAGCCAAAAATAAATAAATAAATTTATTTTTTAAAAAAAGCCCGAGCACCGCAACGAAGAGTAGCCCCCACTCGCCACAACTAGAGAAAGCGTGTGCACAGCAACGAAGACCCAACGCAGCCAAAAAAAAAAAAAAAAGTCATCATTGCCACATACAAGGTCATCTAGATTTTCTCCTGTGTTATCTTCCAGGAATTTTATAGTTTTGTGCTTTATATTTAAGTGTGTGATCCATTTTGAGTTAATTTTTGTGAATGGTATAAGATCTGTGTCTAGATTAAATTTTTGCATGTGGATGTCCAGTCGTTCCAGCGCCATTTGTTGAAAAGACTACCTTTGTTCTATTGTATCGCCTTTGCTCCTTTGTCAAAGATCAGTAGACTATATTTACGTGGGTCTATTTGGGCTCTCTATTCTGTTCCATTGATCTGTCTATTCTTTTACCAATACCACACTGTCTTGATTACTGCAGCTTTATAGTAAGGCTTGAAGTCTGGTAATGTCAGTCTTGCAACTTGGTTCTCCTTCAACATTGTTTTGGCTATTCTGATCTTTTGCCTCTCTACAAATTTTAGAATCAGCTTGTTGATATCCACAAAGTAACTTGCTGGGATTTTGATTGGATTGCATTGAATCTATAGATCAAGTTGGGAAGAACTGACATCTTGACAATATCGAGTCTTCATTATTCACTTTTCATTCAACCAAAATTTCATTTGCCTAATGGAACAATCTCTTCTTCACAGGGTTTTTTGAAATGGTTTTCATATATTAATTATCTAGAGATACTGTGAATGCTGTGACAATGTACCTGCTCTCAAGGAGTTTTTTAGTGGGAAGGGGGCAGACAATAAACAAACAGACAAATAAATCAATAACTTCAGGTAAGGGTTGTGAAAAAGGCATATGATAAAGAGTGACAGGCAGTGAAAGGGCTATTTAATGTCAGGGAACTTCTCTGAGGAGGCAACATTTGAACTAAGACCTTCATGAAACAGGAGAGCTGGCCATGAGAAAAAATTTTATTTTTATTATTATTATTTTGGGGGATCTGAGTTCCCCAACCAGGGGCTGAACCCAGGCCCACGCAGTGAAAACGTTGAGTTTTAACCACTGGACCGCCAGGGAATTCCAAGAAAAGTTTTTAGACGGAGGGAACAATGGAAATGAAGGCTCTGGAAGCAGAAGTGAATTGGATGGATGGTTTGGAGAAGGGCATGGTGGCTATAGTATAGTGAACAAGGGGTAAATGAGGTTAAAAAAAATAGACAGGGATCATATCCTGTAGGGTTATTTTATTGAAAAAAATTAAGTATAAACTACATGTTGTGAGATACATAAAGTGTACAAATTTTACGTGCACATTTCAGTGAATGTTTACCTCTGTATACACCCCTGGATGTGGCCTCATCCAGATCAAGATATAGAACAGGCGTCAGCAAACTTTTTATTGTAAGATGCCAGATAGAAAATAGTTTAGGCTTTGTGGGCTATGGTCTCTGCTGCAACTACTCAGCTCTGCTACAATAGCAGGAAAGCAGCCATAGTTGCTATGTAATGAAGAGGCATGGTCAGATTCCCATAAACCTTTAGTTGCGGACACTGAAATTTGAATTACTTGTAATTTTAACGTATCACAAAATATTTTTTCTTCTTTTGATTTTTTCCTCAACCATTTGAAAATGTAAAAACCATTCTTAGCTTGCCAGCTGTACAGAAACAGGTGGTGGGCAAGACTTGCCCTTTGGGCCATAGTTTACCAACCTGATACATTTCTAGTATCCCCCTTGTTCATCTTTCCAGTTAAAACCTTTCTCTCCCAATGGTTATTGTTCTGATTTTTATCACCATCAATTAATTTTGTCTGCTCTTGAACTTTATATAATTGGAATCATATGCATTTACTCTCATGTCTGGCTTCTTCAGCTCAACATAATGTCTGTCCTATGGGAATTTTAAACCATAATACATCATTTTCATTTAAGAGAACTAAGATGATCTTAAGGGTGAGAGCATCATGATCTGATTTATATGAAAAGGTCACTCTGGTTGCTGTGTGGAGAATGGAGTAAAGGGAAACAGGAGTGGAAGTGGGAGGCCCAGTCAGGAGTAATCCAAGCCAAGAGATGATGGTGGCTGGACCAGGGTTACAGTCAACGAAAATGGAAGACAGACTTTAGACTTATCTTGAGTTTGAGCTCACATATCCAATACGTTATTTCTGTGTTTCATAAGGTGTGATAATACTAGTAAATTTCCTGAATAATCTTTCTGAGACTGGCATAGTGAATTGTCAGGTGTAAACCATGTCTTTACCCTCAAGGGGTTAACAACAGTTTTGGGCATGGGGTGGACACACCATGAATCCAGATACAATGCAATCAGTTCTTTATGAAGCCCAGGAGGCTATGGGAGCCAGAAAGGTAGTCGAGAGATCATCTGGGGGTTGTGGCCCTTGAGCTAAATTCTGAAGGAAAAATATTAAAAAAGGATAAAAAAGTATATGGGAAGGCCAAGAAATGTGAGCTCTCTTGGGAGCTCAGTGTGGTTCTATGGAGTCTCAGAAATATGTAAGCTTGGCCTGGAAAGATTTTGAACTGGGCCGAAATGGATGGGTACTTACCCACTTTTTCAATCAAACAATCCATCCTGGATGCTTCTGTGTGCCCTGAGGCTCCAGCATAGGACAGAGGTAGCAAACTGACAGCCTGTGGCTGAATCTGATGTATTTTGCCCCTCTTTGCTTTATTTACACTACCTTCCTGGTCCTCCTAGGCTTTTGATTTTTCAACCCCTGGTCTTTGCTGTAAGAAAAACAGTACTTCAAATCAACGACACAGAGAATCAGCTCTTTGAGTAGAATGGGGAAGAGCTCAACTGAGTGGATGAAGAGGAGCTGAATTAGAGCTTTATCTGGGATTCTGTACCTGGCTCCTAGGGTGGGCTTTAGGTGGTAAATTTTGTGTTTGTATCCTTGTGACTTTGACTGCTTTGTTATGAATCTTCGTTCTGGACTCTGTCACTAGTTAATCTACGAGCCTCAAATCATTTGTAAAATGGAGCACTGCTGGGATTAAAAGAGATAATCAGTGCACAAAGTGGCCTCAATAGAAGGTATGTTATTATTATTATTTTATTTCGGGGTGAGGGTATCATATTCTCAAAGGGGTTCTTAACCTAAAAAGTTGGCTAACAGATGGCATAAGTGCTTAGGAGTTACTGGGAATACCACCCTTGTGTAAAACGAAGCAGCTCTACGTAAGTGGTCTGTCGTGGGAATACAGAGGCCCAGGTTCCACTGCTTACTTGCTGAAAGTACCTGAGAAATTGCTTCAGCTTTCTGGGTGATCTATTAAAAAAAAAAGTGGGGTGGATCGATCCGAGTTGGCAGCCGCAAAGCAGCCCCAGCGGCAGGTTCCGTGGTGGAGTGTAAAAGCTTTCCGCCGCGGATTAAGCAGCGAGCCTCCGGGAGGACTACATCTCCCAGCCTGCCTTGCGCTTCGGACAGCGCCCTACGCTAGCACGCGAACCTCTCCGCTCCCCGAACCTCCTGTTACTGTCTCTCGCGAGAGGACGGGCCGCGCCGGCGGTAGCGATAGTGAGCTGTGGTGGTGGCGGTGGTGTTGGTGGTGGCGGCCGAGACGGCGGCGGCCATTTTGGTGAGGCCTCGGAAGCGGCGGTGGCGGTTCGCTGCGAGTAGCGTCTCCCATTTTTCCCACCCACCGCCCGCATCTCTGTGCCGCGAGAGGAAGCAGTGGAAGCAAGGCGGTGACAGTAACCGCGTGCCCCAGGGGAATTTAAAGGCCGCGAAGGCGGCGGCCAAGAGGGGGCCCTCCCCCCTCCTCGGCGGGAGGGGGGGTGGTGCGCACGCCCCCGAGGACGCAGGTAAGGAGAGGGAGACAAGATGGCGGACGCCCCACAGCTCCCCCTCCCCTTACGGGTGACTGCGCGCGCATCTTTCCGCCACCGCCTCCCCTCCCACCTTCCCGGGGTGCTGCGCGCGCACCTTCGGCCGGGGCCCCGGGGCCGGTGCGCGAGGCTGTCGGCGCGCGCCCATAGCGACAGGCTGAGGGGGGCCAGGCCGGCCGGTTCTGGGCCCGGGCGCGTCTCCTCTCCCCTCCCGCCCGTCTGCGCACGCGTGCCTGAGCGAGCGAGCGAGCCCTGAGAGGACGGACCCAGGTGCGCTCCTGCCCGCCCACCAACCCCAGTCCCCCCTAAGGGGCGCGCGGGAAGAGGAAGGGGGGCGTGGGACGAGTAGTCGGGGCCCGCGCCCACCATATCCAGTCAGGAGCCAGGACCTGGCGGCACGAGCCTTTCCTTATCTCAGCCTTTCGCGGTCTGGTGGTGGGGGCTCCCTGACGGGCAGGAATGAGAGGCTTCCTAGTCCTGCGACCCTCGGGTGCGTGGACTTGGGTTCTGGCGGGAGCCCCCGGGCGGTGCGCGCAGCCGGCTCTCTCCGCCTCCAGGCGCGCACGCGCGGGCCCCTCCCCCAGTCGCGCACGTTGGGTGGGGTGGGAGTCTAGGAGGGGGCGGGGCTGTCTTAGGGCTAGTGGCAAGTTGGGGCAGAGGTCAGGGGTCACGCTGGGTCAGTCTGTGGGGACGGGTTGGGAGGCGGTAATGAAGCCGGGGGTCGAGAGTTCAAGCTTCTTGGATTCTGGTTAGCTCGATTCCAGTGACTCTGTTGTGGAAGGTGGAGTGAATCGAAGGCTGCACTGTGGTTAAAGAATTTCCTTAAACACTGGGGAAACACTTCCGGGCCTTGTGTGGGTTTACCCTGCCTATTTCCGGGGTATGGTTCTTTGCTGTTCGGGCTTCTTTACCTCTGCTCCTCTAAGGTCTCCTGCTCTAGTTCTGCTGTTTTGGGAAGTGTCATATGGCGCAGGTATAGGAGTCGCAGGGCCTGCCCTGAGGAAGGGTGGATCCTCCTACGTTTAGCCCTCACTGGAAAGGAGAGCCGGCTGCCAGGCAGCCAGCACCTTCTGAGCTTCTGGATGTGACAGCTTTTTTGGCTTTGTTAATTTGTCCTCCATTCAGAAGTTGGAGCCTTTTACCCTTAAGCTTTTTAAACTTGTTTGGGGGGCTTCACTTCCCTGCTGCTTCTCCTCAGCCAGAATCTCATGTTACTAGGGAATTCTGTTTTCACAAAACATGGTTTGTTTTTATTTTTCTGAAATGTGATTTTTTTTTTTTTTTTTACTACTGTAATTCTCTTCCGCCTTTGAACTGATTTGGGTATATTTAAAAGCCTCAAAAGTTGGTGTAAAGAAGGCTTTGATGGGTGTTGGTAAATGTGGATTAGTTCCTCACTGCTGTTTCCTTCCTTTTTGTTTCAGGCGTGATTCCCCTCAGTACGGCGGCACCGTGGAAGTACAGACTTTCACAGGGGGTGTGGTCTCAGCTCACACAGGTGAGGGCTCATATACCATTTCATGTGCTGATGCTAATGGGAAAGATGTTTGAAATAATGATTGTGGTGCAATAACAGATCTGGGACTATGGAGAGAGAAAGATCTGATGACCCTGACTTTACCAAGGAGAGTAGCACGTTCTCTTGGTTTTGGCATCAGACTGTCTAGGTTTGTCCTCCTCGTCCTCCTTCCTTACTGTGACCTTATGCAAGTCTTTTGGTCTCTTTGTATTCTGATTTCCTAATTTATAAAACAGAGGAAATATTAGAATGTAAGCTACGTTTATGTCAGCGGTCTTTTCTGCGTAGCTCTGTGTTTGGTATGTAGAAGGAGCTAAGTAAGCATTTATCATAGCATGAAAAGTATCTGGTTTATAAGGTAGATGTGAGGATTATAGAACACATCAAGTAAGTACTCAGTAAAGTATTTGACACATAGTAGATGCTCAAGAAACGTAAGCTATAATCACTGTGTTTGGTTATCTTTATTTGTTAGTGTTATCCCTGTTTTTTAAGAAGATTCTTTAATCTTTCTAAATCCCATTTCTACTCTTTTTTACCCTACTGTAGGTGCTCCAGAGGCCGGTGAACCTGAGTGGAGGCTGGGACGCCCTAGTGGGCCCCGGGCCCTGGAAGGCGGGTCCCGGTGGCCAGTGGCCCAGAATGAGGCCAGCTCCCAGCATGCCCTGCAGCCGGACGCCAGCCCCTCGGCCAGCAGCAGTGGTGACAACGACCCAGTCGTTCTTCAGGCATCCAAAGAGGAGCCTGGGAGTGGGACCATGCAGAGCAGCCCCTCCCCTGCTCACCCTCAGCTCCCAATCTTGCAAACACAGGTTTGAAAGTGGGGAGGGTTGCTTCTCTGCTTCTGCTTTGTGGGCTGCTGGCTTTGAGGCAGAAGAAATGTGGCAGGTCTTAGCTGTGTTTCCGTGATCCTAGCTACCTTGGTAACTGAGTTGGGAGAATCTTTGATGCTCAGGTGGGCTGTCAAGCCTGTTGGATACTCATATTCTACTTGACATTAGTGTAATGTTGATCTCTAAGAGCATGGAAATTCCTCGTTACCTGAAAAAAGTTGAATTAAGCCAGGTTGGAAATGGGGTTTGTGACAAAATGCTTTTAAGACTGCGTACTTTGAGAATAGCTTGGTTTCTTTTGGAACTGGGATGAGGTAAGCCTTATGGATGGTGTGTAGTATTCATTCTTTTCTCATACTGAGGGAGTGCTGGAGGTAGGAGAAGAAAATCATGACTTTTAAAAAACTGGGCAGACCTAGTTTTCCCGTACAGTAGGCTTTTGATGGTTACGGGTTTGATACTATTTTTCTGAGCAGCTGGGAAATTATGCGACATAATGTCTTTCTTCATTTAGTTGAGGTAGGAATTTGAGTGGCACACTGTGAGGCTTGTGTGCCAGAGTGAATTTCATGAGTTCCCTCACTATCCACATTTAAGTAGGACTTTGTTCTCTACTCATTATTGCTCATGCGGTACCTTGTAATAGGTGTGTATTTGAGAACAGTGACTAATCCTCCCTTTCCCCGTCTACCTCTCCAGTAAAGGAAACTACCGAGGCTGGTGATGACCATAAAGAGGTTTAGGTGATCTTGTATTTTTTGATGCTTTTTGAATTCGGTGGTAGCTCAGATTTATTCGCATGGGTGAATCTGTCATACTTGCTGTGAAAAGGAGGGAAAAACAGGGAGTTGTTTATGTGAGTGAAATCATTGAGGTTCTGAAAAGATCATTAAAATTTGAGGTCATGTGCTATAGTAGTAGTCTTGAATTTGGGAATTGTTGTAAATGTCAGGCTCTAATTCCTCTTGCATGCCAAGTGTTTACTGGAAACTTGGCTTTGCCGTCTTGAGTACCTTATTAAAACTTTATCCCAAATGTTGTGTTTATAAAAATGAGGTTGATACCTTACTCCAGAGCTTTTTATTGTGGAGATAGAATGAAGGAATGTACTTAAAACCCATGGTAGAGTGACGCTAAGCATTCATCTTATCTATCATTTCTCCCTTTTCTAGATGGTGTCGGACGGCATGACAGGCAGCAATCCTGTGTCCCCTGCCTCATCCAGTTCCCCAGCCTCTAGTGGGGCAGGTGGCATCTCCCCCCAGCATATAGCTCAAGATTCCTCTTTGGATGGACCTCCAGGGCCCCCAGATGGTGCCACAGTGCCCCTGGAGGGGCTCAGCTTACCCCAGGTTGCTGACCTGGCTAATAAGGGCCCAAAGTGGGAGAAGAGCCATGCTGAGATTGCAGAGCAGGCCAAGCATGTATGTATTGGGAAGGCCCATGAGGCTTCTTGGGAGTCTTCCTCCCTGAACTCCTATGTCCCATGGGTATTTTACATTTCTTTCCTTATCTTTGATTTACAATACAGGCTCTGCTTTGATCTTGAACAAGTTTCTTGAACTCTGAGCCTCATTTTCTTTTTTTTAAAATAGGGATGGTGTAGTAGTGAATAGGCTGTAAAAGGTTTAAGTTAAAGGAGAAAATAGACAGAAAAGTGCTTTGTAAGCTATGAGCCTCCTAAGATTTACTGGTTTCTACTTCACGTTTTTCTCCTGTAGTCTCTGTTAAACTTACCAGAGGTAAATGTCGTCTCTGGGCCAGCAACATCAGCATTACCTGGGAACTTATTAGAAATGCAAATTCTTCGTACCCTTCTGCTACCTCTACCCATTTAAAACTCCAGGCGTGGGGTCCAGCACTGTCTTAGAAAGCACTACAGATGATTCTGATGCATGCTCGAACTTGAGAGCCATTGGTCTAACATCCATGTCTGTCTTGGTGTTTCCTTGGTGACCATCAGGCCATTTAGTTCCTTGTCTCATCTGTGGCTGTTAGTTCCTTTGATTTAGTTTTTGTCAGGAGAGGACAAAAATAATGAGGGCAGTTGTCCTGAGTTTATAAGTCACCTCTGTTAAATAAAAATTTCAAGTGCTTTTCATTTTTCTTTTTATGAGATATAACCAATGTAGGAACAGTGTTATCTTTTTGCAATACTAACCACCGTTAATCTTTTTGTGTATAACTGTTCAGTATTTTCCACAAAAAAGTACATTTTAAAAGAAAAGTACATTTTTATAAAAATATTTTTTAAAAACAGAAACAGGATTATGTAAATTGGATTTTATAGCATATTTTTAAGTACGAACATATACTCTTGTGTAAGTAGAATTCTGCAGCAGTGAAGGTCCCTTCAATGTATCTAGAGTCAGTAAGGAAGCATGCTTTCCTTGTTCTCTGGGAAGCTTCCCTTGGATATGTTTTCCTAAGTTGAGCCTATATTCATAAGGTATGGAGTGTGAAAAAATGGAAAAAGCATGAAATCTGGTGTGTGGAGTCAGACCTATTTTTAATTCCCAGTACTTATCACCTCCTATCTTTGTAATCTCAAGTAAATCACTCAATCTCCCTGATCTTTTTTTTGCTCACCTGAAGAGCGTGTAATATCAACTCGTAGGATTGGTATGTGGATTCAAGACAAGCATATAACACTCAGTCCAGTCAGTGCCTGTATGTAGTCAGAGCTCAGGGATTCAGCCATGGTCATGAGCTGAAGTATATGCCAGGTAACTTGATTGACCTAGCTCTTCCTCATTAGGAGGCTGAGATTGAGACTCGGATTGCTGAGCTGCGGAAGGAGGGTTTCTGGTCACTGAAGAGACTGCCTAAAGTGCCCGAGCCTCCCCGCCCCAAGGGCCACTGGGACTATCTGTGTGAGGAGATGCAGTGGCTCTCTGCCGACTTTGCTCAGGAGCGCCGTTGGAAACGGGGTGTGGCCCGTAAGGTATGTCCTCAACTGGACCTACTACCTTCCATTTTGTTTTCAGGTTTGCTTTTTCTTGATGGGTAGGTTGGTTGGAAGGGAACCAAACATAATGGTGTACAGTGCTTGTAAATGCTTCTAGTATCGAGAGGCAAGCTCTGACTTCCCAGGTTTCTTGGCTTTGACTTTTCTCTTTACCCTTGACTTGGGGACGGGCCAAGCGTCTGGCCTTGGAGTGTTTTCACCTCATTCCCACAGGTGGTGCGAATGGTGATCCGGCACCACGAGGAGCAGCGGCAGAAAGAGGAACGGGCCCGGAGGGAGGAGCAGGCCAAGCTGCGCCGAATCGCCTCCACCATGGCCAAGGATGTTAGGCAGTTTTGGAGCAATGTGGAGAAGGTAGGCAGCAGAGATTGGGAAAGGGAAATGCCTTGGGGTTGACTGGTGGG
>NW_006779491.1:1694225-1716998 GCF_000442215.2 Lipotes vexillifer | reverse complement strand
CTGGTGGGTAGCATGGTAGCAGGAATGATCAAAAGTTCTCCTTGGGAGAGTGGATAATTATTTCATGCAGCTCTGATGACGTTTCTGTTGTGTGCTGGACCTTTCAAGCATTGAGTTCTATGAGGAAGAGAGAAGTACAGTGGAAAAATATGGGTCCTGCATTTGGGGATTGCTAATAGGACTTCTTGACTCCACTTGGCCATCTGTCCTTTGCAGCCCATTCAGCATGCTTTTTCAAGTGTGTGCCATTTACCTGCTTAAATACCATCAAAGTTCTCGTTAACTGAATTGTTCTCATTTATTAAGTTGTAATTGTTTCTTTTTTTTTTAATATCATTTTGTTTATTTTCTTTTATCTTTTTGGGCTGTGTCAGGGTCTTTGTTGTGGTGCACAGGCTTCTCTCTAGTTGTGGTGTGTGAGCTTCTCTCTAGTTGTGACATGTGGGTTTTCTCTCTCTAGTTGTGGCTCCCGGGCTCCAGGGCACATGGGCTCTGTAGTTTGCAGCACGTGGGCTCTGTCATTGAGGCATGCGAGCTCAGCAGTCATGGTGCGCGGACTTAGTTGAACCACGGCATGTGGGATCTTAGTTCCCCAACCAGGGACCGAACCCATGTCCCCTGCATTGTAAGGGGGATTCTTTACCACTGGACCACCAGGGAAGTCCCTGTAATTATTCCTTAAGTGTTACCTGGTTTCTGTCTATATTTTCATTCTTGTATTCTGCCAGTTTCTTTTCTTTTCTTTTTTTTTTTTTTCGCGGTACGCGGGCCTCTCACTGTTGTGGCCTCTCCCGTTGCGGAGCACAGGCTCCGGATGCACAGGCTCAGTGGCCATGGCTCATGGGCCCAGCCGCTCCGCAGCATGTGGGATCTTCCCGGACCGGGGCATGAACCCGTGTGCCCTGCATCGGCAGGCGGACTCTCAACCACTGCGCCACCAGGGAAGCCCCCTTTTCTTCTTTCCACTTCAAACATTCTCTTGTATGTCCGTGGCCATTTACACATGCTTTTTCTGCTGCAGGGGATGCCTTTTTCCTCATCTTCACTTAGGGAACACCTACTTAATCTTTAAGATTCAGCTCCAGATACATTTTTAAGTCTTTCCCCACTGCCAGAGACTAAGCTGGCTCTTCTCTATCCTGTGCTTCCTTTCTGCTTTCCTCAGAAGCACCCTTAAGGTCATTTAGCTCTTCCCTCCTGAAAAGCCAGCCCAGAGCCTAGCACAGTGGAGGCTTCCCTAAATGTTGAGTAAGAATACGTGAGTAAAAGATTATCTTGGTGATCCCTCCATTTCATGCTTGTGTCAGGTGGTGCAATTCAAACAACAGTCCCGGCTTGAGGAAAAGCGGAAAAAAGCCCTGGACCTGCACCTGGACTTCATCGTGGGGCAAACTGAAAAGTATTCAGACCTTCTGTCTCAGAGCCTCAACCAGCCACTAACCTACAGCAAAGCTGGTTCCTCCCCTTGCCTTGGCTCTTCCTCAGCTGCCTCTAGTCCTCCACCCCCAGTTTCCCGGATGGATGATGAAGGTGTGTGTCCTCTTTAGCTCTGTTACTCTTCCTCATGTACCCTTTCCAGAGCTGAAAACCCACCCTGTGGCTTGCAGGGCCCCGTGGACTTTGTGACCTTGTTCTCCTGCTATAGATGGGGACTTCCAACCCCAAGAGGAGGAGGAAGAGGATGATGAGGAGACGATTGAGGTTGAAGAACAACAGGAAGGCAATGATGCAGAGACCCAGAGGCGTGAGATTGAGCTACTTCGACGTGAGGGAGAACTGCCACTGGAAGAGCTGCTCCGTTCCCTCCCCCCTCAGCTGCTAGGAGGGCCTTCCAGCCCCTCAGGAACCCCCTCATCTCATGATAGTGACACCCGAGATGGGCCTGAAGAAGGTGGTGAAGAAGAGTCCCCTCAGGTGTTGAAGGTATGGGCAGAAGGGGATAGAAGGTGGGTTCAGAGTGGGAGCAGAGGGAGAGCCTTAAGGACTGAGTTCTTCCGGTGTATAAGGTTGGTTGTGGTTTTTAGGAATCCTCCGTGGTCTGAGCAGTTGGGTTCTCATTTGAGGATGGATAGGAAAGAACCTGGGTTTGGGGCAAGTTACAGTGTGAGATGGCCAGATTTCTGATGCGTGGAAGAGTGTACTGTACTCTTAGAATTGCTGTGTGAGCTTGAAAAAAAACTTACTTTGGTCCTTGTCGCTGCTGTGAAATGGCCCTAATACTCACTTGCTGGTTTGTAGGTTCGGAGCTGAGATGGTAACCTTGAAGTCTCTTCTGGACCTAAGCTTTTTGTTTTTCCATGTGTCCGAGTGCATGGGGTTGGTGTTGGGGGCCTGTGTTTCTCTTCTAGCACTTTCACAGGTCCTCCACCGGGCAGTGGGGCCAGGATTTGGTAGCTGGTACTGAAATTGAAAACCCTTGATTGTATCCTTGCCCTGGGACGGTGTCAGTGGCAGCTGTCACTCAGTGGGACAGAGAAGCTATTCTGTGACATCTTATTCAACGTTATGTCTTTCTCTTGCTGCTCTAACCATAGGCCTTCTCCTTTTTCATCCTCTGCCAAACAGGTAAAGCCCCCACCCTCATCTGTCACACAGCGCAACAAACAGCCTTGGCATCCAGATGAGGATGATGAAGAGTTTGCTGCCAATGAAGATGAAGGTCAGGCCTGTTCTCAGTCCTGTTGCCTCTTACACCTTAAATTGTCTGGACCTAATATTTCAGACTTTCTTACCTCTTCCACTTGGACTGTGTTTTGAGCCTCTGTCCCCGTTGATCTTGGTTCATTCTCTTTCCTAGCGGAGGATGAAGAGGATACCATAGCAGCTGAGGAGCAGTTGGAAGGGGAGGTGGATCATGCCATGGAGCTGAGCGAGTTGGCTCGAGAAGGTGACACCAGACATTTTACTGAGTACCCACTTGGTGTCTCTGTGCAGAATGCCAGAGATAAAGAAATGAATAAGACACTCTTATTCCTTCTGGATATATTCCAGATCTAATGACAGAGACAGGTTTATAGATGGTTATAAGTAGAAAATTATGATTGGTTATGATGGAAGTTTGAACAAAGTGATGTGTGAGAGCTGAGTGGAGGGAAGAACTATTGGAAGAGGATAGTGGCCATGTTTGATCTGAACCTTAAAGGGGAGGTTCCTCAGATTGATGCTGTCTTTCCCAGTGGAAGGCAGGACCATCCACAGTTCTAGCCCACGTTACGGGGCTTGGCTGAAAATAGCTGCTGCTGAAAGTAAACTCTTTTGCCTCCCCTCAGACCTGGGCCTAGCAGTGTCTGTAGAAGCTGAGGTAAAATGAACTGGCACCACTCAGACCTCCCCTTCTTCCCCGTGAAGCATGTAAAGGCTTATCCTTCACTTCTCTTCCAGGTGAGCTGTCTGTGGAGGAGCTACTGCAGCAGTACGCAGGAGCCTATGCCTCTGATGCCTCTGCCCCAGGTTCTGGGAGTAGTGAAGAGGAAGATGAAGATGAAGTTGAGGCTAACAGCTCTGACTGTGAACCAGAGGGGGCCATAGAAGCTGCAGAGGCTACTCAAGAGGATAGTAGCAGTCAGTCAGGTGAATGTGTGGTCATGAGGCAAGAGCTGGGGAGGGCAAGACTGGAGGAGTAGGTTTGGTGAACACTAAGTCTTGATCTTGTGCTTTAGACTCTGCTGAGGAACAGAGTGAGGATGAGGAAGATGAACATTCAGAAGAGGAAGAAACAAGTGGGAGTTCGGAATCGGAGGAATCTGAGTCTGAGGAATCTGAGGAGTCGCAGTCACAGAGCCAAGCAGATGAGGAAGAGGAGGAAGATGATGACTTTGGGGTGGAGTACTTGCTTGCCAGGGACGAAGAGCGGAGTGAGGCAGATGGAGGCAGTGGACCTCCCACCCCAGGGCCCACTACCAGTCTGGGCCCTAAGAAAGAAATTACTGACATCGCTGCAGCAGCTGAAAGTCTCCAGCCCAAGGGTTATACCTTGGCCACTACCCAGGTATTTCCAGGCCCAAGCTTCTGCTTTCTCGTGTCTTTTTTTTTTTTTTAATTTATTAATTTATTTATTTATTTTTGGCTGCCTAGGGTCTTCGTTGCTGCGTGCGGGCTTTCTCTTGTTGCGGCGAGTGGGGGCTACTCTTCGTTGTGGTGTGCGGGCTTCTCATTGCAGTGGCTTCTCTCGTTGTGGAGCATGGGCTCTAGGCATGCGGGCTTCAGTGCTTGTGGCACTTGGGCTCAGTAGTTGTGGCTGGCGGGCTCTAGAGTGCAGGCTCAGTAGTTGTGGCACACGGGCTTCGTTGCTCCATGGCATGTGGGATCTTCCCGGACCAGGGCTCGAACCCATGTCCCCTGCATTGGCAGGTGGATTCTTAACCACTGCGCCACCAGGGAAGCCCCTGCTTTCTCATATCTTGACTCTCCTGTTTCTCAGTGACAGATTCCTCAATTCCATTGTGTTACCTCTCCTCCTACCTACTAGGTGAAGACACCCATCCCCCTGCTCCTACGGGGCCAGCTCCGGGAGTACCAACACATTGGGCTGGACTGGCTGGTTACTATGTATGAGAAGAAGCTTAATGGCATTCTTGCTGATGAGATGGGGCTAGGCAAGACGATCCAGACCATTTCCCTGCTTGCCCACTTGGCCTGTGAGAAAGGTAACTAGGCTGGACCCTTCTTGGGTCTCCCTTGGCCAGTTTCCTGGGAAGCTTATCTAATGACTTCAGCTGTAGCACGGTGAAACAGTCTCTTGGTGATAAGTAGCTTCATTGACTCTGGTCAATAACTGTATAGAGAGGTCATTGTAGGCACTAGGATTCCCCAACCGCGCCCCCCCCCCCCCAAATTTTGACCTAGTTGATTTACAATTTTCTGTTAGTTTCAGGGGGTACAGCAAAGTGATTTGGTTATACGTATGTATGTATGTATATGTTCTTTTTCAGATTCTTTTCCTTTTAGGTTATTGTAAGATACTGAATGTAATTCCCTGTGCTATGTAGTAAATTCTTTTTATCTAGTTTATATGTAGTAGTGTGTATCTGTCAATCCCATACGCCTAATTTATCCCTTCTCCCCTTTCCCTTTGGGTAACCATAATTTTGTTTTCTGTGTCTGTACGTCTGTTTCTGTTTTGTAAATAAGTTCATTTGTATTATGGTGCTAGGATTCTTAGGAAGGGCCATTAGGACAGAATCGTCAGGGTTTTATACCTGAGTTCCAGAACCCCAAAGTTTGTATTTCCTTACCATCTCTCATCTTTTTTAAAATTCCTCTGCCCCAGATCTCTCCGAATCTTACTTTATTTTTTAAAACTGAGGTATAATTAACATTTAACACTATATTTCAGATGTACAATATAAAGATTTGGTATGTGTATACACTGCAGAATGATCATCATAGTAAGACTAGTTAAGGTCCATCATCATACATAGTTACAAAACATTTTGTTTTTTCCTTTGGTGAGAACTTTTAAGATTTACTCTTAGTAATTTCACATGTGCAATACAGTATTATTAACTGCAGTCACCGTGTTGTACATCTCTCATTCTTTCGCTAAACAGGTAACTGGGGTCCCCATTTGATCATTGTCCCCACCAGCGTGATGCTGAACTGGGAGATGGAGCTGAAACGTTGGTGCCCCAGCTTTAAAATCCTTACTTACTATGGAGCCCAGAAGGAGAGGAAGCTCAAGCGGCAGGTTTGCTTCCCCATGTGATTGCTCCCTTCCCCTATTGATGTTTTCTATACTTTTAGGCCCTTTCCTCAAATGAGTTCCTTTCCCTTCCCTTTCTGTTACCCCATTCTTCTCCTGGGACTTTTCTCCTTTCTCCCAACATGATTTCTGTCCCTTGAAGATCTTAGGATGTCTTCTTTTTGCTCTTTCTTTTTACCCCACTTTCTGCTACTTTCTCCTGATACTGCAGGGCTGGACCAAGCCCAATGCCTTCCATGTGTGTATCACATCTTACAAGCTGGTGCTGCAGGACCACCAGGCCTTCCGCCGCAAGAACTGGCGCTATCTCATTCTGGATGAGGCTCAGAACATCAAGAACTTCAAGTCTCAGCGCTGGCAGTCATTGCTCAACTTCAACAGGTGGAGATGGAGATGTCTGAGATTCATGGGAGGGTTGACTTGGCCTGCCGGGTGGGATGCTTGGACAGTTGGGACTTTGCTGACCATCCTCCCTGTAATTCCCTGTCTCTTTGCAGCCAGAGACGCCTGCTCCTGACAGGAACACCCTTGCAGAACAGCCTCATGGAACTGTGGTCCTTGATGCACTTTTTGATGCCCCATGTCTTCCAGTCTCATCGCGAGTTCAAAGAATGGTTTTCTAATCCCCTAACTGGCATGATTGAGGGCAGCCAAGAGTACAATGAAGGTTTAGTCAAACGCCTTCACAAGGTAGGGCCTGTACCAGTTTGTCAAGGGCGTTGGGAATGGCAAGGAACTAAGGGCAATACCCAGAAAACCCTTAGGAAGAGGGAAGTCAGTGCTAGGCTGAATTTACCCAGTTGTCAAACTGCAGTGTTCCAGTGACTTAACTCATTGCCAGATTGAGTGACCTCATCTTAGTCATCATTCTGCTTGTTTTCTTTAATGGTGGCATTTCTGTTTTTATTCTTTGAGTAGAATGATAATGCTGATCAGTTCCTGGCTTGGGTTTCTCTTTACCTGACTTTCCACAATTACATATTTTTGTTGTGTTCTCTTTTTCTTTTATTTTTAAAATTTTTAAAATTTTTGGTCTTCTCTGGCTCCTCTTCCTTTGTCCAGTGTCCAGTTTTTAAATAACATCTCTCAGCATTCTGATCTTTTCTTTTGTCACCCAGTTTACTTATCTCATCGGCATACTGATTTATATAATTCCTTGACTCTTTAGACCACTCAACCTGTATTTAAATGTCTGATAATGTCTTTAATTGAAAGTTCCTCTTTTTTTGAAATTTTATTTATTTATTTTTGTTATATGCCCCCAACCCCTTTGACCCCCATCTGATGGACATTTTTATACAGAAAACAATAAAAATTTCCCTCTCAGGGCTTCCCTGGTGGCGTAGTGGTTGAGAGTCTGCCTGCCGATGCAGGGGACACGGGTTTGTGCCCGGGTCCGGGAAGATCCCACATGCCGTGGAGCGGCTGGGCCCGTGAGCCATGGCCGCTGAGCCTGTGCGTCCGGAGCCTGTGCTCCAATGGGAGAGGCCACAACAGTGAGAGACCTGCGTACCGCAAAAAAAATAAATAAATAAATTTCCCTCTCAGCTTGGTGCCTTCAGCCTGACATTTTTGGAATGCAAGGGGCATTTCCCTCTCTCCTTAGCCCCTGGGGCTCAGCCCTGCCTTGGCAGCTGTCGCCTACCCTGCCAGAAAGTTCCTCTTGAACTCACTCTGTTATAGGCCAAGCATCTCAAGCTTATAGCCTATTATTTCTACTCCATTTTGGTCAATCACACCATCAGTTTGGTAAATCAGACTATCAGTAGAAACCAAGATGTCTTCCTTAACTATACTTCCTCCTTTTTAAAGTTTTAAAATATTTTTAATATTGTTTGTTCCCACTTTATTGAGATATAATTGATATACAGCACTGTATAAGTTTGTGTATAACATGATTTGACTTACATACATCATGAAATGATTACCACACTAGATTTAGTGAAACTCTACCTCTTTATTTTCTCTTTTTTCACTTATTCCATGTCAACTTGATGACTGTGTCATATCAGATTTTATCTCCTGAGATCTCAGATTTGTCTTCGGTTTTCTATGCTGCTGTCAGTGCCACAGATTTTTCTCAGCTTCTTGGCTGGATTTACTTCACAATCTTGTAAATTTACAGTTACTCCTTGGAACTGTAGTTTGACTCATCCCTTCTGCTTAGTTAGTTGCTCTGTCCTCAGTGCCTTCTTTATCACTTCTTGTGTTGTGGTATTATCTTTATGTTCGTCTCTTTCATTATAATAAATTCCTTGAGAGGAAGGCTTGCATCTGATTCACCTTTGTGTGATTGGTTCCCGGCCTGCGGCATGGCTCCATGAGTGTTTACTGATGGGCTAAGCCAGCGCTCTGCTGGTCATCAGGCCAAGACCCAGGTAGAGGGTCTAGGCTGGGGTATAGTGCCCGCTGTTCTCCTGTCAGCCTCCTGCTTATTTGCTTTTAGGTTTTGCGGCCTTTTTTGCTGCGCCGAGTTAAGGTGGATGTTGAGAAGCAGATGCCCAAAAAATATGAGCATGTTATCCGCTGCCGGCTCTCCAAGCGCCAGCGCTGTCTCTATGATGACTTCATGGCACAGACCACGTAAGGGAGGACTGAGGTTGGGCCTGGGACCCTACAGTGGAGTGGAGGTGACTATCAAGATGTCCCATTTATTTCTCCTTTCTCTCAGAACTAAGGAGACACTAGCCACGGGCCATTTCATGAGCGTCATCAACATTTTGATGCAGCTGCGAAAAGTCTGCAATCATCCAAACCTGTTTGACCCTCGACCCGTTACCTCCCCCTTCATCACTCCAGGCATCTGTTTCAGCACCGCCTCTCTGGTGCTAAGGGCCACTGATGTCCACCCTCTCCAGGTAAGCTGTTGCCTCCAAGGTTATTGGCCCTACCCAACCCTGCACCTCTTTTCTTTATGCTGGAGTCTGACCTTTTGCATACTTACTTGCCCTGTCACCTCAGCATTATTCCAGTTTCATTGTTTTCTAACTGTGTCACTTTGGGCAAGCTAATTATTAACCTTTAACCCTAAATTGGCTTGCCCTTCAAAACTGGGGTTATAAGGCCTATTCTGCAGTATGTTTGTGAGAATTTTGTTAATATTTTTAGAATTGCCTGGCATATTAATAATGCTTAAATATTTTAACTATTTCTAAGCATATGGTACAGTGGCACTAAGTACATTCACGTAGTTGTACAGCCATCACTATCATCCATCTTCAGAAATATTTTCATCTTTCTAAACTGAAACTTCATACACATTAAATAATAACTCCCCATTCTCCCTCTATTCCCAGCACCTGGCAGCCACCATTCTACTTTCTGTCTCTATAAACTTACTCTTCTAGGTACTTCATGTATGTGTGATCATACAGTATTTGTCCTTTTGTGACTGGCATATTTACTTAGTAGAATGTCTTCAAGCATGTGTAAGGATTTCCTTGGTTGGGTAATATTCTATTGTACATGTTCTTGTGTATGTGTATACATGTATGTGAGTATGCACATGTATACATTTACATACATAGAAACAAATACCACGTTTATCTGTTCATCAATGGACACTGCAGTTGTTTCCACCTTTTGGTTACTGTGAATAATGCTGCTGTGAGCATAGGTGTACAAATATGTGTTTAAGTCCCTACTTTCAATTCTTCTGGGTATATATACCCAGAAATGGAATTGCTGCATCATATGATTATTCTATTTTTAATTTTTTGAGCAACCGCTATACTGTTTTCCATAGCAGCTGCACTATTTTACATTCCTACCAGCATTTTGCAAAGGTTCTGAGTTCTCCACATCATTGCCAACACCTGTTTTCTGTTTTTTTGATAACGGCTGTCTCAGTAGGTGAGGTGGTGTCTCATTGTGATTTTGATTTCCCTCATGATTAGTGATGTTGAACATCTTTTCACGTGCTTATTGTATATTTTCTCTGGAGAAATGTCTGTTTGAGACCTTTGCCAATTTTTAATTTTTAATTTTTTTTGGCCACGCTGTGGGGCTTGTGGGATCTTAATTCCCCAAGCAGGGCTCGAACCTGGTCCCTCAGCAGTGAAAGTGCAGAGTCTAACCACTGGACTACCAGGAAATTCCTGCCAGTTTTTAAATTGGATTGTTTGTTTTTTTTGTTGAGTTGTAGGCCTTTGTGTGTTCTGGATGTTAGCCTCTTACCAGATACATGATTTGCAAATAATTTTGGTCCTAGTCTGTGGGTTGCCTTTTCACTTTATTAATAGTGTCTTTTGATGCAGTCTAATTTATCAGTTGTTTTCTTTTGTTGTCTGTGCTTTTGGTGTGATATCCAAGAAATCATTGCCAAATTGGCTCCTTTGACACTATGCTCTTGTGTTCCTTCTTATGTCAGCGGATAGACATGGGTCGATTTGATCTCATTGGCCTGGAAGGTCGTGTCTCTAGATATGAGGCCGACACATTTCTACCCCAGCACCGCCTTTCCCGCCGGGTTCTGCTAGAGGTAGCTACTGCTCCGGACCCCCCACCCCGGCCCAAGCCAGTCAAGATGAAGGTCAACAGGTACCAGGGCCGAGGAATAAGGAAGTGGGTTCCTAGAAAAAAGTGGCTGCAGCTGGCTGGGGGGAATTGGGGTGGAAAGGAAAGAGTTGGAGGCTAGGCTGGAATGTTCATATGGATGGATGAAAAATACTTGGAGGAATCGGGGGATAGAATAACCAGAAGATGGTTTTGGGAGAGGCCCTTGTGTTTGTCACTGATTTTTTTTCTCCCTCCTCTCTCTGCTTCGTGCTTTTTCTTTTTTCTTTTTTTGCTTTGTGCTTTTTGGTTATCGTATTTCTTTTCCTCTTTCTCCATTGGGTCTTACCTTTCCCTCTTTGGCTTTTATAATCTGTTTTTCTGCCTCATCTTCCTTATTAATTTCTTTTCCTACTCTTCACTCTCTCTCCTTCCCTACCCATCCCCTTGTTTTTTCCTTGTAGGATGCTGCAGCCAATGCCCAAGCAAGAAGGCCGGACAGTGGTGGTGGTGAACAGTCCACGGACTCCCCTGGGCCCTGTCCCAGTCCGACCCCCTCCAGGCCCTGAGCTCTCAGCCCAGCCCACCCCTGGCCCAACCCCCCCAGTGCTGCCAGCACCACTGATGGTGTCGGCCTCGCCTTCTGGGCCCCCACTCATTCCGGCATCCCGGCCTCCTGGCCCTGTTCTTTTGCCCCCACTGCAGCCAAACGGTGGGCCTCTTCCCCAGGGTGAGTTCCAAGGGAGCCAGGATGCTGGGGGATACTTCAGGCAGATTGTTCGGATTGGGGGAGAAGTAATGAAATTAGTGTTTGAAGAGCTGGGTTGGAGACAGGGGTGTGGTGTTTGATGGGCTACAAGGGATTATGTATGGAGGTTTCTAGGACCAGGCTGAGACTTTAGTCAAGGTATATCTGACAGGTGTTTGCTTTGTGTTTACAGTGATGCCATCCCCTCTGGGGGTCTTGAGTGGGACCTCACGACCTCCCACACCAACCCTATCCTTGAAGCCGGCCCCACCTGCTCCTGTTCGCCTGAGCCCTGCCCCGCCCCCAGGCTCCTCCAGCCTGTTAAAGCCCCTTACCGTGCCACCAGGCTATACCTTCCCTTCTGCTGCTGTCACCACCACTTCTACCACCACAGGCACGGCTCCCACCACGGCAGTGCCAGCTCCTACTCCTGCTCCACAGCGCCTCATCCTGTCTCCCGATATGCAAGCTCGCCTGCCCTGTAAGTTCCCAGGGCTCTGTGAGGGTGAAGGACTTGAGATGGGAGGAAAGCCTATATGCCATGGAGCTGGAGAGGAAAAGCTCAGGACCATGAATGTATCACGGTGGCTAACACATATTAGGTATTTTGCCAGGCATTGGTAATTCATAATCAAGTAAGAGCCCTCAAGTAGTTCACAGTCTCTAGTTGGGGAGATGATCCATAGATGAATAAATAGTGGTAAGCCTAGCAGTAGAAAATGATTTGGGGGTAAAAGGGCAGTGTAGAGGAGGCAGGTGGTGATTAGCTCAGTATGGTGGAAAGCTGTTAGAGGATGTGGAGATTGCAAAGCAAACAGGTGGGATTGGAAGGAGTAGCATGTCAAAAGCTCAAAGGCTGTAGATGGAGGCTAAGCTTATTGGAACATGGTAAGTTGAGGGGGAGGGTTGGAGAAACTGGAGACTTGTGCCTCATGAAGGTCTGTGAAGTGAGTTTGAGCAGAGTGAGCCCCATGTACATTAAGCCTCTTCTTTATTCATAGCAGGTGAAGTGGTCAGCATCGGGCAGTTAGCCTCACTGGCACAACGGCCAGTGGCTAGTACAGGGGGAAGCAAACCTCTCACCTTCCAAATCCAGGGCAACAAGCTGACTTTGACTGGTGCGCAGGTGCGCCAGCTTGCTGTGGGGCAGCCCCGCCCGCTGCAAAGTAGGTAAAACCCACCCCCTGTCCTGCCTTTTTCCTCCTCTTCTTTGTCCCTTTGTTTTTGTGGTTCTTTTCAGATGTCAGCCTTTATGTTTCTTTCCCTGCCTTTTGGTGGGTGGGGCCAAGGGGAATGGTTGGAGGGGGTCTTTTGATCAAGATAGGTATGAGTTTATTCTGGAGAAGTTATTCCCTCTTCGTTCTTTCTCTCTTCTCTTGCCTCTGCCCTCCTCCGGCTGATAGCTGCTTCTTTCTTTCTTTCTCTCTTCCCTTAACCCAGGGAATGTGGTGCACCTGGTGTCAGCAGGGGGGCAGCACCACCTCATCAGCCAGCCTGCCCATGTGGCCCTCATCCAGGCCGTGGCCCCGACCCCTGGCCCTACCCCTGTCTCTGTGCTGCCTTCTTCGACCCCCAGCACCACCCCTGCCCCCACTGGCCTCAGCCTTCCGCTTGCTGCTAACCAGGGTGAGGCTTCTGGCCTTCCTACTTACTTAGCCCTGCTGGCCTTGGTCCTTCCAGGCATGCCCTGGGCTACTGTCTGTCTAGCCTTCCCTCAGTGTTGTTTTCCTTTGCCAGTATCTCTGATATCTGTCTGCTACCCTCTCCTGCCCTTGGACTTCTTCCATCCTTTGGGTCTCTTGTTTCTTTTCTACCTTCTCCTCAATCTAGCTTCCTCTTGCAGTGCCACCAACCATGGTGAATAATACAGGCGTGGTGAAGATTGTAGTGAGACAGGCCCCTCGGGATGGACTGACTCCTGTTCCTCCGTTGGCCCCAGCACCCCGGCCTCCGAGCTCTGGGCTTCCAGCTGTGTTGACTCCACGCCCCACATTAACCCCTGGCCGGCTACCCACACCTGCTCTGGGTACTGCCCGGGCTCCCATACCCACGTCCACTCTGGTGAGGCCACTTCTCAAGCTGGTCCACAGTCCTACGCCTGAAGTCAGTGGTGAGTTCAGGTGGCTGAGGCCACAAATTTTTGTCAGGAATGGAGATAGGGTGGCCCAGAGGGTTTCTAAGTCACAATAGATCTTTTCGTTATCAGTATACTGATTTGCATTAGCCCCCAAAATGGTCTGCTGAGCCCTTGCCTAATTCCAAGATACATAAGTTGGAACTTTGGAGGGAAAGGAAATGTTAAATTGTTAGATTCCTTGAATCTTTGATCTCATGGGGTGGGAGTGAAGGTCTTCTGGGAAACAGGTGAAGCTTGGGGGTAAGGGAAGGGGTGGGACAGGGTAATAGAAGGAGCAAGAAAAGAATTTGGGGGCTAACTTATCCTCTGTCTCCACAGCTTCAGCACCCGGAGCTGCTCCCTTGACCATCTCTTCTC
This sequence comes from Lipotes vexillifer, assembly GCF_000442215.2. Classification (NCBI taxonomy): domain Eukaryota; kingdom Metazoa; phylum Chordata; class Mammalia; order Artiodactyla; family Lipotidae; genus Lipotes; species Lipotes vexillifer. The sequence goes on along the minus strand of NW_006779491.1, from coordinate 1,703,561 downwards.
CTCTCCCCGTGTCATCCTCACTCCCCGGGCCAGCCTCTTCTCCAATGCCAGTTCCCAACTCCTCTCCCCTTGCCAGTCCTGTGTCTTCTACAGTCCCAGTTCCAGTATCATCTTCACTCCCCATCTCTGTCTGCACAACGCTTCCATCCCCAGCCTCAGCTCCACTCACCATCCCCATCTCAGCCCCCTTGCCTGTTTCGGCTTCAGGCCCAGCTCTGTTGACTAATGTGACTCCAACACTGACACCTGTTGTCTCAGCGGCTCCTGGACCTCCCTCTTTGGCACCAGTTGGGGCTTCTCCATCAGCGTCAGCCTTGACTCTAGGTTTGGCCACAACTCCATCCCTGTCCCCATCTCAGGCACCTGGTCACCCTCTGTTGTTGGCTCCAGCCTCTTCACATGTTCCAGGGTTGAACTCAGCCGTGGCCTCAGCATGTTCACCTGTGCTGGTGCCGGCTTCTGCTCTGGCCAGTCCTTTTCCAGCAGCATCAAATCCAGCTCCAGCTCAGGCTTCCCTTTTGGCTCCAGCACCTACTGCATCTCAGGCTCTAGCCACCTCTCTGGCTCCCATGGTGGCTCCACAGACAGCAATCCTGGCTCCTCCAGCTCCTTCTCTGGCTCCTCTTCCAGTCCTGGCACCATCACTAGGTCCTACTCCTGTACTGGCTCCATCGCAGACTTCGGTTCCACTTCTGGCTTCATCATCTACTCCAGGAACTCCTTTAGCCTCAGCTTCCTCGCTGGTACCAGCCCCAGCTCCTGTGTTGGCTCCATCATCAGCTCAAACTATGGTACCAGCCCCGGTTCCGTCACCTCTCCCGAGTCCGGCTTCTACGCAGACACTGGCTTTACCCCCAGCTTTAGCATCCACTCTTGGCGGATCGTCTCCATCTCAGACACTCTCTTTGGGAACTGGGAACCCCCAAGGTTCTTTTCCAGCTCAGACATTGTCATTGACTCCAGCAGCATCCCTAGTACCAGCTCCAGCCCAGACACTGTCTTTGGCACCGGGACCACCACTGTGTCCATCTCAGACGCTGTCTTTGGCTCCAGCACCCCCTCTGGCTCCAGTTTCTCCAATGGGCCCGGCCCCAGCTCACACACTGAGTTTGGCTACGGTGTCGTCATCTGCTTCAGTCCTGGCCCCAGCTTCAGTGCAAACACTGACCTTGAGCCCTGCCCCAGTGCCGGTGCCCACCTTGGGCCCAGCGGCAGCTCAGACTCTGGCACTGGCCCCAGCCTCAACACAGGCCCCAGCTTCCCAGGCATCTTCCCTCGTGGTTTCGGCAACCGGTGCCGCTCCCTTGCCTGTCACCATGGTATCCCGGCTGCCTGTTTCCAAGGATGAGCCTGAGACACTGACATTACGCTCTGGTCCCCCCAGCCCTCCCTCCACTGCTACCTCGTTCAGTGGTCCCCGACCTCGACGCCAGCCCCCACCACCACCTCGTTCCCCTTTCTATCTGGTAAGTTTTACTGCCTCAAAGGAGAGGGAACAGGAAATTGAATTTCTTTGGAGTGTTGCTACAGAGTGGATGGAACAAAATAATGTCACCTTTATCTTGATAAATTACGAAGCCTAGTTTTGTGGACCTAATACTTGAATGTCACTGGACAAAGCCCTTCCCTGGGCCTTTACTCTTATCTGTAAAATGGGAAGAATAATCCATGTCCTACTTTTCACAGAGGAAGTAATTGAGGACATAATGTGCTTTTAAAACTATTAATCACTGATGTGTTCAAGGCTTTCTTGTTACATTTGGTCTCTTTGGTTCTTGCTTACTCTTTCGAGTTAGTGTTGGCATCTAATTGCCCCATTTTACAGATGAAACTAGCCTACTAAATGATGTTTTAAAATTTATACAACTTGTGAGAACACAGATGTGCTGGCTCCATTGCTTTCTCTTCTTCCCCACAAGAGGCAGTCCTCAGAGACAGGAGGATTTTTCTCAGTTGCTAAAACTGTCACCATTAAGTGTTTGAACTTCTAGGGGAGAAAGGACACCACGGAATACAGTTCCCTAAAGATTATGAGCGTTTGACTTTGACGGTCATTTGCTGTAGTTTTTTACCTCCATGGTGATTAAGTGGGAAATAAAAAGAACTCTGTCCCTTGATGAGCTTTCTGGTAGCCATTTTTTTCTATCATATATATAGTTGTATATATATTTGGTTAAATAAAAGTTGCAACTCAGAGTAAGTAACCCAGGACCTAATAATGAGAAAGATCTAGTGAGTCCTTCCAGGCCCTCTTGTCTTTTTCTCACTCTGGTAATAGAGCTGCTGCTTATTCTCGGCCCCAGTCCCCCACCCTCCATCTTTGCCACTTGCTTCCACCTTTGGTCTTTCTCTAATGCTGCCAGGTTGGTCTGGCTTTTTGGAAGTAGAGAGAGGAGAGCCTAGATCTTAGCCCAAGGGTGCAACCCCATGGTCTGTGTTAAATTTTCATTGCTCTGCAAGTAGGTAGCAGCTTCTTGATACTTTTTCTTTAAACAGTTTGAGATATAAATCACATACCATACAGTTCACCTATTTAAACCATACAGTTCATTGGCTTTTAGTATATTCACAGTTATGCAACCATGACAACAATCAACTTTAGAACATTTTCATTGCCCTAAAAAAAAGAAACCCCACACCCTTAACCATCATCCCTGACCTTTCCATCCCTCCTAGCTCTAAGTAACTTGTATCTGTAGATTTACTTATGGAGTCATATACGGTTTTTTGTGACTGGCTTCTTTTACTTAATATTTTTGAGGTTCATCCATGTTATGCTATAACTGACATATATAAATGTATACATATTAGTACTTCATTTTTTAAAAATTGTTGAATAATATGCCATTGTATGAATATACCACATTTTATATATCTATACATCAGTTGATTGGGGGACATCTGGTTTGTTTCTTCTTTTTGGCTGTTATGAATAATGCTGCTGTGAACATTCATGTATAAGATTTTGTATCTTTTCATATGTGTTCAGTTATATTGGATGTAAATTTAGGAGTGGAATTAACTGGGTTATGGTAACTATGTTTGACTGTTTGAGGAACTGACAAACTGTTTTCCAAAGTGGCTGTACCATTTTACATTCCCACCAGCGCTTGTGAGGGTTCCAGGTTGTCTACATCTTTGCCAAAAACTTGTTATTATTTGTCTTTTTTGATTATAGCCATCCTAGTGGGTTTGAAGTGGTATCTTGTGGTTTTTAAATATTTATTTGGTTGCGCCGGGCCTTAGTTGCAGTGGGGGGCTCCTTAGTTGTGGCTCCAGGGCACTGCAGTTGCAGCTCGCCAGCTCCTTAGTTGTGGCATGCAAACTCTTAGTTGAGGTATATGCATATGGGATCTAGTTCCCTGACCAGGGATCGAACCTGGGCCTCCTGTATTGGGAGCACAGAGTAGAGTCTTATCCACTGCACCACCAGGGAAGTCCCTTTTGTGGTTTTGATTTGCATTTTCCTGATGACTAATGATGTTGAGCATCTTTTCAGTGGTTGTTAGCCATTTGTATATATTCTTTGAAGAAACGTCTATTCAGATCCTTTCCCTTTTTTAATTGGGTTATTTTATTCTTTTCCCTTTTGTTATTGAGTTGTAAGAGTTCTTTATTCTGGATACAAGTTCTTTTTCAGGTAGATGATTTGCAAATATTGTCTCCTTTGCTGCTACTTAATGAGAGCTGGCCTTAATGATTTTTCCCTCTGCTAGGATGCTTTCCTTCCTCACTTAGACCACCAGGAGCCAAGAGGTCAAGCTTAAGGTAGCAGTCAGGAAGGGAGATTTGGGACACTGCTTTTTTTCAGGACCATCTTGTAGGGTCCAGTCTCCTTCATTATTTGTTCATTCTAATAACATATTTATTGAAAGCCTACTTTGTGCCAGATACTGAGTTGGATACTGGATGATTACAGTGAGGGGCTTACAGTTTAGTGGGTAGAAGATGTTAATCAAAGAATCCTATACATGTAAAACTACAAGTGTGATAAGTGCTTCAAAAGAGTTAGGTGGGTTTATAGCCTGTGAAACTGGAAGCACAAAGATGGGAAAGGACTGGGTCAAAGTCACACAGGTATCCTGTCAGCCAGGGCACTCCCCTTTTCTCTCTCGGGGTTACCTAGATGTCTGGTTAGCTGTTCCCATCCCACCCCATTCCAGTCTGACCTTTGACAAAAACCTGCCATGGATTTGATTAGCCTCTCTGTATCCTGGTCAGTGATTTGAGGAGGGATTTTAATAATTGTTTTGGTCTACTGCAAGAAGATAAATTAACTTGGATATTCTGGATTTAAGTGTTATATGGGTAAACTCACGCAAATCATCCATTCTATAAGTTTGTCAAACGTGGATCTTAATTTTGAATATTCAGGCACCTGCTTTGGTAGCGTACAGGGAAGATCAGTTTTCTTTTGCGGAGAAGTTATTTCATTTAATATTGGGAAAAGAATAACTCCCATTATTGGCAATTTGGAAGAACTAAAATAGTGTATTGTTGAATCTTATGGTTTCCACAGATTATGTTTAATTCTGGGAGGAACTGACAGATTTTCTATAAGGACGCTGATCACTTTTTCTGTGTTTTTCTCCTCTTATCCTCAGGACTCTCTGGAGGAAAAGCGGAAGCAGCAGCGGTCTGAACGCCTGGAACGGATTTTCCAACTTAGTGAGGCTCATGGGGCCCTGGCACCCGTGTATGGGACTGAAGTCTTGGATTTCTGTACCCTGCCCCAACCTGTTGCCAGCCCCATCGGCCCTCGTTCTCCTGGCCCCAGCCACCCCACCTTTTGGACTTATACCGAGGCTGCCCGCCAGGCTGTACTGTTTCCCCAGCAACGACTAGACCAGCTGTCAGAAATCATTGAGAGGTTGGCAGGGCTAAGTGCTAATGGGAAGTGGGTCTGGGGGCCTCTGAGTGGATATAGGGGTTAGGGCTGGTAAAGGTGCTAACTTCTGGGGCCATTCAGAGTTCCATATTTTATACTGCTTGCCTTCTTTTTACAGGTTCATCTTTGTCATGCCTCCTGTGGAGGCACCTCCCCCTTCCTTGCACGCCTGCCACCCACCTCCTTGGCTGGCCCCTCGTCAGGCAGCCTTCCAGGAGCAATTGGCTCGTGAGCTCTGGCCCCGAGCTCGTCCTTTGCACCGTATTGTGTGTAACATGCGTACCCAGTTTCCTGACCTGAGGCTTATCCAATATGATTGCGGTGAGTTCTTTGGCCAGTGAGGGTCTCTTGACCTCTTTTCTTGTCTTAGCCTGAAGATTGTTATATCAAAGGGATGCTGTACATAAGGTCTCTGGATTTCATTAAACATTAGATAGTCTTTTAGGTTATGCTTCTGGGTGAGATGAAGAAATGTGGGCCTCATGATAGATTCTTGGCATTCATGAATTTGACTTTGATGAAAGTTGAAAATGTTTGCTAACTCATTTATTCAGTGATTATTTTGTGAACATGTTACATCATTTGGGATACAATGGCAAATGACATAGCACAGCATGGAGTTTTCAGATTTATGGGGAAAGGTGTGCGGTGGTATAAGACTGCACAGTAAATAGTAGATTTGGGGGAATTCCCTGGTGGTCCAGTGGTAGGACTCCACGCTTTCACTGCTGAGGGCACAGGTTCCATCCCTGGTTGGGGAATTAAGATCTTGTAAGCCACGTGGCCAAAAAAAAAAGTAAATAGTAGATTTTGTTTTGGGGAAAGATTTGAACAAGGATGCTTGTCTTTTGAATAGAATCTTATTGGTTAGAAGAAATTTGGCTGCAGGTAACAGAAAACCAACCAACGGTGGCTTAAACCACAAGATCATTTATTGTTTACTAAATGAGAAATGCCGAGAATGGTGGTATATGGCTGGGTCAGCAGCTTAGTGGTATCTTCGTGGACCCAGGACTTTACCTACTATCCTTAGCTTTTATCTTTTTATTCTCATGGTTATTTCTTCATGGTCTTAAGATGGCTGCTATAACTCCAGGGGGCACACCAATGCTCCAAGCAGGAAGCAAGGGGTTTGAAATAAAACACCCGCAAGTCTTTCATTTTTTTCTGGGAAAGAAAACCTTCCCAGTTGACTTTGATTTAAAATTCATTGGCTCAGATTGGGCCATATGCCCATCCTTAGAGTAATCACTGACAAAGGGAAAAAGGAACTGTGGCTTATTTAGAACAATAACGATTCATCTTCTGGGGTTGGTTTCGGGTGCGCCTTCTGTGGGAATCAAGGGATCTCTGCCAGGTGTCCATAGGATTAATCGGGTTCTGTTAACCGAGAATGGCTGTTGGAGAGTAGCGAATAGTTTCTGCCACAGCTGTGCACAGGTATTTCTATAGTAATATGTTTGCAGATTTCTTAAATGTCTTAGAACATAAGAAAGTCAGCAGAATTTTTATTAATATGTGTTCAATAAATATTTTAGTAAAAAGATAATTTTATAATATTTGAAACCATTCAGAATAGGTGAATTGAAAGTCTTTGTTAAAAGTGTTCAAACTGATGGAATCACTGTTTTCGTGTTTGATGGGAGGTTAAACTAGATAACCTCATAAGATCCTGCCTCTCTGGTTCTTATCTCAGTGACCTTCCATCCAAGTGAGCTATGACATCAATGGATTTGTTGATGTTTATCTTGTGAATGGCTTGTGCTGCAGCTGGTATAACTCAGTGTAGTACTTGAAGGTCTTTTCTTGCTCATACACCATTGAGGATTTCTTTTTTCCCCCTGAGGGTCTGTATTACCCTACCCCTAGTTAGACTGAAAGAAGTCAGATCCAAGACAGGAGCAGACTGAAGAGGAAGAACCCTTAAGGGAAGAAAATATATAAAGTTAAATATTTTTTATTCCCCTGGGTTGATCGAAACCCTGGCGTAAAACTTGATCTTTCAACTACACAGGCTTCCAGTGCTGTTTTTCCCACTCCAGTTTATAGCTAGCTCCCTGTACCCCTTCATATCTCTTTAGGAAAGTTGCAAACGTTGGCAGTGCTGTTGCGACAGCTCAAGGCGGAGGGCCACCGGGTGCTCATATTCACCCAGATGACCCGAATGCTGGATGTGTTGGAGCAGTTTCTCACATACCATGGCCACCTCTACCTGCGTCTGGATGGGTCTACTAGAGTTGAACAGAGACAGGTAACCCAGGCATCTCTGGCCCTTAGAGGCTCGCCTCAGCTCTGTCTCCTTTTTCCAGGGCTCAGAGTCCCAGGAGGGGCCCCCACTAAGCCTTGGTGTGTTTTTGGGGATATGTCTCCCAATACTATCTTTTTTTCCTTTTCCTCTAGGCCTTGATGGAACGATTCAATGCAGACAAACGCATATTCTGCTTCATCCTTTCAACTCGGAGTGGGGGTGTGGGCGTGAACCTGACGGGGGCAGACACTGTTGTTTTTTATGACAGCGACTGGAATCCTACCATGGATGCTCAGGCCCAGGATCGCTGTCACCGAATTGGCCAGACCCGAGATGTCCACATATATAGGTATTGCCTAGTCTCCCCTTACCTTACTTTCCCTTTGCTAATAGGGTTTTATTGATGTATTTGGCTGTTTATACATGTCCTTTATCACGCCCTAGGCTTATCAGTGAACGGACAGTGGAAGAGAACATCCTAAAAAAGGCAAACCAGAAGAGAATGTTGGGAGACATGGCAATTGAGGGAGGCAACTTCACCACAGCCTATTTTAAACAGGTACTAAGATCTTCCAGTCTGTGCAAGAGAGAACTGCTATGCCTGTAGGAGTTACTACTGCTTATTAAAAAGGATGTTTTGGCCTCCACAGATCTGCCTCTTCAACTAGTGGTGCTTCTGATACTACTAAGAGCTATCAGCTTCATAGCTATAGACCTGGGACCAACGTTCCGTTGGCTCTGACACTTTTCATATGTTCTTTCCAAAGCAGACCATCCGAGAGCTGTTTGATATGCCTCTGGAGGAACCATCTGGCTCATCTATACCCTCTGCCCCTGAAGATGAGGAAGAGACTGTGGCCAGCAAGCAGACCCATATCCTGGAGCAGGTGAAAAAAGAGTGGGCAGGGACTTCACTGGCCATCCAGTGGTTAAGACTCTGTGCTTCCACTGCAGGGGGCACGGGTTTGATCCCTGGTCAGGGAACAAAGATCCCGCCGCAGAAAAAGAATGGGCAGTCCCTAGAGTAGAGCTAATGGTTGCAGTGTGTGTTGTCTCTCAGTCTTTTGAGTTTGTCCAGGGGGAAAGAACTATTTCTGCTGCTTCCCAGATTACAGTTGGCCTTTGATAGTTGTGAGTAGATTGCTTATTGGTTCACATGATTTCATAGATAGAACACAGGATATGGAGTCCACGGTTCTAGGTTTGAGCTCCAACAGTGCTTCTTTTTTTTTTTTGGCGGTACGTAGGCCTCTCACTGTTGTGGCCTCTCCCGTTGCGGAGCACAGGCTCCGGACACGCAGGCTCAGCGGCCATGGCTCATGGGCCCAGCCGCTCCGCGGCACGTGGGATCCTCCCGGACCGGGGCAGGAACCCGTGTCCCCTCCATCGGCAGGTGGACTCTCAACCACTGCACCACTAGGGAAGCCCCAACAGTGCTTCTTAATAGTGTTCATTAAGCCACATCCATTTAATCTTCTGAGCCTCACTTCCGACTTTTCAGAAATGCTAAATTAGAAGGAAGTAACTGAAGGTTAAATAGCATAGTGGATGTAAGAAGTGCTTTGTATATGGTGTAAAACTCTCATTTCCCAAACATTAATGCATACTAGAATCACTTGGAAGGCTTTGAAAAAGATTGATTCCTGGGTCCCATCTCATATTCTACTTAAATCATGATTTTGAGTGGTGAGGTCTGGGCATTTGTATTTTTTCAGAAGTAGACAGATGTTTAGGAACTGTAGGTGTGGGTTATCATGGAGAAATTTTCCCCTACCAAGTGCCTTCCTCTCATGCTCTAGGCTACTTCCCTCAGTGACTTTGGTGTGATCTCCCTGGATATTCATCTCAGGGGAATGATCATATGTTAATCTGTTGTCATGAGGCATCTCAGTGCAAAAAAGAATTGTGGATTATTTTGTATTCAAAACTTCTGGGATTGCTTTTTTAAAGAGATTTGAGGCTTACTTGAATGGAAAGTAAGTGGAACTAGAGGTCTCTAAAACAGTTATTTTGTCCCTGGTGGCACTCCTGGTTGAATCTGTTCCATTCTTTGTGGACCACTGTGTTGCTTTGGTAATTTGGGGGGCCCAGAAGAGAGTTGAGTTCTGATGTAAATCTGGTTTGGTGTAAATGTGGCCTCAAACATTTGCCAGAATCAAATCACAGGATGTAAAGTTCTTTAATTCTTATTTATTCTTCC
>NW_006779491.1:1687486-1694215 GCF_000442215.2 Lipotes vexillifer | reverse complement strand
ATTCTTCCCTACACCCTCATAGGCATTGTGTCGGGCAGAGGATGAAGAGGATATCCGTGCGGCCACCCAGGCCAAGGCTGAACAGGTGGCTGAGCTTGCAGAATTCAATGAGAATGATGGGTTTCCTGCTGCTGACGGAGAGGAGGCTGGTCGGCCTGGGGCTGAAGATGAGGAAATGTCCCGGGCTGAGCAGGAAATTGCTGCCCTTGTAGAACAGGTCAGTGTTGGATCCACTAGTTCTCAACCTCACCCTCCACAACTCCTTCCTCTGGACTCTGCGACCTTCTTTCTGTCTTCTCTGGTGAAAATAATCAAGGGTGATGGGCCCTGGGCACCAGGTCCCTATGTTCATCATCTCTGCTCGTCCCCACAGCTGACTCCCATTGAGCGCTATGCCATGAAATTCCTGGAAGCCTCACTGGAGGAGGTGAGCCGAGAGGAGCTCAAGCAGGCAGAAGTGAGTATGGGGGTGGGGATAGAAGTGGAAAGTGGCTGCTTTCCACCCACTCCCCATGCCTCTTGCCTCCCTCTGACCACTCATTGGGCTCTGTTTTTGGTAGGAGCAAGTGGAAGCTGCCCGCAAGGACCTGGACCAAGCGAAGGAGGAGGTGTTCCGCCTACCCCAGGAGGAGGAGGAGGGGCCAGGGGCTGGGGATGAGGTTTCCTGTGGGACTGGTGGAGGCAGCCACCGGCGCAGTAAGAAGGCCAAGGCCCCCGAAAGGCCAGGGACTCGCGTCAGTGAGCGTCTTCGTGGAGCCCGGGCTGAAACTCAAGGGGCAAACCACACTCCTGTCACATCCACGCATCACCCCCGCAGCACCTCCACACCCCCCCGCTGCAGCCCTGCCAGGGACCGAGTTCCCCGGCCAGCGCCTAGGCCTCGACCCACTCCAGCTTCAGCTCCTGCTGCAATTCCTGCCGCAGTCCCTGCCCCAATCTCTGCCCCAATCCCCATTTCAGCCCCAAATCCAATAACCATGCTTCCTGTCCATATCTTGCCTTCTCCCCCTCTTCCTTCTGCACAGATTCCTCCCTCTTGTTCTTCTGCCTGTACCCCTCCTCCTGCCTGTACCCCTCCACCAGCTCATACCCCACCTCCAGCCCAAACTTCTCTCTTAACTCCTTCCTCCCCTCTCTTGCTTGGTCTACCTTCTGTGCCCATTTCCCCACCAGTCACCAACCTCCCCTTGGGCATGGGGCCTGAGGCAGAGCTGTGTGCACAAGCAATGGCATCTACTGAGTCCCTGGAGCTGGCTGATACGGCCAGTTCCGAGACTTCCCCAATTACTCTTGTGCCCCCTAAGGATCTGTTGCCAGTTGCTGTTGAGATCCTGCCTATGTCAGAGAAGAACCTTTCTCTCACCTCTTCTGCACCTAGCCCAAACCTGGCAGCTGGCAGCGTCCCCAACGGTCAAGAGCAGGAGGTGCCCGAGCCTGCTGAGGCGACCATCCTCTCAGTGCTGCCTGATGGTGAGGAAGTGGCCACGTGTCTGAGTGAGAGCAATAGGCTGGAGCTCCCACCCTCAGCAGCATCTGATGAGCTACTTCAGGAGCCACTGGAGGCTGACAAGAACTCAGAAGAGCTGGTGGAGGCCCAGACCCCAACGTCTACCCCAGAGAAACCACAGGAACTTGTTTCAGCTGAGGTCGCAGCCCCATCAACCTCATCCTCGGCCACCTCCACACCTGAGGGTCCTTCGCCTGCCCGGCCCCCTCGGCGTCGCACCAGTGCCGATGTAGAAATTAGGGGTCAGGGGGCTGGTCGGCCAGGGCAGCCTCCAGGTCCCAAAGTGCTTCGCAAGCTGCCAGGACGGCTAGTGACTGTGGTAGAGGAAAAGGAACTGGTGAGGCGACGGCGACAGCAGCGGGGAACTGCCAGCACCCTAGTGCCTGGGGTCTCTGAGACTGGTGCCAGCCCGGGAAGCCCATCTACCCGCAGCATGTCGGGGCCAGAATCCTCACCTCCCACCAGTGGTCCCTGTGAAGCTGCTCCCCCATCCACACTGCCCACCCCAACACAGCAGCCCTTCATAGCTCGCCGTCGCATTGAGCTGGGGCTGACTGGTGGGGGCAGCCCAGAAAATGGAGAAGGGGCACTAATTGCCATCACCCCTCCTGCTGTGAAACGTCGCAGGGGGAGGCCCCCCAAGAAGAACAGGTCTCCAGCAGATGCTGGGCGAGGGGTGGATGAGGCACCTTCATCCACCTCTAAGGGAAAAACCAGTGGGGCTGACTCAGTCCCTGGGGCTGAGACCCTTATTGTTGCGGAGCCTGTCCTGGCACCCCAGCTTATTCCTGGGCCCCAGCCTCTTGGACCCCAGCCAGTTCACAGACCCGAGCCTGTCATCCTATCACCTGTGGAGAAAAGAAGGCGTGGGCGGCCCCCTAAGGCCCGAGATTTGCCCATTTCTGGGACCATTTCCTCTCCAGGGGATGGCAGCTTAGAGAGCCGGACACAGCCACTCCCGATACCGCCACCCCTGCCACTGCTCCCACCACTCCTAGCCTGTCCCACTGCTACTGTCGCCAACACTGTCACCACTCTCACCATTTCAACATCCCCACCCAAGCGGAAGCGGGGCCGACCTCCCAAGAATCCACCGTCACCTCGGCCCAGCCAGCTCCCTGTCTTGGACCGCGACAGCTCTCCTGTCCTTGAGAGCTGTGGATTGGGGAAGCAGCGGCAACCCCAGGGCCAGGGGGAGAGTGAGGGTAGTTCATCTGATGAGGATGGAAGCCGCCCCCTCACCCGCCTGGCCCGCTTACGTCTTGAAGCAGAAGGAATGAGGGGACGAAAGAGTGAAGGGTCCATGGTAGTGGCTGTAATTCAGGATGATCTGGATTTAGCGGATAGTGGGCCAGGGGGGTTAGAATTGACACCTCCCGTGGTCTCATTGGCTCCAAAACTGCGTTCGACCCGGCTGCGTCCAGGGTCTCTAGTTCCCCCACTAGAGACTGAGAAGGTGCCTCGCAAACGGGCAGGGGCCCCAGTTGGCTGTGGTCCTGGGCTGGCAAAGCGGAGCCGCCTGCAGCCCCCAAGTCCCCTGGGGCCTGAGGGTTCAGTAGAGGAGTCTGAGGCTGAAGCCTCAGGTGAGGAGGAGGAAGGGGATGGGACCCCACGGCGCCGGCCTGGCCCCCGCCGGCTTGGTGGGGCCACTAACCAAGGGGACCAGCGTATCTTGCGCAGCAGCGCCCCTTCCCACTTGGCTGGCCCTACCATTAGTCACAGAGGCCGTAAAGCCAAGACGTGAGTGGGCTGCCCCCCTTCACCTAGGCTTTCTGCCATGGCCCCTCTCCCTCCATGACCAGGCCTGACTCTGTTAACCACTACTTGAAGTCTTTTGAGGGGGGAATCCTCCAGGGAGACATAGGGGCCTTCTCCCTTCTTTCCACCAAAGTAGGGGGTAGGCAACTGGTTGTCATGGAAACGGGGCTCTTCACATATCCCCTTCCCTTCCACCCCACATGGCTGGGCAGTGTTAAGGGTGGCAAGATAGTCTTTGTCCCCACCCCCTTGTACTTGATTTCCCCAGCTATCTTTCACAGCCCCCCACCCTTAGGGGAAGGGGGAGGGGCTTCTCTACAATGAGTTTTTTTCTTTTTTTCTTTTTTTTTTTTTTTTAAGAAGAAAATAAATAATAAACTTAGTTTCTGTATGAGCATCCGCGTAAGGAGGCTTCTGATTTTCTGGTCTGGTGGAGGGTTGGGTGGGAACTTGGGTATCAGTTTTCTCTTCTCTCTTGCTCTTGCTAAGACCCTAGTACCTGATCTCTAACTCAGAATTATGTATCTTTGAGGCAGAAATCTCCACGCAAGAAGAGGGAAGAATGGCAAATCTTATCTGGTAGGGTACCTTTCCCTAAAGTTTCAATTTTAAGTCATTCAGACTCATACTTTTCCTCTCCTCCCTTCTATTCCCTTGGTTGCTGGACTTTCCTTGGGAGCTATCTGATGCCTCAGACTTTTCCCTGCTTTAATCCCTCTTGCTCAGGTGCTTTCACTCCCTTTCCAGAAGGCAGGCATTCTACCTCCAGTTACTCCATCTAGCCAGACTGGTTTGAATCAGCCACACCCCCTTCCGAGCTTCTGGGGCTCTTCGGATGGTGGCTGGCCACCCAACCCCACCCCTGGGCTTGGCTTGGAGCCCTGAGTCAGCTCCATCTCCACCCAAGCCAAATCAAACCTGAGGCAGGAGCCGAAACTCACAGTTCCTCAAGGCCTATAGCCAGGTAAGAGTCCCCAATTTGTTTTTACATTTTCTCTGATCTCAATTCCCTGGACCCTCTCCTTGTGTTCTCCCCTGATGACTGTACTGTGTTTATCTCATCTCAGTTCTTTCCTCACATCCATTCTCCTGCAGCTTTGTGGCACATATTCTTGGCTGTTGCCTCTTCTCTTTAACCTTTCCTGTCATTTGTTACTTGTGTTCTGAAAACTGCAAATGTTTTCATTTTGTCTAGGGCGAAGGGGAATGGTTGGGGATGAAGGTAGAAAGTCAAGTTTGATGCCAGGGCTCTGAGGGCTTGGGAAACAGGCAGATGAGAAATGATTAAGTAGGGCATCATTATGCAGGTTTCTGTGTGGCTTATGAGGTCATTTGGACTCAGTGTTAATATGATTGTGTTGTATGACCTGGGTTAAATGGAGAGAGGAGGTGGAAGGGAGTCAGCATAGCAAGGGAGGCTCTGATTTGGGGAGGGTGAGGTGTTTCTGAAGTTTGAGTTTCCTCAGCTACAAAGAGAGCTTAGATGGGTACTTTTCCCCTCCTTTCCCCCATCCCCAGGACTGTTTTCACATGAAATGGCTGATTTCCTTAAAGTGGAGTACAGGACCTAGGATGCCATTCTCTGATTCCTCCTTAATATTTGAGGGCAGCCTCTAAGGAACTTCAGGGCCCTCTGAAATACAGTTTAAAATCACTGAATTGGGTAGTCTCAGACTCCTAGCAGTTTTTGAGATTGTGTTTTTCTACTGCCTCAGCATGCACCTGTCATTTTGCTTTTCCCCACTTGCCAAAACAGTAAGTAATACAGATAATGCTACATTCACACCAGCTTGCCTTTAAAGACTGGGAACCTTAGGCTGAGGAAAAAGGATTCCAGACACACATTTCCTCTCAGTCTATGAGTCACTAGGGGAATTCCCCAGGTAAGGCAGCATTTCTGAGAGTTCGACTAGGCCATGACATGATCAGAGAGGCAGGTAGAGTCTGAGCAAGACCCTACCAGGGGTTCAGTTGTTGGGCTTACAAGTATCTTGACTGTATCGCCTACAGGTGATGGAGGACGAGGAGAAGGCAGTGGAGAGCTTGGTGAGCAACACAGAAGCTGCTCGTTCTCCATCCCCCATTCGCTGCTGCTCGCTCCGCCTCCGCTACTTGGCAGCTACTAGCATTATATGTGGCTGCTCTTGCCTGGGAGTCGTGGCCCTTGTGTTTGCCATCAAGGTGAGGAAAGCAATTCCTATGGAAGCAGGGGTGTGGGTGTAGTAAGGCAATGGTTCTGTATACCCGATCTATCTATATTGATCAGACAGTTAATAAGAAGTACCTGCCAGAGCCTGGCTGTGGGCCTGGTGCCAGAAATAGGAATAAGACATGGTTCCTGCTGTCAAAGGGCCCACAGTCTAGCAAAAGAGATGGCTGTGAAAATGGGTAATTATTAATGGAATACAGCTCATCAGTACTATGATAGAGGAAGCACAGGGCATTCCAGGAGCTATGTATGTGTATATATATGTATGTAAGTACATGTACGTGTATAATAGAGTAGGTGAACAGGAAAGGCATCCTAAGGGAGTAAAAAGAAAGTAATCTTAAAGGATGAGTGAATAAGGGTAAAAGGGCATTCCAGGCGAAGGGAGCACAGGCAGCCTATACAAAGGCAACCTGGACTATTAGTTCAGCATGAATGAACCAGTAAGGAATAGTGAGAGATGAAGCCAGAGGATCCAGATTCCCAAGAGCCTCCAGTGCTGTGCTTAGGAGTTTCAGCTTTATCTGGGAAGTACTAGGGAGCCTTTCAAGGATTTTTGCAAAGGCGAATGACATGGTCAGATTTGTGTTGCAGTTAAGCTCCACTCTCAAGGTCTATAAAGAGGATGAATGGGAAGGGGCAAGACTCAGGGCAGCCGAGCAGTAACTAGAACAATCTATAGGAGTTGGGAAGAAGCTATGAAGTTTTTGAGAGGGCTTCACCATTTCAAAACATCTAACAGAAACTGCATGTGTACCTTTTGGAATTTCCTCGACCCTAGCTGTATTTTTATCAGAAACTGTCTTCTTATCGTCATAATTTCTGGATTTCATTAGGGCAAAATCATAAAAAGAATCCTTAATGAAAAAGATGAGGCCCATTGGGCTAATGAGAATGGAGTGTTGTTTGGGTGGACATGAGTGAAATACTCCAAGATTGGTCACTGTTTCTTGCCAAGAATGCATCTTGCCAGATTGAATCTGAAATGAGTAGAAAAGGATGGGGAATAAAATGAAAAGTATTTTTCCACATGTGATCTTCTGAGCAAACAACAGCCATCCTGAAAAGGAGGCAGAGCAGAGTGGGTACCTTTGCAGTTGAGACATGAGAGTTAGAAACTGGAAAGGGAGGTGGAGGGTTTGGGTGTGAGATTTTGAGCCAAGATGAGGATGTAGGATTGGAGTGGGGCAGAGGGCATTTTGGGGCAGAAGCAGGGGGAGAACCTAACCAAAAACCTGCCCCCACAGGCGGAAGA
>NW_006779491.1:1673382-1687428 GCF_000442215.2 Lipotes vexillifer | reverse complement strand
AGAGCGGCATAAGGCAGGCCGGTTGGAGGAGGCAGTGCACTGGGGGGCCCGGGCCCGGAGGTTCATCCTGGCCAGCTTTGCCGTCTGGCTTGCTGTCCTTGTTCTGGGCCCGCTGCTTCTATGGCTGCTCTCCTACGCCATCGCCCAGGCTGAGTGACCCTAGCTGGCCTTTGCTGAGAGTCAGCCGAGACATCCTGAATCCTGCAATGCGGCATTGCTAGGGTCTGGTGCCAACAATGGTACTTCCTGGCTGGAAGGATGGTGCCTCTCTCAAAGGGCTTTGGAAGAGAGAGGCAGCAGCTGAGACTGATGAGGGGAGGTCAGCCTGCTCTGTTCTTTCAGTGCCCACCATCCCCTATTCCCCCCAATCTCCTCCATCCTAGGGGCCTCTAGGAGGTGGGGTTGAAGCCCAGGCCTGATTTTATTAGTATTTGTTTTGTAATAAAAATCTTTTTTAGTGGCGAAATGCTCCTGTCTAATTGTTCTTCCCCTGCTTTTCCCTGGGCCCTTAGTGAGAGCCAGACTGGACATCTGACTGATGGCAGAAGCCTGCATCTCCCCTTACCTAGGAGCTTCAAGAGGAGGAAAGGATTTTTTTCCCCCTTTTCCTTCTTCTTCTGGAAGTTTCCCTTCTTGGAAAGACCCAAACTTCTCCCTTACCTATCAACAGAGACCCTTAGGCCACAGAGGAAAAGTCGTAGCAGCAGCTACTAGTTATTGAGTGCTTACTGTATTCCAGGCTGTGTGCTAAGCATTTTATATTTCTTAACTTCTTCAGTCCTCAAAATCACTCAATAGTAGGTACTACTGTTTTTATTTTATAGTTGAGGAAACAGGCACAGATTATCCAAGGTCACACAGCTAGTAAGTGGCAGAGCTGGAATTCAACCTAGACAGTTAGTTCCAGAGCTGAGAGAGGAGTGAAAGGATTGGATAATAGCAACCACCACCCTGTATGTAGAAACTTGTATGATTATAATGAATTTTCATATCCTTTATCTTGGGCCTTGTGATAATATTTTAAACATTTTTAAAATTGTGAGGTACATAAAGCAAAATATCCAAAACAGAGTATACAGCTCAATAAGTTGACACAAAGAAAACATCTGAAAAACCACCATTCAGTCAATTTAACCAATTTAACATTGCCAGCACTCCAAAGCCTCCTTTATACCCCTCCCAATCACTACACCTTCGTTTCTTCCCACAGGTAACTTCTGTTTGTTACCCACAAGTATTCTGACTTCTAACAATGTAGTTTAGTTTTGCCTGCATTTGAACACTATATAAATGGAGTCATATGTATTCTTTTTATGTCTTGCTTCTTTTACTTAACATTGTGAGATTGATCAATATTTGGTGTAGCTGTAGTTTTCATTACTGTATAGTATTCCATTATATGACTATATTACAATTTACCGATTTTCTGTTAGTGGACTTTTGGAATGTTTCCCATTAGGATATTATGAATCATGCTGCTTTGGACATTCTTGTACATGTTTTTTGAAGTACATGTACCCTGGGAATGAAATTTTGGGGAGATTTCACCAGCAGAGAGACCAACAGAGCACCTAAAGGAATTAGAGATGTTGCACAATGAAGATTAAAGGGGAAGGAGGGGCACATGATGGTTGTTTTCAGTGTTCCAGAGTGTTTCAGGAAGGAAAAGTGAAGGGAATCCATTGTTGGTCCAGAGGTTAGAACTACAACAATGGGTAGAAGCCATATAAACAGCAGTGGTTCTGAACCTTGACTTCACAATGGAACCTCCTGGGGAGCCTTAAAGAGTAACTTATGCCTGAGCTTTACCTGCCCAGAGATTCTGATTTAATTTGTGTGAGGTGCTGCCTGGGCATCAGGATAACTCATTTTAGAGAGATTTTTTACAAAAAATTTTTAAAGCTAGTATTTGATTAATTAGCAGCTTCAGTTTACTAGAATATCCCATTTCCCCAAACTGATTACATGAGGTCTTGCTATTTTTTAACTCCTTATTTTGAAAAAATTTCAAATCTATAGAACAATAACAGTACAATGAACTCATGTGTACTCTTACCTAGATTTATAATGTTTAACTTCACCACATTTGCTTTATATCTTTCTAAATATACGTAATTGTTACTGCTGAATCATTTGAGGGTAAGTTGAAGGCCCTTCATCTCTAAATACCTCATGATCTATATCTCCTAAGAACAAGGATATTCTCTCACATAACTACAGTACAATTATATAGTTCAGAGAAGTTAACATAATTACAATATTATCTTCTAATATATAGTCCATATTCAAACTTGTCAGTTGTCCCAATAATGTCCTGTATAGCAATTTCTGCTTTAGGGTCCAGTGTGGGAACACTTACTGCATTTAGTTTGTCATATCTCTTTAGCATTCTTCAATTTTTAGTAGGTCCTCACCCTTTCTTTTTTTGTCTTTCATGACATTTTTGAGGTGAGGCCATTTGTAGAATGTCTCTCAATTTGGGTTCTTATGACTGAATTCAGGTTATGCATTTTTGGCTAAAATATTACATAAGCTGTATGTCCTCAATACATCACATCGAGAGGCATATGTCAATTTGCCCTTTTACTGGTGGAGGTAACATTGACAACTTGATTTTAAGGTAGTGTCTGTCAGATTTCTGCAGAGGTAAAGATATTTTTTTTCCTTTGTAATTAAAAAGTTATCTGTATAGGGACTTCCCTGGTGGCGCAGTGCTTAAGAATCCCCCTGCCAATGCAGGGGACACGGGTTCAAGCCCTGGTCCGGGAAGATCCCACATGCCGTGGAGCAACTAAGCCCGTGCGCCACAACTACTGAGCCTGCGTGCTGCAACTACTGAAGCCCGCGAGCCTAGAGTCCATGCTCTGCAACAAGAGAAGCCACCACAGTGTGAAGCCCATGCACTGCAACGAAGAGTAGCCCCCGCTCACCACAACCAGAGAAAGCCCGTGCGCAGCAACGAAGACCCAACGCAGACAAAAATAAAATAAATAAATTTACCAAAAAAAAAGTTACCTGTATAAATACCTCAGCAAATTTTTACCAGTAACTTTAATGCCCATTTTGCCCAAGTCAGTTATTCTGAGGCTTACAAAATGTTGATGTTTTAACTTTATCATTCTTTCTATACTTATTAGTTGGCATTCTACTATAAAGAAGGTCTTTTTCTCTTTCATTTATTTATTTACAATTTTTAGTGTCAGTACAGTCTCAGATTGTTTTTAAATTCAATTTGTTATACCCATTACTGTCATTAGCCTTCTTAAATTGTTTTGTTGAGGTACAATTTACCTACAGTAAAGTATACAGATCTTACGTGTGCCGAATGGTGAATGTTTTTACACGAACACACCTGTGTAATCACCACCTAGGTGAACAGAACATTTCTAGTACATCAGAAGGCTCCCTCATAGCCCTCTCAGTCTCATTATCCTTTTTGTCCCTGATTTCAACCTGGTTCTTGTGTTTAAGTCCCCATCTTTCTTCACTTGCTTTCTGGCACAAATTATTCCAGGCTCATCTTGTACTTTCTCTGCTCCAGCCTGGGAATTGGCCATTTCTCCCAAGGAGCCCTGGTTTCTTTTATTGAGGACTGTTACTTTGAAATCAGTATCTAGACACTAGCTATGCTCACTCTACTGGGACATTATTGCTTCTAGGCCCTTTCAGAGGTTAGAGCTAGAAAATATCTAATTTTATCTATCTTAAGTCATTTCTTAAAATCATACCTCCAATTTCAATCAATCATAAGGTGCTCCCCTTTCCCTATTCCAAATTCCATATTCCCACAGTAAGAATCTAGGCTGCCAACTACATCAATCTTTGACTTGCTCAATTTCAAAATAATTATCCCATTATGCTACCAAACAACAAGTCTACTAAGTACAAGATTTCAATTATTTTATCTTTAGATTAATGGTATAAGGTCAAAGTACTCTGTTAAAAAGTTACTTGGATTCGTTTTTCTCCTCTTACATGCTTGCAATCCCAAAGTGACATTTCTAAGATTAAATGAATTCATTCTCTGCCTCCTGGAACACAACCTCCACAAGGGTAGGGACCTTATTTTTTTTTCATTGCTATTAGTCTAACTCTTAGACGCTCAACAAATATTTGTTGAATGAGTAAGTGAATGCCAGGGTTGAGCTGTGCACTGATAAGATTTATGAAGTGAGTCGCTCCTGGCAGAATCTCATAACCTGGTAGGCTTCGAACAAAGTGTGATATTCCCCAAGGCTTTCGGGAGGTGGTAGTGGAAGACTGGGAAAATGTATAACCCCAGATGGTGAGCACTAGGGCTTTGGAGGTATTGAAGAGTCGGAGCAGCCCCAGGACGACAAAGCCTCTTCTGGCTGACGGGCCGTGGCTCGTACAAGTTCGTACCAAGTAGCCAAGTTGAGGTCCAAGCTGCATGCTCTGCCCCTCAAAGCAGGCGCTTTGGACTAGGCTGCTAATATTTTTAAAAGCCGAATTGAGATAGGGATTCTGAGAGACTGAGGGGACCATGCCCAAGTCCGGGAGTCGAAGGCGCAGCAGGTCCCGCGTCCCAGCTACCCGGAGGTCACACTTACCGGTAAATCTAACTTCCGGGTCCCGTTCCAGGCCTCCAGCCCCACTGGTCAATAAGCTCCGCCCCCTGCTGCCCCCAGCAGATGCCGTGCCCTGATTGGCCGTATCTGAAGCCCCGCCCTAGCGTCGCAACCTCAGGTAACTCCGAGCTCCAACTCCCGCGCCAGCCTCGGGACTCTCGGCTTCTTATTGGACTACCAGTTTCCAATCGGAAGGGTTTTTGAACCTCAGTCTTCGGGTGGCGCTGGCCATTGGCGGACAGAATGGGGGCGGGGCCTGAGGTCGTCGCCGGCACTGCCTGTGGATAAGGTAAGGGGCTAGAGGCGAACCCGGCGACAGGGCGGCCTCGCGTCGACTCTGACTTCTCTCCCCGCCCCCGCGGGTGAGCCCGCGGGAGACCCCGCGCCCCCTCCCAGCGCCCGCCCAAGTGCGCCTGCGCAGCAACAGACACCAGCCCGACTGCCCCTTCCCCTTTTCTTCCGCACCTTTTCCCTTCCTCTCCCCGCCCCCCTCCCTGCCTTGCCATCCCGTCCCGACCCCTAAGGCCCTTTCGTGGGGTCTCCCTAGTCCCTGTCCTTCCCCCACCCCGTCCCCATCCCACAGGATCCTGGCTCCCCAGCCGCAAGGGCTGCGCCTCTGCGAGCCGCGATGTTCGTCCTCTCAGAGCCTGTGGGCCTCCCTGCCTTCACTGCCCTCCGTTTCCTCCACACAGGCCCCCACCTACTTCAAAATGACGCTGGACGTGGGGCCGGAGGATGAGCTGCCCGACTGGGCTGCGGCCAAGGAGTTTTACCAGAAGTACGACCCTAAGGACGTCATTGGCAGGTGAGCCCACGGCAGGGAAACAGAGGTCCAGAGAGGTCAGGTCCTAGCCAGGGTACACAGTTCCCTCTGAGGGCTGAAGAGTTCTAAATGAGAAGGGTCAGTGGTGAGTGGAGGAACATTTGGTGACTAGACTCTTATTCTGGGTCAACCCCCATTTTTTCACGAATTCATTCATTTATGTGTTCAACAAACATAATTCAAGCACCTACTGGGTGCCAGACACAAAGATAAACATGGGGAGTGTAGAAGAGATGTTTATGCCTTGGAGGTACTCCAAGTGATGTGACTGAAGGAGACACATGAACATATAAAAAGTATCAGGCTGTGTAAAAAGTGCTGCTGGGTCTCAGAAAACCACAGCTTCCCAGAAGTGGTGATATTTGGGTCTTGAAGGATGAGTAGGAGTTCAGCACACACCAAATAGAAGGAAGCCGTCACCTGTAGAGGCAGTGGCCGATACATTTATTCATCAAGGTTTCCTAAGCATGTACAATGTGCCGGGTGCACTGTGCTAGGCACTGGAGATGTAAGACCCACACCTTAACATCTTACAAGATTTCTGTTCTCCTGGAGTTTATGTTCCAGTGGTAGAGAGAGACAATAGACACGAAAACAAGTTAAAGTTCGTTGTAAGTGCTAGGGAGACAATAAATAGGGTTATAGAACAAGAGTAATTAATGGAGCTGAGACTTGGACGATGAGAATGAACAGGTCATGAGCTGAGGCAGGATATATTCCGGGCAGAGGGAACTGCCGTGTTCAAAGGCTCAGCATAGGAAAGGGCCTATTCAAGCAACAGATAGAAGATCATAGTGACTAGAATGTTGTAAGAGTGGGAGAAGGTGGAGGAAATTAAGTTGGAGAGGTAAATAGAGGTTGGATTATGTAGAGCCTTGGGCCAGGATAAGGAATTTTTTTTAAAATAAATTTATTTATTTATTTATTATTTATTTTTGGCTGTGTTGGGTCTTCGTTGATGCCTCGGGCTTTTCTCTAGTTGCGGCGAGTGGGGGCTACTCTTCGTTGCGGTGCACGGGCTTCTCATCTCGGTGGCTTCCCTTGTTGCGGAGCACGGGCTATAGGCGCCTGGGCTTCAGTAGTTGTGGCTCATGGGCTCTAGAGTGCAGGCTCAGTAGTTGTGGTGCACGGGCTCAGTTGCTCCACGGCATGTGGGGTCTTCCCGGACCAGGACTCGAACCCATGTCCCCTGCATTGGCAGGCGGATTCTTAACCACTGCGCCACCAGGGAAGTTCCAGGAATTTTTTTCTTTAAGATTTTTTTTTGATGCGGACCATCTTTAAATTCTTTACTGATTGTTACAATATTGCTTCTGTTTTATGTTTGGGTTTTTCGGCCTCAAGGCACGTGGGACCCTAGCTCCCCAGGGATCGAACCCGCACCCCCTGCATTGGAAGACAAAGTCTTAACCACTGGACTGCCAGGGAATTCCCTAGGGTAAGGAATGTAAAGTTTATTCTGGTGATACTGGTGGTTTCCAGTAGGGTAGTAATATGATCTGATTTACATTTCTGTGATTTGGGGCCTAGGAACTTAACCTTTCTATGCCTCAAAGTTTCTCCATTGTTAATGGGAGAATTAAAAAAAGAGCCTACCTTGTAGGTTGCTGTGAGGACAGAAAGAGGTAACATGGTACTCCTAGGACACGTCCTGGCACATGGTGAGTGCTTAATACAGGTGTGTTGTTACATTTAAAAAAGATCATTCTGGCTCTTATGTGGAGAGTGGATAGGAGAGGGGCAAGAATGGAAGCATAGAGACCAGCTAGGAAGCTATTGATTCATTCAGGCTAGAGATGGTGATGGTTTAGACTAGAGTGGTAGTGGTAGAGATGGAGAGAAGTGGATAATTTAGGTGATGGCTTGAAGGGAGACTTGATACAATTTCCTGAAGGATTGGATATGGACCACAAGGGAAAGGGAAGAAAACGAGAATAAATTCTAAGGTTTGGATTTGAGTGCTTGAGTACCATTTACTGAAATGAAGAAGACTGGGGAAGATCAGTCTGGAGGGGGGTGTGAGCAAGTCAAGAGTTCCACCAACTGGAGCTGTCCAGTGGGCATGTGAGTCTGGAACTCAAGCAAGAGCGCTGGGCTGGAGCTGTTAACTTGGGAGGCATCAGCATGTAGATAGTAGTTGGCAAGAGAAATGTGAAGTAGTGAAAGAGACCTAGGCTCAGACTGTGGGGCATGTCACCATTAAAGAGTTAGAGGAGGAGCCAGCAAGGGAAACTATAGAGATGCCATCTGTGAGTTAGAAAGAAAAACACAAGAGTATGTTTGGGACTTCCCTGGTGTGCAGTGGTTAAGAATCTCCCTGCCAATGCAGGGGACATGGGTTCAATCCCTGGTCCAGGAAGATCCCATATGCCGCAGAGCAACGAAGCCCGTGCGCCACAACTACTGAGCCTGCATTCTAGAGCCCGTGAGCCACAACTGCTGAGCCCACATGCCACAACTACTGAAGCGCGCGCGCCTAGAGCCCATGCTCCACAACAAGAGAAGCCACGGCAGTGAAAAGCCCGCGCACCGCAACAAAGAGTAGCCCCCCCGCTTGCTGCAACTAGAGAAAGCCCGTGCGCAGCAACGAAGACCCAATGCAGCCAAAAATAAATTAATAAATTAATTTTTTTTTAAACCCACCAACTTTTAAAAAAAAGGAAGAGTATGTTTCTGGAAGGTTGGCATGGTCTGCTGTGACACAGGCTGCTGAGGCCAGGAAATCCAATGGTGGTGTGACCATTAGATTTGTTCAGACTCCTTTTAGATAGCACATGGAGATGTCAGAAAGGTTGTTGGAATCAGGAATTCTGGAGAGAAATCAAGGCTTGAGACAGAGTAGCAGGAAGCATTTACACATAATTGGTATTTAAAGCCCCTGGGGGGAATTCCCTGTGGTCTAGTGGTTAGGACTCTGTGCTTCCACTGAAGGGGGCATGGATTTGATCCCTGGTCAGGGGACTAAGATCCCACATGCCGCGCATGGCGTGACCAAAATTAAAAAAAAAAAAAAAAACTCCTGGGTCTGGTTGGAGGTCACAGGGAAGAGAGAATATTGGGAAAAGAAGAGAGCTGAGATCCAAGTCCTGAGATGCTACAAGGTTTCAGGACCAGGTGAGGGAAGATGCACTGAGGCTAGGAAGAGCCCTTAGGTAAAAACAGTGGTTCCACTGCCAAGGGCACAGAAGGACCAGTTTTGAAGAAGGCAGATCAGAGAGTAGGGTCCTTACCATTTCATTCCAAGATTATTGTGGTAGCATCATCCCTCGTCTCTCTCTTCTACCTTTTCCCTCTTGTTTTTCCTGCACAGTAAATTACCTGCACACTCTAACTAAATTACTTTTTCCAGAGTATCAATTTCAGACCTGAAGCTTTAAAAGAGCTTGACACATTCTGGAAATTGGTGATGTTATAAGTCACTGAAACAAAGGTTGAAGAGCAGAGTTATAGCCAGGGATGAGGCTGAAAAGAGACTAAGAAGTTGGTGAAGGCCTTGAGTGACAGATGAAGGAATTCGGATTTGATTTTTATCTTGTAATTAATAGGGAGGCAGTATGGAAAGAAAACAAGAATTTTGAATGCATTCCACAGGTAACTGTAAGGTTGAAAGTATTAGGTATCATTTAAAAAGAGGACAGTTGCTTTAGGGGTACTGCTGAGGAATGAGGGGACACAGAACTTAGTAAAGAATTTAAACAGGGAAGTTTTTAAGCAGTGAATGACACGATTGGGGCTGTGTTAAGAAGCTAGTTCTCAAAGCAGTGTGGCAGATGGGTGGCAGTGGTTGAGATTAGCAGCAGGGAGATCAGTTAGGAGGCCATCGTGGTGATGGGGATGGAGTACTAGGAAACAGATTTGAGAGATAATACAGGATGGGCTGGACTGGTTGGATGTTGTAGATTGTGAAGGAGAGGGCGAAGCCAAGAATGGCACCAGGGTTTCTAGTTTGGGAGTCGGATTGAATGGCATTGCTATTAATTGAGGTCAGGAATTGAGGAGCTAGTGTCAGGAAGATGAAGTGTTCAGTGGTCATGATGACAGTGAGAGGTCTCTAGGACCCTTGGGAAGCAATTTATTCAGTAAGATGTGTTGGCCTGACATCTAGGGGAGTTCCCTGGTGGCCTAGTGGTTAGGTTTCCGGGCTTTCACTGCCATGGCCCGAGTTCAATCCCTGGTCAAGGAACTGAGATCCCACAAGCTGAAAAAAAAAAAAAAAAAAAAAAAAAAAAAAATGGCAGTGGGGGTAGGGTAGACATCTTGGCATGAATGTTGAAGTCATGGAGGTGGATAAGATTACTGAGAGTGTATATAGCCTGAGAACAGGGCCAAGGATGGGATCCTGGGGAAGTCTTAACATTTAAAGGGTGGGCAGAGAACAAGGTACTGGGGTGCATCAGTAGGAAGAGTTTGGACTTTGAGTCTGAAGACCCAGGTTTCCCGTGTAGATAGTCATGACACATAGTAGGAAGGCTTAATTAAAAGGGAATGCTCCTACAGGTAGGGGCTTCCCTGGTGGCGCAGTGGTTGAGAATCTGCCTGCCAATGCAGGGGACATGGGTTCGAGCCCTGGTCCGGGAGGATCCCACGTGCCAAGGAGCAACTAAGCCCATGCGCCACAACTACTGAGCCTGCTCTCTAGAGCCCACGAGCCACAGCTACTGAAGCCCACCTGCCTAGAGCCCATGCTCTAGCCCAGCAACAAGAGAAGCCACTGCAGTGAGTAGCCCGCGCACCGCAATGAAGAGTAGCCCCCGCTCACCTCAACTAGAGAAAGCCCGCGCATAGCAACGAAGACCCAATGCAGCCAAAAAAAAAAAAAAAGAATAAATAAAATAAATAAATTAAGAAAAAAAAGGGGAATGCTCCTACAGGTAACATGCTATAGGATACCAGCGAAGGGAGTGGTCCCTCCCTCCTGGAGAATAAACAAAGAATTGGTAGATGCGGCATTCATTTTGGGCCTTAAAGCGGGGATTCTTTGCTTTATGGCTTCAAAGGATCTTTGACCACCCTCCCGCCCCGAAATAATAAAAATGTTGGATATATGTGGCAGAGGTCTCCAGCTTTCCATAAATTCTCAGAGGTTCATTAAAAGATGAGTAATAATTAGACCAGGGACCTCAAACTCAGGTGCCCTTAGTAGTTGGGCAGAAAATGAAAACTGTGAAGTGGCCAAGAGTAAAAGAGTAGGAAGTGGTAGGCTTCCCTGGTGGCGCAGTGGTTGAGAGTCTGCCTGCCGATGCAGGTGACGCCGGTTCGTGCCCCGGTCCAGGAAGATCCCACATGCTGTGGAGCGGCTGGGCCCGTGAGCCATGGCCGCTGAGCCTGCGCATCCGGAGCCTGTGCTCCGCAACGGGAGAGGCCACGACAGTGAGAGGCCCGCGTAATTACCATTAATTACACAGAGAGTGTTACTTTTCCCAAGTGCTGGTTATTGAGCTAAAAAGCCCCAAACAAAAAACATTCAAATGAAGTGTGCTTATCATGAGAAGAAATGTGGAATGTGTTGTTGGTACATCTATGTTACAAGTTTAAATATTTGCTTATAACATCTCTTTCTGTTGTTCATTTTGCTACACTGGAGTTTCAGTGCCAACTGCAAAAAAAAAAAAAAAAAAGAGTAGGAAGTGGTGAGCATTGTGGCAGCTGGAGCGTTCTTGTTCCAACTAAGATATGTGAATTCAGATTTGTAAATAACAATGCACTGACCACAGTGTAATATATCTGTGGGCTGTGTTTGTCTGGAGGGTCAATAGTTTGCATCCACTGATTGAACCAGAGATGTGGGTGACAGGCATTTCAAGCAAAAGGAGTTACATAAAGGCAAGGAGGCCCTGGGAGCACGGCAGTGAGGTTATGTGAATGGCAGCCAGGGAACCAGCATGCAAAATGTGGTATGAGGTCAGATCCTGGAGAGATTTTCACCTTAGCCTGAAATACTTGTAGGGTCACACGGAGTTGGTGACAGAGCCCAAGCAAGGAAATTCTTGTCTAAGACTGTCTTATTTTCTTTTTTTCGGCCGTGCCATGCGGCTTGTGTGATCTTAGTTCCCCAACCAGGGATCGAACCTGAGCCCTCTGCAGTGGAAGAGTGGAGTCCTAACCACTGGACCACATGGAATTCCCTAGGACTTTGTCTTTACAAAGCCAAATGGGCTTTCCTGTCTCTACCTCATAAACGTCTTTCAGCATCCCTTCAAGATATTGTTGGCTACGTTTCAGAGCAGGTGAAGTGGAAGCCTAGAGACCTTATGTCAGTGGGTCACTTGGAGGTTAATTAGTGACAGATTTGGGGCCTAAACCGAGATCTCCTACTTCTCAACTTTGGTCTTCTGGTCAGTGGCCCAATATTTATTTGGAGCCTCCTTCACTTGAGGTATTGTAGGGGAACTTTGGGATTTAGTTGGGGTAACCGTGGAAGTGGGTAAAATCTGGAGGAGGCCTTCCCACTTTCTCCTTGTGGGGTTCTAGGGCAAGGGGCAGGTTCTGGGGCCCAGTGCCTAGGCTCACCCATGGAGGGAGTGGCAGAGACTGGAACCCAGGACCCCTGCCTGCCTGCCCTATGAGCTTTGTGTTGCACGTTGCTGGATGCCCAGGTTGCTTGCTGATGCTGCTGTGAAGCTCCTGCAGGCCAGGGTGAGCTCCTTGGGAGTTTGCCCTGTTGTCTAAATGGGTTTCCAGAGTCTGGTGTAGTGGGTGTGAGGCTGCCAAGGCTCTACTCTGCGTGGAAATGAGAGCGCAGGAGGCCCTGACTTGTGCGTTGTCTGACTCTGGCAGAGGAGTGAGCTCTGTAGTCCGCCGTTGCGTTCATCGAGTTACTGGCCGTGAGTTTGCGGTGAAGATCATGGAGGTGACAGCTGAGCGGCTGAGTCCTGAGCAGCTGGAGGAGGTGCGAGAAGCCACGCGGCGAGAGACACACATCCTTCACCAGGTCGCCGGCCACCCCCACATCAGTGAGGCTGCATTCCCTGCTCTTGTTAGCCCTGCCCACAGCCCACTTCCCCCAGCACTGCCTCCATGCCTCTGCTCCCTTAGTCCTGGCTCCGCTGCACCTCAAAGTGTGGCCAGCCTTTGGGTCCCTACTGCCTCCTTTGGTTCTCCTTCCTTCCCAGTAACAGCCCACTGCTGCCTCAGGGTGGAAAAGGCCCTTTAATGTGCATCTGCTCCTTTCCATCTCTGTCTCTCTGCCTTTCTGCCTCTTTCCCCAGTCACTCTCATCGATTCCTACGAGTCTTCTAGCTTCATGTTCCTGGTGTTTGACCTGTGAGTATCTCCCAGCCCCAATCGAGAAGCCTCCTCCTCACCTCCATGCATGGCCCCAGGCTTACAGCACAGTGGGCTGAAGACCACCCTGCTCACACCTTCCTCTGCTCCCGCTCAGGCCTGCCTGCCAGCTCAGGGCTCTGGCCCTTCTCCCTAGGTGCCCAGATTGAGGCAAGTTCTCCAAGAGTCATAGTGACCAGCTAAGTACAAAGGGTCTTCATGAGACCCTGTTTTAGGAGGAGAGTGTTTATTTGTGAGCTGACCACATATAAATAGACTCTCCCTCACCAGTCTCCCAGTGTTTAACACCCTCCACTGGAGTCTCTGTCTGCCCATCAGTTCTTTTTCTGGTCGGTCTAAAGCTGAATGTCAGATATTATACAGTGCTATAATGCAAACCAGTTGCAAAGGTACTTCAAAAGAGAATGGTTTGGATACCAGATGTTTAAGAGAGGCTCTTGGAAGAAATTTACAAAGTCTTCAGACAGAAATGACCCTCTGCAAAAGTCGAGGGGAAGTGGGAAGTGTCTGTTACACCACCATGCAACTTTGCAGAACCTGGTGTGTTCTTTATTTCAAGGATTGATGCAGACTTGCAATTATAACCTCAGTTTTTAAAGACAGGATAAAATAAGCAAAATTCAAAATAAAGTCCCATTCAACTTTCTTGCTACTATTAACTGTAAAATTTTGGTCCGTGGTCTAAATAGATTCACTTCAGAAGGCGTTTTGTGAGTGTATTCTCAGATAACACAGACTTCCTGTAAATGATTATTATCACAAGGCACTTATTCTTGCTAAAATAGCCCCCTTGTGGCACAGTGCAGATATTTCGACGGCCAACCCATTGGGCCAAAGTGCCCCTGACATCCGGTTCACTCTTGGAGTGCTCTGTCTCGAGACCCTTTCATTTGTCTACAGAGGGATCTCTTTACTGGCCTCTTCCGTGGTATTTTCTGTGAGCACTGGCTTCTTTTCTCAGCCGCCACTGTGAGGTGCACCTATCTCCCAACCCCTCCTATCCCTTAGGATGCGGAAGGGAGAGCTGTTTGACTATCTCACAGAGAAGGTGGCCCTCTCAGAAAAGGAAACCAGGTAATGGGTGAGCCTGCAACCCCTGGGATGAGCAGGGGGTGGGGCGGGACAGGGAGAAGCAAAGGAGCCTGTGTCTCCCTCAGGTCCATTATGAGGTCTCTGCTGGAAGCAGTGAGCTTTCTCCACGCCAACAACATTGTACACCGAGACCTGAAGCCTGAGAATATTCTCCTAGATGACAATATGCAGATCCGACTGTCAGATTTTGGGTTCTCCTGCCACTTGGAACCTGACGAGAAGCTTCGAGGTGAGGGGACCTGGTACCCTGAGAGGCTT
>NW_006779491.1:1671718-1673333 GCF_000442215.2 Lipotes vexillifer | reverse complement strand
GGAAAGAGGCTCAGGCCTGGGTCTGGTTGGCTGGGTCTGAGAACTGGGTCCCAAGTACCAAGGAAAGGAAGGTCAGTGAGCACTTGCCAGGTCCCCACTGGGTGCAGAGCCTCGTGTGCAAATCAGTGTGGGCTTCCTGACCTGGAGGCAGACAAGTGAGCAGATCATGGCACACAGCAGGCAAGGGGCCATGCCAGGAAGCCAGGAAGGAGTACCTGATTTAGCTGTAGGGACACACAGAGGAAGGGGCTCGGACATCGGCCTGGGGAGGCTGGGCTTGTCACAGGAGGAAAAAGAGGGAGCGAGCGATAGCAAGGCTCAGCTGTGCCTTTGGGGTCTGGTGGAGGCAGGTCCACAGTGTGCTGCTTAGGTGCTATGAGGAGCCTGGTGTGGTGCGACAGCCCTTCTCACCTGGTGCCCACACATTTGTTGTGACAACCATTTCTAGTGCAAGTGGAAAACTAAACAAAGTTCAACTGTGAGACTCCTCAGAGCCTTTAATATACTACTTCCTCTCCTTCAGTGGCTCTGCATTGGACTTACTAATAGCTAACATTCACTGGGCACTTATTGTGAGTAAGGCACCACGCTGAGTCTACATGGCTTATTTCTCTAGATCCTCTCAACAGCTCTGAAATAGTATTTGTGTCTCTATTTTATAAGTGGGCTTAATGAGGTGAGGTGACTTGCCCAAGGTCACATAGGTGTGATTTGAACTTGGGCAGTATGACTCCAGAGTTCATGGTCTTAATCTGTGGACTTACACATATTCCAGATGCTGTGCTTTGTGTCCCTTTGGGCTGCCACATACACTTCTCTATTCTGCATCATTTTTGCCCCTGCCCACTCCAGCCTCTCCCTTGGCTTGGATAATTCAGCTTTTACTTTAAAGTTCTATGTCAGGTTAGAGCCCTTGCTTTTTGCTCTTATATCTTCCCCACTTCATGATACATGTCTTACTCTGTTATTTGTTTGCTTTCTGGTAGGTAGTGAGCTTGGTAAGAGCACATCAAATTCGCCACTGTTTCTAGTGTGGTGCTTGGCACATGGTAGGCGTTCAGTAAATAGTTTGAGTTGGAATGAATTTCCCAAGAGAAATTCAGTTTCTCAATTCAGGCCTATTAAGATCTCTTCGAAGTGTGCCATGGATCACAGTTTGGAAATTGCTGGGATGGAAGAATTGGTGCCAGAAGAAACTAAAAATACAGGCTTAGATCAAGTCATGGAGGGCTCTGTGCTGTAGGAGTCTAGACTTGATCCTGAGGCCATGATGGGAAGCCAAGGAAGGGTTTTAAACAAACAATTTACCCAGAATGTGCCTTAAGAAATCCCGTATTCCTACTCATTCCCCTTGGTTGAGTGGTGGTTCCACTAACTGCAGTAGAGATTATAGGAGGAGGAATAGATTTGGGCAGAAAGGAATGCAGAAAAGATTTTAAGTTTTGTTTTCTATGTGTGTATATATGTAAAAACGTGGTAAAAAGTTGTGTGAGGAGTGGGTTGGCTGGAGGGTTGGGGGAGGCAAGTGATACAGTTGGATAGCACCGTTAAGTCAATCTAAAAATCAGGTTTTCCCAGGAAGGCCACCAGGAGCTTTGGTGGGTCCTTGAATTGT